>NC_141624.1:31960010-32302510 GCF_047967505.1 Dipteris shenzhenensis | reverse complement strand
CACATCCTTTGAGAATTGTTCCAGCAGCTCATCAACACCAACACCTTCTAGAATATCTTCTAGATTACTAGTGATAGGGATATTTTTGTTGGCCTCCTCAACCTCTTGTTCAACCCGAAGATCTTTAAGGCCTTTTGAGCCCTCTCCTATATGGAATGTTCAAACTAGTGCTGGAGAAGGGAAGAGACCTCTAACTACTTCAAAATTGTCTTTGCTCTGAAGCTATTTACATATTCAGAGCCAAAACTATCCTCTTTCATCTGTAATAAAAACAAACAATTTTTTGTACCAATGCATTGAATTTAGAACTTCTTAAACAGTGTGCAATAAAAGTGCTTACAAATTCAAGCTGTATCTCGGAAAAGTATGTGTCCATCATACATTTTGCACTTATTAGAGTCCTCCATCCAAAATAGAAAGGATCCTCCTGTTGTGGTGTCTGTTTTATCAAAATAGAATGGTAAGATGTATATTGGACTATGAAGAGTGCCAAAATAAGAGAGAGATACAAATAAGTGACTATGATTAATGTACCTACAATGGCATTGGTTGAGTTGAATCTGGCACCTTTAAATTTGGATTACGGAGGTCTAGTGCATCCATTAGTCTTTTGAGGCAACTACAATGGGAATGAAGGTTGAGGGCATGCATACTGTTAAATTAAATTGGACAACAAAATATAAAATTCATACTTCTACATGTAAAAGCGATATGGGCGACTTTTCAGGAGAAAACATAGAAAACGCGTTTTGTAGTAGAAGTATGTGGAATACTGACTTACAATTCTAAATCCTAGTGGGTTCATTTTAAGGAGTTGAAGGTATAGCATAACTTTTGTTGTATGTCTATATGCACCAAACTCCAATGATAGCTACAAGAAAAACAATAAACATGAGGGGATTAGACCAACAAGGTGTAAATACAATTTGAACATATCAAGATTTTGTCAATAGAGGGTATTGGTGGAAAAGATCAGGGAACATACTCTGAACAATATGGGAGGAGAAGCATATCAACCACATCAAAATTGCAAAAATGAAACCACTTGGAAATGCTTTTGGTTGATGTCTTATTATCCTTCAACTTGAATGAGATAGCTGGATCAACTACATATACAGTGTGTTGAAGGCTCTAGTGGATCTAACTCTTCAAAAAACTACAAAAAGCCACTTCACTTAGCCTATGAAAAAGTGACTACTACAAAGACATAAACACAATTGACCTTGAAAGATATACTTACTATAGAGCTGCAAGCATGATTGTGCAAGTGACATGGTTTTCTTTCTATGCTAAATCCATTATGCAATCTTGTGTCAAATCCCACCAGCTCAGATCATCATTCACAGTCTTTATAGATATTTTGGTCCTTGGTCCAAGTTGCAGGAGCTTCTATTGAATTTGCAACTGCCTCAGTAATGTCTAGGACTCCAAGACAGACACTTTTTCTTTAACTCGCTCCCTGGGGGACTCTTCATATGCAACCTTGCCTCTGGTCTCATGTTGGTGAGTGACATCTATTATCTTTACTGCATCTTCTTTATGTTTCTTGGTTAGACGTATCAACAGGATATCTCTCATTTTAAGATCATCCCAATCCTCTCCATTAAGGATCTTGTCATATTTATACCTAACCCTTACAAGTGTTTGGATGTCTTTATTTATTTTGTCACCTTGTGTGCATGTGCTGCTACCATCAAAGTGTCTTGGAAAAACTCTATAAGCCACTGTTCAGCAGCTTCGTGGAGAGCAAGTAGTGCAGTCCTTTGCCATCTGAAGCCCATGTGCCAGTTGATGCATAGTGCCCTCACAAGCCTCTAAATATCTGCAGCATACTCCACACACTCCAGCAATATACTCCTAATTTTTATGTATCAAACTCTAGAATGTAGCTGTTGTCTACTACTAAGATGAATCCAAACATAACAAGAAATACTCCATGCAAACATTTGCTGACATTTGCTGGAAAACACAATTTGGAGCAAAGATATGAAGAAAGTGTTCAAATTGCGTTTTAGAGCAAATTTCTCTGCAGCATACTCTGATCAATCAGCTTGATGCAGTATCCTCCTAATTTTGATGTAGCATACTCTAGAATGCAGATGAGATGTGCTTAACATAAACAAGTCATATAGTGTCTTTGAGAGAAAGCTAGAGGATGGCCATTTCACATTAACAACAAGAAAAAAACAATGATGGGTGACAAATTGCTTACCTTGGCTTGAGTCTCTATCACACAAACCCACTGCAGCTCCAGCTCCATCTTGACAAATAATGATTAGCACTTAAATGCACGCATACCTAGAAGACCATTTTTCGCATGTGTGGCTGATAGGACTAATGTGACTTGCATTGATAACTATGCCATCTCCTCTTATCTTCACTTTTCTCCATCCCTCCAATAGTTTTGATCTTCTTTTCTTTTCTCCAACACCACATCCTTATCTGCATCTGGACAACATCATCACTACCATCATCCCCCCCCCTCCTGCACCTATGCAAGAGCCATGTTATGGACTGACAAATCAATGAGTACTTGGTTGATTCCCTAAATTCTCATGGGCTTGCATTCACCCAAAATTTTTTAGCCCCTCCAAGATAGATGCCAAGCTCTTGAACCGAGCCATTGCCTTGGAGAAGAGTGGAGTGGCCAAGTATAAGAAAGAGAAGAAAGACAAGGAAAGCAAGGACAATTATGTCTTGACATCAACAAAGAGAGATAAACCCACCACTTGACTTAAGATCCAAACTAGTGAAAAATGGTAGGACTTCTTGTGCCATAGCCACACTCATGAAGAATGTAGAACCATGTACTAAATTTGAGCGTGATTTCTTGGAGGGTGTGTATAACAATAAATGCAAACAATTGTAAACCAATCAGCTTAGGAAGCCAAGCTAAAAGATGAATGACCACCAAGGCTCAAGGCTGAGAAAGTGGAAAAGGTCAATGCCAAGATCAAGGCCCACTAAGGGCCGCATGTTTTGAGGAAGACTATCATACTAAGGAAAAGTGCAAGTTGTGATTGGAACACATTAATGACACTTAAGGGCAATGGTGAAAGGTTGGGAATAGACCAAGAAGACATTGTCATCAAGACGGTTGAGATAGCCAACATCAATGTAAGCACCTGGTACATGGGTGGACTGTCTTATTCAAGGAAGAATTTCCACAAACCATATCAAAGATATTGATTGGAGGGAATCAAAGGAAAAGGCCTCTATAGTTGCGCTACCAAGTGAGCCAACCCTGGTTCCAAAGATAATTATTGAGCCTGGCAAAGCGTTAACAACAAGTACACCGAATCCCAAACCAAGATGAGATAATAGCCTAAAGATTCAAGGTCACAGAAGCATGGGACACATTCCAAAATATGAAGGTAAGCTTAACAATGCTGGCCAAGATCTTGCAATTGTCAACTTACTACCAGGAGATTTTCATCAAAACTAGCTCAATCTTGAACAACGAGAAAGTATACTGGTGGATTGCTTTGTCATCCTCCTATTGATACTGAAAGCCCCATGGTTGATAAGGTAGTCTAAGTCATCACAACAAATACTAAGAAGCAACAAATTATAGGTGTCATTGTACATGGAGGCTCAAGAGTGAACGTCGTCTCTAAAACCATGGAAAATGGTTACGGCTCAAGAACTGGAAACCCTCTCCATTTTGAGTACATATGGTGGATGAGATACCTATGGATATCAAAGGTATGCACTCTGATGTAATCATTACCATTGGTGGACTCCACTATACAATCAATCTAATTGTCATTGTTTCTATGGAAACAAATGCCTACCCATTGCTATTGGGTAGACCTTGGTTGAGAGGTGCGAAGGTATTACATGATTAAGGTGTAGAAATGATGAAACTCAAGACTAGGGACATTGAGGTGAAAATGAAAACAAACCTAAGGAAAGTTCCAAGAATGACCAAAGGACTTGGATGTCAATGAACATTTTCCCTATGATTTCAAATCTCAATTGATGGAGATGCATATCTTGTCAGTTTGTGAGAATGACATTTTTAGTGGCTGCTGAGATCAAATAGAAGATTATAGAGGATAAGATTGAGGAGAAAAACCATCTATATCTCAAACATTTCACTGAAGATATCCCTAGAGAACGAGAGCTAAACAAGCCATAAGGCAATAATCATGCGGCTTGTTGCTCAAAATTGGGTTCTTTAACCAATCCAGAAACTGAAGTGGTGCCACAAATAGTGTTGAGATAAGAAAGAATATTGCTAATGACCAATTTCATATTGCCAAAAGTCTTTTTATGCAGTATAAAGATTGTTTGCTTGGAGCTACAACAACTATGTGGAGTGCTAGCTTAAGATATGTTAGCACCAAATTTATACTTGATGCCAAGCCATCCAGTTAGTAGAGGTGGTAGATGGATCTAAATTATGCAAATAAAGTCAAAAACAAGATCAATAAACTAATCAAAGTAGGCTTCAATGTATGCAATCAATTGCAGCAATTCCTAGTTTCTATGCAAAAGACACATTTGATTGGGTTTAAGTAGATACCTACCTCCCAGTAGTTAGTAAAATCTTTTTCAGGGTAGGCAAGATTCTTATTCACTTTTGAGTACACATGAAAATCATCCAAGTAGATTGTGATGAACTTGGTTAGATTCTCCTTAAAGTCTGGACATGAACCTCTAGAATGTCCATGGTGCATTTTGTAGGCCAAATGGCATGACCTTGCATGAATATGGATCCCACTTGATGATTAAATCATCTTTTGTTGATCTTTTGGTACCAAGGTTATCTAGTTGTAGCCACTACACCCATCCATGAATGAATATATCTTGTGGCCCACTACCTTGTCCAAGATGCTATTGGTGAAGGGGATGGGAAATGGAGTCACTATCATTGAGAATTCATCTTGTTGTAGTCCAGAAACACTCCAAGATTCCCATTTTTCTTTGGAACCACCATGATCAAGAATAGGCAATTTCTCCAATAGATTGCAAAGATGAGCCCGGCTTCTTGGCCTTCATTACTTTCTGTAATTGGGGTTCATCTTGTATCATTGTTGATGGACTAAATTTGCATTTGAAACTAAGAGAATCCAATTCTAGTAAATCTTAGGTAAAACACCATGTAAGTTGGTGTAGCTCTTGGAAAACATGCCTTTGTAGCTTGTGAAAACATATTTGATCTATATGATTAGTGTATGGGTCACATTCTAACTTACCATCCACTGTTCTTTGCTCCTCCTTTGTGCCCAAATTAAGCTCTTGAGTTGGTTTGGACACCATGTTTTGCACTCCAAGTCAAGTGATCCATGATCTCGGGATCATTTGAATTTCACTGACCCATGACATTGTTAACCTTGTGGCAGCAAGGGCTAGAAACCTTGTGGCAACAAGGGCCAGAACGTAGCTAGAGCAATGAAGATGAGATCATTGTGTGTTGGAGTAGCTAGGCGACAAGTTCTTCTTGTAATATCTGACCTTGAAAGATAGTTTTGATGGATCTATAGGGTAAGGATAGCCAAAATTCTCTTTACAAAAGATTTGGTCATACTTGCAAAATCATGATCTGGAGTGACAAAGACTTATACTTTTCTGTAAGTCAGTCGCCTTATGTTTTTGTGTAGGCCACTTGCCTTACACTTTTGTGTAGGCTACTTGCCTAATACTTGTGTAGGTCACTTGCCTTATACTTTTATGTAGGTCACTTTCCTTACACTTTTGTATAGGACACTTTTGTGTAGGAGAGAGAAAGGCTAACACTGTTGTGTAAGGGTGGAAATTTTGAAACATGTATAAATATCCCTCAATGCAAGGAAGCCCCTACTCTTTTGGGTTTTCATGTTTTAGTTCAAATTTGTGTCCATATGCTTGACCACCCGCTCACAAGGAACCCCCTACTCTTTTGGGTTTTCATGTTTAAGTTCACTTTTGTGTTCATATGCTTGACCTCCTAGCTGGCGAGAGTAAGTCGAAACATCGAGCGACTGCATTCAAGCGAGCCCAGAGTTCGAGCCCAAAGTTGGATCGATCCTTGTGAGGAACTTTGTCTAAACCTATAGTAGCATTAATTTTTTACTAAAAATGGTTGTCTACATGACACTATTAGAGATTGTTTTCACTTATTTTTTACAAAGATAAAACTTACTATTGGATAACTCATAAATCCATGCAAGTCAGCAATCATTCAATGAATACCAAAGGGAAAATCCATGGCAACATACAAAGAGAAAACCTATAATCGGTAAATAATAAATTCATGCAAGTTAGCAATCATTCTATGGATACAAAAGGGGAAATGTTGCAATGTTGACACCTCGAGGTGGTCACTCAAAATTATGTAAGGTAGCACGTGAGTTGAAGGGTTTCTTTATTTTGTGGAGCTATATACAAACAAGAATAGTCCCACCCATGATGTAGAAGCTCCTCCTAGAAAAAACCATCACAAATGGCTATTCATAGCTCATTGATTTTTATGCTACCCACACAATTTGATACATGAAATGATCATATATGAATAAAATGTTTAAACTATGGAACTAATAAATTAGTGATCACCTTATGACCATGATACTAACTAAATATAGTTCACCTTCATATGTACACGACCATGTATACACCTCTGGGATGGAGGGAGGAAACCTAGGACCCAAACTCTATATGAGAAAAATCCATGGTCACAAGAAAATATAGAGTTTGATAAGGTCTAGCTCTAATGAAACAAAGCTAAGTACAAACTTTCTAAAGCTCTAGAATTTTGGCACTTTAGCATGATAAATGGATTCATTTATATCTTTCCGATCATTGTGACTACAAACATGACCATATTTGGAGTTCGATTGACCAAGCTATGGCCCAAATATCGCAGCCTCTTGGGAGGCTCCTCCTCCCATTATTTTTTTCCTTCAAAATGGAAATTGCACAAGAAAAACACATACTTTGACCCCTTTCTTCCACCCCTCCTTCTTCCTTGACCCTTGCAAAAACATAGCCAAACAATTTTAGAAATTGTTGTTTGTACATAAGACAATTGATTACTCACAATATCATGGGTTCCTACAACAACTGTAAAAGTAAGCAATGCATGATACTTTTTGAACATTAATCATCACACTAGAATGTCAAATTTTATGAAAATTTTTGCTCGAACCATCGCCTCGCTCAAATGCAATCGTTCGAATTCTGGTAATCCTCCCAGCATCCATGCTCCCTTATATACTATCATATTCTAGCATGCTCTTATCATTGCACTCCCTCCTCCCATATCACCCTCCCTCCTTCTCCTTCTCCTCCGTGCTCTGTTCCTCCTCCTCCTCCTCCTCCCTTCTCCTTGTGCTTCCTCCCACTCAACCTTTTTCCTCCTTCTCAACCCATTACCTCGTGAAATTGTGAAGAAGATTAGCTCTCCACTCCTCAACTTTGAACTCCTCCTAAACCATGCAACCCTCTCTCAACCTCGAATGCCTATTTATCTTTCTCAACCCTATCCCCCTCCTAAACCTTGCAACCCCTTCTAAACCCTTGAACCCCTATTGAGGAGAGAACCTTCACCAATCCTTGTGATCTTACCTTCTTCTCACCTAAGCACACATGAGAGAGGCTTTCCATGCCTTACCCTACACCTCTCGTTGGAACACAACCGAAGTGCCTATTCTACATTTGTGATAACCTATGCTATAATGGGCAATGACACTACTGTAGGTGATCAACACCCTCAAAACTTGGAAGTGAGAGAGACGGGGACATTAGACATCTTTAGAAAAATGCTCTGAGTAAAGGTGTTTTTGTTCTTGGAGCTTATCATCCCACATCCTTTTCTTTATCTCTATTAGCCACTTAAAAAATATTGATCTCACCCATGGGTAATATATGCTTTGTCCATGAACCAAGATCCAACATTTTGTGGAAATTGGTCTTCCACTTCCAAGTCACATGGCATGCATCTACTCAAGATCTTGCTAGGGTTTGATCTTGAATCTCAGTGTCATTGGTCCTAGTTGTAATTACTTTTGATCCCTAGTCATGAAGAGCCTTTTAATTTGTAAGCCATGGACTACCCAACAAAAAGGGATAGGTGTTCTCCTCCATGGCAATGATAATGGACTACCTAAAGTAAGGGATAGGGTTGTTCGCCATGGTAATGACGATGAGGCTAATAGTGTAGTGAATGCCTCTGATTGTAATGACTGCAATAGAGAGCATACCTTAAGGATCCACAAGCCCCCAATAATCCATTTAGTCAAAGAAAGGAGATGTCTTCACACTGAGTTTCAATTACTACACCAGAGTCTCAAAGACGATGTTGAGTACTAGCATGCCATCCATTATGACTCTCAAGATTTGGTGTTTATATTGGTTGTGATGATGGGCACTGCCTTGTAAACAATGGGAATGTCAATTACTAATATGGTGACTAGTGAATTAACCATCAATGCAATGTCTTTGAAATCTATGGTAAACAATTTTGCAAAGAACTAATACCGAGCCAACTAGAAGAGCTTGGCCATGGTTAAGCTAACCTGCATCTCTTGGAATAACTCCCAAGCTTTCTTTGCTTCAAATCTTAGCTTTTTGGCTCAACTTTGGCTTCCTAGATTGATGATCTGCTCCCCATATGAGGGAGTTTTTTGGAACGACAGTCGGCTCAGTATTGCATGGGAGCTCAATTATAAGCCTTTGTCCTTCAGCTCTTTTTCCACTTTGGTTATATCTTGGAGTTTCTCCTTCTAGTTAAAGTGTCAGCCTTGTTGCAATGCCATCTCTATCCAACCACTGGTCCTATTGAGCGGGTCACTAGATTAATGTATTTCATTTCACTAACTCCATTAGGATTGCTCAACATTTGAAATATACTTCCTTCTATTCAAAATCTCTTTTCAAGAGACTGATGTGTTTTTGCCACAACTTCCACTTCTCTGCACATGGCCATCTTCTTCACATAAATAACATCTTACCCTAGCTTTGTGTCTTACTAGTCTCAACATAGACCTTAGTCTCCTCAACATTAACCTCTTCCTCATCCTATTCTAGTGGTCACTCATCTTTTGGCTTTGCCTCCTAATCAACTTGATGGATGTTTGGCTATGCATTTGTTGATGTTGGTACTTGGCACAAGCACCACAATACTTAGTGCACCATTCTTCCTTGGTGTGCTCATGTCTTGAACACTTATGACACCATTCTTGATTGGCTCTAGGCCGCGACCTCGGATGCCCATCTCTTGAAGCACTTTCTTGAGCTATGTGGTAAGTGCCTCTTTATTTGGAATCAAGCTATCCTCATCCTTGCTCTCTTTAGTCTTCTTTTAGTTGTGGCCTTGACTATCCCACTCTTTTTTGAACAATGGATTGATTGAGGAGTTCTTGATATGGCTTGGTGGGATTCACTATCTCCATTGAACATTGATCCATGTGCATAGCACTTAACAACCATGTACACATCATCTTTTCATTTGAAAGGGTGGTCGACTGATTGATAAAGGATATCACGTGGAACACAAAGTCTTGTTTGTTCTCAATTGATTGATAAGGGATCTCATGTGGAACACAAAGCCTTGGTTGTGGCTGACATTTCCTCTCTATTTCTTTTGATTCAAATCATTTAGCTAGTGTGGACATCCTCCTTACTGATCACTGTAGGAAATCTTTGAACATCATATGTTGCCAATCTACAATGTACCCAATCATATTGAACCATGTATAGCCTTTACCAAGGTGCATGGAAGTGGTTCATATGCTCCTCCTTGGTTGTTCCTTCATTGAGGTGCATACCCATAGAAAGATTTTAGGTGATTGTAGGGTTCTTCCTCTTTGGTCCATTTAAAGTCCTAAAATTTCACCTTGATGAGCTAGGTAGCTTTTGACCATGGCTTGGCCACCTTGAGGCTTCTTGGGCATGACCTTTACACATTCAGGTCTCCCAAGGCATTTCTCTCCACCACCAAGGGCTCTCTTGGTTCAAGCTTCTTTAATCTCTAGATTCTTGATTGGTGGCTAGCCTCCATGTTGCCTGTTTTTGTGCGTGCCTAGAAAATCACCACCATGTATAACCTTGAGATCTATTTTCTTACCTTTGAATTGTCGAGGAATAGTTGTGCCAATGTTTTGTTTGCTTCTAGGTGGACTGGCATGGGATATTAATCATAAAGGAAGCAAATATGGAAAAAGGGCATTTGATTTTAAATCCGAGGGAGCGTGATGCATGATTAACATAAGGTCAATTGAGCGAGATGGCCAAATAAGCTAAGGAGTATGAGGCAGATGAATCGAAGTTTCTCGGTCTGGTTGCCTCTCGGATCGTCTTTCACCTTCCTTCTCCGACACTGCTGCCTCTACTCCCTTACATCTACCCTTCCAAGCTCCACCACTTCGTTCTTACAAACTCAGAAGCTGGTTAAAGTTGCGCAAAAGCAACCGAGGAAAAAGATAGGCACGACCCAAGGTGAATCAGACGTCCAGACATTTATAGAAAAGGGTTCTCATCTTTGCAATGGAGCAAGGAACGAGCCGTAGAAGAAGATTGTCGCACTAGAAAACGGATTCTCGTTCTCGCAAACAGCCGATCCAGCAATTGAAGAACAGATTCCAGGCAAGAAACGACCTGATGAGAGGATGGAAAACACATCCAAAATGAAGAAGAGAGACCGCATCGCCATAGCCTCTCACCTTCCTCTCAGGTAGCGTCCCACCCAAAGAGTTAAACCTCTCTCAACTTCCTCTCAAGCAGCGTCCCACCCAACCTTAGACACGGTAAGGATTCCAATTTTCAAACTAGATTATTTCTATATGATAGTTCTTTGAATAGCTCCCGTAATGCGTTAGCCAGTCAGTCTGTACAAAACAACGATGCTCCAAATCATTCTATAGCCAGGATTCATTTGTTCTATGGACGATTCTTCTGCTCTAGAAAGGAGAAAAAAAGATGGAGATGCAGCGGGTCCAACATCGGAAGGAACACAGGTCGCCTCACAAAATTCAATAGACAAGGGTCATAGTGGGAGGCTGTTTGTTTGAATGTGTGCGCAGCTTGTGAAAGGAAACGTGCTCATACTTCACGAATATATCAGGCTGCTTTGTTGTGTATGCAACAATGGACATGGACAGACCACAGAGCAGCAGCAGTATGCAAAGCTAGAGAGGTGTGCAAGTAGTTAGCGGCGGCAGTGTTTCCGAATTTTGAACACAAAATTAGAAAAATCATGGCGCTGGTTTGAAGGCGATCGGAGCTCTGTAGTGAGAGAGAGGAATTCTTGAAGAGAGTAGAGCCACTAGAGAGGAAATGGATTCGCATAATTGGATCTTCCTTCCGAGGGTCCTTGGGTTAAGTCTGTTAGTAAGTTGAGAGCATCCATTGATACAAGCTCTGAATCCTCCATCAGCCACTTGCCTTAGCCTTTGCGTTCTACATCTCGGCTTCCAATTGCTCGATGCATTGGATCATGATATCAGTCTGCTTTCCAACTGGCTAAGAGCTTTCAGTGGTATCTGCTCCCTTAGCTGTTGTCGTCTCTGTTGTTGTTATCAGTGAGGGGATCAAATTCACACGGTGTACTACAGCATTTCTCGCATCTACATCTCGCTTTACCTTGGTGCTCCACAAAACCACCTCCATCTTGCACCCTGGCTAGAAAATTAATCGTAACTTTTCAAAGTGTTTCTACTAGATTGTCGTCATGACCTCCATTTGAATGGTCTCTAATAGCTCTATCAATGTGTCAACATCGATCATGTTTCGATCATTTGAGTGTTGTCCTATCTAAAGCTTGGACATGTGCTTCCAAAAATTGGGTTTTCCCCTTTTTAGCTTCTCACTCCATCCAACACCCGGAGGTGCTCTCCTATTGTTGTTTCCTGGGAGTTCCAAAGTGCCATGAGCTCATTTGCGAGCTACTCCAGTCTTCCCATTTCTCTTTCTCCTCATGCACTGCATCCTAAGTGGCCACGGTGAGCATAGAACTAGGGTATCCACTTGAGTCTGGAGAAATCTAGATAAGGATCAAGAACACTTCCGAGCGACATTCCATTAGGTACTTTTGGCAATTGAAGAGCTGCCATTCATCCAGGGGGTTTGGGGATGCAACTTGAATAATAGCTTGGGAGGGCTCTACTATTCCATTTCATCACTGATTAGCTAGGCTGTGTGTTATGCCCTGAACTACTTTTGGAGAATGTGGGGACTGGGGCTTAGGTAGTGGTAGAGGCAGTTTTAGGGACTGCACTGGAGCTGACTCTGTTGTTGCCACACAAGTGGTAAAATGTCCAGCTCCCTCTACTTCAGCTTCTTCCGAAGTGACCAGTCTGGTGGAGTTAGAAATGACAAGCGATGAGGCTGGGAAGAGCATTAAGAAGTGTTGGACGAGCTAGGAATTCACATTACTGCTTTGCAGAATCTTTGAAGAAAGAGTGTGCCCAAACCATCAGCCTACTAGACTCTAGCCATCGTAACCATGCCATGGCACATGCAAAAACGTTTACAGTCTTGTTCTAGAGCCCGACGAGCTCTTGATAAAATAGATAGCATGGCACCAAGCTCCCCTTGTAAAGGTTTTCGAGGTGGAATTCACCTCGTGTGCTAATGATGCAACGGCTACCTTCTGCCTCCCATCCATATGCAAATGCAATCGGAGGTGGACAAGCTCCAAGATAAAAGATGGTGCCAACCCTACACAACAACATTATTGCTGAAGAATAGTTGTGCCAATATTTTGTATGCTTCTAGGTGGACGGACGTGGGATATTAATCATGGAATGAGCAAATAGGTGCCCACCATGTTTCAAAATTGTCTATTAGCAAATAGGTGCCCACCATGTTAAGAATGTCTATTAGTAATAGTCAAGGAAGCGAAAAGGGTTAATTAAAGTAACTCATAGCCAAAATTAAAACATTTAGCAAATTAAGATAAAGGTGAAACGATTAGATGTGGGGGAAACTCCTGGGCTCATCGAGATTCGACCATCTTCCACATGCTTCTTCGTCGCCTCTCGGAGGCTAGCACGCGAGGGGTAGAGCCAACGATCCTTCTTAACACGAAATGTGTTTTCAGGGTCTCTCGTCGTGGAATAGGCAATCAAATCAATGGAGACTCAGGCAACACTTGGCTTGATTTTGGAAGGTGTGGTAGCAATAAGTCCACGCAAAGACACGATAAGGATTCTAATTCGCAAACTAGAGTATTTCTATGTGATATGTCTTTGAATAGCTCCCACAACATGTTAGCCAATCAGTCTGTACAAAAAAATGATGCTCCGAATCATGCTACAGCCAAGATTCAGTTGTTCTATGGATGTTTCTTCTAGTCTAGAAAGGAGGAAAAAGATGGAGATGCAACGGGTCCAACAGCAGAAGTAACAGAGGTTGCCTCACGAAAAGAAATAGACAAGGGTCACACTGGGAGGTTGTTTGAATGTGTGTGCATTGTGTGAAAGGAAACATGCTCATATTTCAAGAATGTTGCACGAATCTGTTGGGCTGCTTGTTTGTGTATGCGATAGTAGACATGGACGGATCGTGGAGCAACAGGAGTATGAAAAGCTACAAATGTGTGCAAGTACTTAGCAGCAGAGATGTTCCAGAATTTTGAACACATATTAGAAAAATCATGGCACTAGTTTGAAGGCGGTCGGAGCTGTGTAGTGAGAGATAGGAATTTTGAAGAGAGTAGAGCCATTAGAGAGGAATTAGAGCAATTCTACGTCTTAGGAGTCATTGTGAAAAAAGAGTTCATAAGCAATCATCATCGCAAGGAGGCACAAGCACATGTGTGAAGCCGATGAGGAAAGAACTTATAGCTTAAGTAAGTGGGTGTGAAAGGGCTAAAGTGATGGTGAAGGAGCGGGTGTAAAAGGGCCTCCCCGTGCCATCTAGTGGTGCTAGGGGAGCGCTACTAGCATGATCTTTTAGCAGCCCCATGCTTGTTAAATGCTAAGTGATGCCACTTCCAGATTCCAGCCTAGCGTTCCACTGCTGGACTAGTTGAATCGGTAGAATGGAGCATTTATTCTCTAAAACTGCCATGAACGACCTTAATTGCCAAGTGTTGGGTACTTACAAAGGAGGTTCTAGAAGGTGCAACCGGTTGGCTCCTTCCTCCAGCTAGTGAAGGTGGACACATGGGGACATCCTTCCCTTGAAGCCATCCACCACTGTCTGGGCAGCCTCCCCAGCCTCAGTCGCGCGACGCAGGGAGGCCCTGTAAGTGAGCTATGTGAGGAAGAGTGAAGAAACATCAAGAGTGTAGAAGCTATGGGAGAAGATGAAGGGGTAATAGTATATTTTTGTTAGGGCATTGTATGCATGTGCATGCATGAGTGCTAATAAGAAAATTGTGCCCCATGGACTATAGTGAATGGATTCTTGGAATAGATACACATCCTTTCAATTCGAGCATCGTTTAGTGGCCAAATTATTTTCATAACTATGCAACTAATAGTTGACACTTCCACCTATATGTCATGAAATTGATGCGAAGGCATTGCCCATAATATTGCTTAAGCCAATAGCCATTCACCACTTCTTGAACTTCTCACCTTGTAACCTGTAAAAATGTGCCAACATAGAATGCCTAACCTTTCCACGATGTAGGCCAAAAACACGATTTGAATTACAATACGACATCTTTTTCTTTGAAATTTTGAATCTTGGAGTGGCAAACCACCCACCATTTCTTACATTGTTGTACCGCATCCAAAATCTAGGAGCTTACATAGTGGTCTTTGCCCATCTGTTGAAGTTGCTCCATCAACTAGTCTAGATTTCACTCTTTAGACATGGCAATTCCGAGACTCAAAACCACATACTCCGTTGGGATGATGGCCTCTAGCTCATAAACCAGCTTGAACGGAGTTACTCCATGGCTACCTTATGTGCCATACTGAAAGCACATATAGCAGAGTAAAGATTTCATCCCAATGCCTCTGATGTTCATTGACCAGCTTCTTCATGATGTTCTACATAATCTTATCAATGGCTTGTGGATAATACACACTTTTTTCTTATGAATGATCATATAGTCGTTCATTAGTTCATGGATTACATAATTCAAAAAATATGTGCCCTCATCCACTGATCAATTTAATGGGGCATCTAAGTTTGGCCATGATCATCTCATAGAGAAATTAGGCCACTGATGCTACAGAATTATCGTGCATGGCCCACACTTTGAACCACTTTGTGTAGTAATTAGGTACCACCAATATGTACCTATTCTTGGTACATCATGCTACCGCTTTGAATGGGCAAGGATCCATGTTTACATGGTTTAAGTGGTAGAATTTGATTATGCAGCATCTCGCATCAGCTTTTGGGTTGACCCAGAAGTTGTCAAACATCACATTGCCTAGCATATTTGTACGCATCACCTAGCCGCTAGAGGTCGGCTTGCAAGACCTTCCAACCTATAATCCCTTGTGAAGTGTCCTCTAGACAACTACAGATAGGGTTCTCACAATATGGCTTCCTTCTCGTGGATGCACACAATGACAAAGTATTAAGTTGGGAGTCTAACGATACAGTTGCCCTACTATATTTCAAAAAATTTGGCTTTGTTGAGCTAGCTCCATGCATCAGCAGTCTCTTGATAAATGATCATTTGGGATACTAAATTTTTCACAAGCTAAGCATTTTGTGATACCATGTTCGAACAAAGATTGGAACATCATCGTCAACTTTGCAGCACCCATCAAGTCAATTTACCTATGAGATTGGATTTCACTAGGTACAATAATGTTGAATGGTCAACCCTAAGTTGGAGCAAGTGGTGGAATTTAAGAATTTGGGCAGAACAGGTATTGGTCCACAAGGCCAAGCATTCTCGCAAGCCATATTCCAAGAAACTTGACATCACTGATGAGTCTGACTCCTATGATTCGTATGGAAATGAATCAAATGACAAACAGGACAAGCATTGTGAATGGAGAAGGGTGAGCCAGAATGCTGAGAAGATAACTCTAGAAGAGCCCCTCACTAAAACTCAAATCTTTGATGATGGCATGGGTGCCATACATCTCTGACCAAATGTCCGGTGTAATCACCGCTAGAGTCATGGACGTGTGGCTAATGAAGGCAGCCTCAATGAACTTAGGTGTGCCATCTGCTAGATGGCCACACACACAATGGAGGCTTGTTGATGCAATGCTAAGCGTGTGTCGTAACCACCTGTTAGGGAAACTGTTGCATCTGTAGCCATAGCTCCAACACTAACACTTGTGAATCAATTGAAATAGGCACATAGACCATATTGGTGCGTACGATGCGCAATCAAGCCTCAACCAACTATATATTATTATGTTTGGTCCTTGGATATAAAATTTTGAGTGTGAACTAGGGAAGAAGCATCAAGTTGAAAAAAGTCGAGCTCAACATGAGGTTTCAATGGCACGAGCATCACAAATACATAGGTGCATATTGTTCCTCGGGATGAGTACAAGCTATTGATGACACTTTGGTGATGGCTGTGACAAGGGCACAAAATCTTCCACCCTGATAGAATTGCTGAATAGGAGATCTGACTAAAAAGGTAAAAACCCTAATTGATTGGCAGGGATAAGCATCTGTTTGCACCAAGGTTTTGGAGTGGGTCCAAAGGAACTTCCATTGGCAGATTTTTGTGGTGTGAAGAGTCCATAAGACACACTAAGTCCAATGCCCAATGCAATAGGCACATTCCCACATTAAGATGGCAGGGATGTCCAGTAGTGGTGCCAGATGCTTAGCCATTCTCAAAAGCTACTGGTTCAGTTGGTGATGGAAATTCAGAACGAGTGATAGCAATTGATCAACTAATCGTGTGAATTGGTTGGTTCTTCAGATCTTCTCAAAGATCATATCCTAATCCTCAAGATGACTCACCCTTGAACTTGGGTGTATCGTCATTTCATCAGATGATTCTACTCACTTTGAATCTCCTTCCAATGGTCTGGATGCACCCATCTATGATGAAAACATTGTAGTTATCATGACAACGTTGAATAGCTAGTCAATTTTGGGCATAGTGCTTGATGCAGGATCAGGAGTCAATTTTTGTCCATGCAATATGCAATAAGCTAGTCTTTCACATTTAGGATCTGACTCCTTTTGCAGTTCGGATAGAAGATCAAAAGAGAGTTCATCCTTTGGGCCTTATTCGTGGGTCAACATGGTCCATGGGGCAAATTGCACACTTGTCATTGTTGTGGTGATACTATATATGGAGGACATTAAAGTTGCATACCCCCCATGTGATTGGGTAGGCCATGGCTTCAACAAGGCCAGATTAAACAAGATTGGCAGTCCAACTAGATCACTATTTGCAAGGGGAAAAAGAAGTTCCACATGTCAGCCAAGCCACCACCAAGAGACCTATAAACACTCATCTTTGCCCACAGATGGTGGAAGGTGTCAATCAAATGACCAATTTGACAAGGATAAAGAAGACAAATACCTCACGAACAATCCACACATGGCAGGTTTGTGTGAGGTGGATGTGGTTCATAGACTAGAGAAGTATCTACTGTCGCAACAAGCAACCTAATCGTAGGAAGGTGACCTTATCACGCTAGTGTCATACAATCAGGTGGAATCCTAAGAGCTCATTGCCACTAAACAAGCTCTTGAATGGGAACTTCAACATTCTCAATGAGTAAAAGAGGATGATTTCTCTGATCCCAATCTTGAATCTGAGGTTGATTTGTATATAGTTCAGCTAAGCTCACAACAACTAACTCCAAAATTTCAAAGGGGCTTACACATGTTTCCGTAGAGCCACATTAACATGACAGGTATTGATCCATAATTCTACTGGCATTGGATCGATATGAAAGAAGATGTAGTCCCAGTCCGAACAATAGTGGTATTGGATGAATCTAAACTATGCTAAAAGGGTTCAAGGAGGAAATTGATAAAGTCCTCTTGGTCGGATTCATTTATCCAATTGATTGAGCAACATGACTCTCCCTTAAAGTGATTGTTCCTAAGAATGACAAGAAGCTCCAAGTTTGTGCGAATCACCACAAGCTTAATGTTGCTCTTGTTACTGATCGTTTCCCATTACCCTTCTTGGATTCTCTACTAGATGTCGTTATAGGCCATGGAATGCATTCATTTCTAGATGGGCTCAATGGCTACAGTCAAGTTCACATGGTAGAGCAAGATCGAGAAAGGACAACTTTCATGATCGAAAGGGGAGTATTTGCATCTAATGTTATGATGTTTGTCTTAAAGAATTCCTCAGTAGCATTTCAGAGAATGGTTCAGGAAATTTTTGGAGAATATATGACTTTGTCCATGAGGATCTTCTAGAAATCTTCAAGGTGTTCAGCAATTGCAATCACATGAATCATCTAAGCTTGTTGTTGACTAGTGTCAAGAAGCACAACTTTCTCTGAATTCAACCAAGTGTGCCTTTTCCATGGGAGTAGAATGCTCCTATGACATATCATATTCAAAAATAGCATTGCCATGAATTTGAGCAAAGTGGAGTTTATCTAGAACATGCAGCACCAATTAATAACAAATAGTTGTTGGCATGGTTTTTGGGCCAATTTAGTGGCACAACAAGAAGCTCCAATATCTTGAAGATGTGCTAGCACCCCTAAATGAGCAACTCAACTTGATCCTGCTAGTTTGGTTTGGGAAGAATAGAATATGACTTTTTGATGACTCAACTTAATGATGGCTAGTGCCCCAATAGTCCAACAACTACATTGGACATTTATTTCCATGTTTTTGTGGATTGCTTAGATGCTGAAAATGGTATTGGCCAGTCTATTATGTAAGTTGGAGATTATCCAAGGCCAAAAAGAACAACTCCACCATAGAAAGGGTGGCACTAGGCATGATCTATTCTTGCTAACAAGTTTTACTACTACCTTCTCGGCAATAAGTTCACATTCTAGTTTGTGAGATCAACCTATGCCACAAAACATTTGAGATTTCTTGAGAGACCATGAACAAAATAGGAATTCAACACCTTCGAATCTGGTCGATTTGCTTGTGGTAATCATCATGAGAGATGTCAAAACTTGGCAGCATATTCATCAATTGTAAGATCTTTCTGGTCCATCTAGCCTAGCTTTGCCAAATTATGAATTGCCATCTTTTCTACCTTACCAAAAGTGCATCATGCTAGGCATCATAAGTGCCAAAATATGTGTTGCCATACTGCACTATGCAAATCGTGCCATGACAGTCAAGTATACTAAGTTTTTGGGGTGATCGTCCTAATGAGGTAGCTGCTCATGCTATTCATTTTGAAAATGATTGGCAAGTTAATGCTCTGACCATGGCATAGGCTGATCAAGGGTTGAAGAAGGCCACCTTCATTTGGACACTTCAAAGAGTGGTGGCGGCTTGATGAGGCTGCATACATTGGTAACTATGGAAAACATAATGATGAAATTGTACTCGGGGTGGATATGGTTGAACAACCAATATTGCTACGGACACAGGAGAAGTGAAACAGGGAAACAAAGTTAAAAGAATCATCAGTGAAATTGTCCAAGGATGAAACATTGCCACTTGTGTCACAGCTTAATAAGAGAACAACGGCACATTGTTCCTCAAGAGTTGTATTTTGCGAGTACATTCTAGAAACATAAAACGTCATGGTACAGGACTATGCCACTGACACAAAAACTTACAAACAAGATGAGGGAAAAGAATAAACAAATACTTGATGATCCATACAAGTGAACATCATATGCTCATGCAATCTTGATCTCTTAGTTAATACAATAGAATATTTATTACAACTAATGCGATGGAGTGTAGACTAATACAATTTGAGAGTGTACACTTATAACTAAGTAGGGAAGTCATACAATGGAGCAATCTACTACTATTAAGAACATTATCTCTACTTAGCCAATGGTCATCTTCAGAATCAAGATGCCGCTCATACAGAGATAAGTGCCCCTAAATAAGTATTACCATAGTAACAGGGATTAATGATTGCAATCCTAAGTAGCTAG
The DNA here is from genome assembly GCF_047967505.1 of Dipteris shenzhenensis. Lineage (NCBI taxonomy): Eukaryota > Viridiplantae > Streptophyta > Polypodiopsida > Gleicheniales > Dipteridaceae > Dipteris > Dipteris shenzhenensis. The sequence continues at coordinate 32,282,588 of NC_141624.1, read as the reverse complement.
TGGTGCTTGGGATGGTTTGGATGGGTTTCGACCTACCCGACACAAAGAAATCTTCAGACAATCCGTGAAGTAGCCAATCAAAAATTGGTTGAACCATCTCTCGGCAATCTTGACTACAGTGGAAAAAGTAATCCATGTACTCCTTGGTCATTGCCCCACTGATGTGGCAAACCCATAAAAAGCTCTACAAGTGACTATAAGGGTCTTCTTCCTCGGTTAGTTAAGCTACTAGAATTTTACCTTAATGACTTAAGTAACTTGGTCTTGGTCATTCCTCTTCATCATGTTCCAAGCTTCGAACTCTGTTTCTAGCTTCTCATTGGGCATCCGACCTTTGCTCTAGGATCTACCTGGCCACTGGTGATGCATGACTATAGTCATCAGCTTTGCCTTCTTGCCTCCTCTCTACCCACTTGCTTTTGGTTGGATGCACATAGCCCCCTCGAGGTCCCTTGTCTTTTGTGGTAAGACGTCTCTTTCACCATCAGATACACATCACGACTCGACATGTTGTTTCTTTTTAAAAATTTAAAAAAAAAATGTTCCTTGTGCCTAGTACGCCCCTCACTTTGGAATGCTTATCTAGACTTAGGTTATCATGACCCTTGACTTGCATATCGCTCTCCGTTGGAGGCATGCTAGAACTTGGGGTTTGTTGCGCCTCACTTGTGGCTTGGCTCAAAGTTTCCTTTGCTCGTGCATGTCTTGATTCTTGGTTTTTTCCTTGGGACTCGCCGTTCATGGTTAGGGCTTGCTCATGCCTCATCCCCTATTGTGTAACCTTCCTGCTGATCCAAGGCCTGCCCTGCCTATTGTGGACTTGATGCTCAACCAACTAGCCAATGAAGAGGAGAAGTTGTGGGTGTCAATTGATTACTCAAGGCTCAAAAGTTTCCATATCCATTTTCAATCCTTTTAATCAATAGCAATATGACTCGCGGGTCATAAAATGGCTAGCATATTAATCTAGCTTTACCATTTGGTTGTGCGAAAATGATATGAATGACATACCCCGATTCATCAACATGAACGTGAAACATAACTTTCCACCTACACTGGAAGAATCAATGTCATGGTTGCTTGGAAAGATACCAATTCCTCATTCTAATGAAACTTAGTGTCTTTCTTAGTGAGCTCATAAAGAGGTGCTGCAATTGTGGCAAAGTCCTTCGCAAACTCTTATATGAGAACCGAGGGAATGATCAGGTTCTTGGATTCTGGCATTTGCTTAATTGATTGGATCTCAGTTTGCTCTATCTTGATGCTTACCTTGAAAATGACATGGCCAAATGACCTCGACATAAAAGGCACACTTGACGGGGTTCAAGGAGATTTCCGCTTGCTTGCACTTGGCAAAGACTTTCTTGAGGCAAGAAAGGTGATAGAAGGTTGCCGAGTAAACACAAAAATCATTCAAATAGATTGCAATGAACTTGGTCAAATACTCCTTGAAGGATTCGACTAAAATCTCTTGGAGGGCACACGGCATACACCAAATGGCTTGACTTTGCACACATGTGCACCCCACGTGGTAATGAACATAGTCTTCTGGTTGTCCTCTAAGTGCCAATGACGTTTGATTATACCCACTATATCAATACATCTAGAGTATAACTGAGCAACAAGCTCTTGGGATGGCTTATAGTGTCCGAAAATTTTACTATGTGCTTGGCAATACCTTTATTTCCTATGTCAATCACCAAGCTTCAGTGCATTTGATTAACAAAACAACCATCGAAGAACAACCAATGCATTAGATGTTGTTTTACACGTATCGAATTTCAAGATTATCCACAAGCCAGAAAATATATGCAGGTGGACACTATCTTTTGCATCTACCCTCAACAGAACAAGTACAACGAGTCACTATTGAGCTTCCAAATGCTCAACTATCTACAATCAACATCTCCTAAACCCCAAGTCTGATGAGACGCTTCACTATCTGTCGTAGGCCAAGTTTTCCAAAAACATGTCCCATGACAAGGTAAAGGCTCTTATTCCCTACAAGTTTCTATAATGGCATTGTTTTTCTAGCCTATGCCTTGGCCATGTTTGAGAAGGCATTGTGCAATATGCATTGATACACTATTGGACAACATCTTTGCTTGAATCTTGGAATAATTATTATCTTTCACATGAAAGGTTGTGTAAGAAAACAATACAACGTCTGTGCTCAACAGATAACAGGATCTCGTATGCAAGAGAGAAAAGCAGATAGTATGGAGAATCAAAAATTTGATTACTATAAAACTGATACAATAGATGGCGCTGCCTCCCAGCTGTGTGCTCCTATGTGAGAAGCTTCGATGGCGTGCTCAAAACAATAGAGGATGGAGGCTGGATGCTAAGGAATCAGGGTTGCTGTAGCCAGTGATAAATATGGGCTTCACGGACTTGTTCTTATATAGCCACCAGTCGTAGTCGGTTAGACCCAATTGGGAGACTGACCCAGTCGACCAAAAACGACCGATTGGAGGTCGGTCTCGAAATAGGCCACCGACCACACGATAGAACCATGGCGCAGAATAGAGCAACTAACCTATGATTACTGTTTGGCCCAGAGCCATCTGGGATCATTTGGGGCTCCAAACGAGCCCCGCAACCTGAGAGTGGACTGCCCCGAGAAATGCTCCGTCTACCCTCAGTGCGATCAATCATGGGATGCCTTCCCACACTTGCATGTAGCCTAGTTGGCAGTGTGCCAACTCTATCTGAAGCCGTCCAACCATCAGGCCACACATGGCTCCCATCTGGTATCCAAACTAGGACCTACCGGATAACCGAGCTACTCAAATGCCTTCTCCTCATATGGAAGGCTTACAAGTAGAGTTAGCTGGTTCCCGCGTAGTTACATGAGAGTGGAGCATTGATATCTAACAGGTTACATGTATGTGGGGCTAGTAGACCCTTGATTTTGATTTGTTCTTTTGAAATGGATGGCAACTTCGCATATTGTACTTTGATACAGATTAAAGGAGCATATGCTAAGCATGTGTTACGCACTTTGCAAGCTAGGGGAGAAGTATGTGTATCCAAAATTTGATATTTGTCACATGGTCCTTGGAGCAAATTTTGTAATTGTAATTGTGTGAATGTGCATACTAAGAAGTGGTATTATGCACATGGCTATATATTGGATGGAAATTGTATACATGAATAATCAAGAGTAGGTTTCTTTTTAGATCACTCTGATGTTGGGTGGAGTTTTGGCACATAGTTGTATTAGGGCAACTTTTGGTCCTTTTTACAACCACCCATATTTACGATGGCCAAAGTGCTACTTTTGGAGCAACTCTCCATAACATGGAGGGCTAGGACTCCCATCTATCTAATCTTGTTGAGATTTATAAGCTATAAGCTATGAACGTGAAGAGGACAGCGAGAGAACACACATGCAATATTGTGAGCATATAGGAGGTGTTGATGTTCCCGATGCAATTACCTTGTCCCCTACTTGGGTGTTGCACTCCTAGAAAGTGCTCATTTCATTCATTCTTCTATCTTTTTGTTGCTCCTAAGAACCCGCAAGCATTTCTATCAATGCACGCTTCATGGTATATCTTCTCCCTTGCAGTGACATGAGTCTTGATAGGCAATCTTACCCAAATCCTACCCTTCTTCATTTCACAATCAAACTATGACTAGAGGTCTGAAGCTCTCTAGAGCTTCACATTGAGAAAATTTCAAATTACTTGGAATTTGCAAAGAGGCTTTTGGGGGAGGACTTTTGATGGAACGTGTCACTTTTGCTTTGTTAATCCTTCGTGCCAATCACGCTTACATGGACAAGTTTAATCAACATTTCTTTTGGGAGTGTGCATATAGGCCACAATTATATGGAAAGGGATTACAAGGCTTATGGGTTTGTTTATCTCCTCCATTGAATATCTTACTCGAGGTTTAGTAGCTCACTTATCTTTGACTATGCTTTGGGTATTTTATAAGAGACATGACACATTTGGAGAAATTCGGATTCAAAAGAGATCTCCTAGATTAGGAATGTATTCAATAGGACAGTGCCGAGCAAAATGTTGTTACATGTTCTTTCATTAAAAGAAGTGGAAAGGATGGTATATAAGGTTTGAAGGTTCAAAGCTAAAATATCCATCAAAGCTTGATCAATGATATGCATATCACATCCTAACTTTTAGCATACAAAATCCAGAGCGTATATAAGACTAATTTTTTTTAACATCTGAGAGAAACGACACATGCAACACGATTGTACCATACACATGGAACGTGGGCATGCATACACTGCCATGTACATATACTAAGAATTTATGTACGAGGAGGCAATTATATATGTTATTGGCTTAAGTAATATCTTTTGAATGCAATATTTATGATGCTTGTATAAGATAACACAATACTCGTAGGCAATTGTTCTTATTGGTTATAACGACACATAGATGAGAAATGAAGTTGGCTATTCTTTTGCAACATATCAGCTTGTAGAGCACAATATGTGCACATTTGTGACTACCCATGCATGCACAAGTAAAAGGGATGCACATAGAATATGCAGACGGCTGAAAAAGAGCAAGTTGTATGCTAACATGAAGAAAATTACTGACTTGCTGGTTCTGCAAAAACATTGATGCCAATTTTTGAGTGCAAGTAAATACATGAGATATTTCTGTGCTGCGTTGTGTATGAAGATTGTGCATATCCATGGGGAACTAGGTTTGCCAGGACACAGCACAAGTATTTATATCCATGAGGAACTAGGTTTGCCTGGACACAGCGCAAGTATTTGTATGTGCGATGAGTAGATGCCTTGGCTAGGTCCACGTCCCTAAATTTTAGCTCTACCAAGATCGGACAGATAACAGAGAAAAATGCTACACAGACTCAGCTCAATGAGGAAAGAATACTATTGCTTTACATCTCTGCAGACTGTCATAAAACAGTTACTTGGCTTCAAATTTCCTGGAAAAGGTTACCAGGCTTTCCCAAACGGCTTTGACTAGCAAGGTTATTCTTCCAACATGGAATATTCCACGCAACCCTTACAATGGAAAACTCTCTGAGAGCAGTTCATTTGTTCTTCTCTCTTAAAATTTACATATCTACCTACATGTTAGCCCTTAGAGACTCAGGGAATACGGTCAGAGGGTATGAAGAGAATAAAAACCCGACTTCAACGAAATGCTACAATAACCAATATGGCATATTCCTTCCACAAAATGGGAGGAATAGTAAGAGCAACAAATTTGATTTTACATGTAATGTACAATTGATCTACAACCAATGCTCATCATTGATGATCTTATGGCATCCTGCAATCAACAGCACACATCAAAATATTGAGTCCTTACAGATCTCTACCATAACAAAAAAAGTAGACTTTTCCCTTTAGAAGATAAATCAATCCATACCTGTCAAAAAACATCAGAAAAAGGAACATTGGGATCAAGTTCATCCCATTCTAAATCATCCTTCAAATCTGTCTCTGGATCCTTGCCAATAAATTCCAACGGTGTCTCCAATGGTGGTGGAACCTGCAAAAGAAGCCAATAGTTTGTGTACACACTCACAATTGTTTCCGTAGTACGCAAGACGCACTAGCTGAAGCACAACGAGACATAGTGAAATGTATTAGCACATACCACACAACGGATAAGAGGCCAGCTGATTCCACGGAAAAATGGATGCTGTTTAATTTCATGAGCTCCGCTGGCTGACCCCAGCCTGTTGGCAGGATCTCTATGCAGCAGACCATTAATTAACTGCCTCGCAGGTAAGCTTGCCTGCAAAGGTTAGATGCAATGGTTAGATAGGAATACATCAACATATTCCACCAGACAAGCAATCTAATGAATCCATGGTTTTGTACATACTCTTCAAATAAAATCTGTAACAAGGACAAAATTAGGTTAAATTTCTATGACAACCCAACACAGACTTTATGTGCTGAAATAATGCTTGAATCACGGTAAAATAGACTTAATTTCTATGACAACCCAACATAAACCTGCCAAGCGCCGTCCTTCACAGCCTGCATCACAAGATGAACTTACTATGGAAGTTCAATACGTGTTTGATACACTTAAGCATGACTTTCAGCAGTCACGACAAGAATGGGGCAAACCAGTTCCAGACGACACATACAAATTGAAATTGCCATCCCTCGTGAATCCTCTCAGGAAGCTATCTCAAACTGCGGTATTAATTTTCTTTCCAAGAAGAATCCCAGCAGCCAGTGATGTTGCACAGTGGATCAAGTCCATCCTTGGAGGATGCTTTGTAGAGGGAGTCTATTTTGCATCTAGAGGCTTTTATAAGGTGCACTTATCAGATGCTTTGTGTAAGCAGAGGCTACTTGAGCTTTCTCCCCTCTTTTACGGGAAGCAGATGGTACATGCTATGCCTTGGTCCCCAAACAAGGATTATCAAAGTCTTATACGACATCATTGTCCTGTATGGGTTGAGGTTGTTAACTTCCCGGATTATATGCATGAAGAATTGCCTGGCCTGGCTGCTTCTTTGGGACAGGTCATTTGTCCTCCACGCCCCATGGGAAACCGTAACAGGTTCCGCATTCTGTGTGACACTGATACACCTACCCCTCCTTCTATTGCAGTGGAAGTTGACGGAGTGCAATTGGGAAAAAAGTATTTTGAATTGAAATGGGGTGTGTTTGCAGGAGCTTGTTTTGCCTGCCACAAATTTGGGCATCTAGCCTCTGAATGCCCAATGGTTCTGCATCAACCCCCTCCTAATGCCTTGCCGTCCCAGACACGGGAAAAGAATGAGAATTTGCAAGCTAAAACAGCAAATAGAAATGGAGCAAAGAATGCCAAACCAATTAATCAGGTGCAATAACTTGCTGGAAAAGGAAAAGATAAAGAAAAAGAGAAGATGAAGGAATCTGCAGGAACTGATCGGGATGGTTTTCAACAGCCTAAGAAGGTGGTTGTATTGAAGCAACGCCCCTTTCAATCTCGTCAATGGGATGCTTCTTCTCCCTCACCAGGACAGGCTTCCACTTCAACTCCTGTCCTTCAAAATTGGGTGGGGGTTTTGAAGAAAGGCATCCCCATATATGATTCTAAAGAAGGGGAGAATGCTATCACTTTCATGGATCATGAGGGAATGCAGCCCATGCACGCAGCGGCTTTGCCTCTCTGACATCTTGTTTTATACTTATACTTTACTGTATATACCTCTTTCATGCATCAAACACTTAAGTGCTTTACATACAATGTACAGAGCCTCTGCAATGTCTCAAAGTGGAGGCTTTTATGGAATTATGTACATAAAATGCAGCCAGATATCGTTTGTTTGCAAGAGCATAATCAACACTCTAAGGTTGGTCATCATGATTATTTTGGCGGGTATGACATACTATGCTGGTACCACTACCTACTCAGGGGTATGCATAATGGTTAGACATGAGCTGGAGCCTCAGTTAGCCTTCAATGACAGCAGTGGCAGATGCATGGTCATACAATGTAATATCAGTGGTGATATTCTTGAGTTTGCATCAGTCTATGCCTCCCAGACCTCTGCCTTGAGGGCTTCTTTATGGGATTCTTTAAGCAAGTATCCATGGAGATCTAATGCATTCATTTGTGGAGATTTTAATAATTCCCCTCTGCCAAGAGATAACACCACTTCAAGATCTCATATGCTATCATTGGAAAGGCAGAAATGGGATAGCATGCTTCTTTCTGTGTAGGCTGAAGATTTATGGCTGCTTCTCCTAGGGTCAGTGCCTAGATATACTTTTCATCATAATGCACTTACTACATACTGGGCAAGGCTTGACAGATGGTGCTTGTTTTACCCACAACAATAGGCAGATTTTAGCCCTCATCTCCTCGTAGATTTTTCATTGGGCTTGTCAGATCATGCCCCATTATGGATGAATCTGCATCTTGGTATGCCACTGGATGATTTGCCACCCCTTTCCAGTAGATTATTGCATGTCAATCAGGCTTATTTCCGACATCGTTATTTCCAGCAAATGATCAGATTTGCAATTCATCCCTTGCCTTTGCATGCCCAGGAGGACATGGATTATGCTTGGGACAGCTTTGTCTCTCGTATATAGAATGTCATAGGGGAGTATAAGAATATTAGCCTCTCAAAGGATATTTCTACAACCTGGACTCTTGGTTGTTCTGTTCGACAAGGATGTCCCCTCAGTGCTTTACTTTTTGCCAGAGCCACTCATCCAATGCTTCAATATATGGACCACCTCTTGGACACTGGCATGTTGCACGGATTGGAAATTCCTAGCAGCTGTAGCATGGTCGCTCAAGCATATGCTGATGATTCTTTCTTTACCCTGAAAAATACTCGGAGCGATCTCTCCATGATCATGCAGGCTCTTTCTACATATGGTTTGGCTGCTGGTCTTCGTGTCAATTTTCAGAAATCAAAATTATTGCCGTTGCATGCTAAAGACTGGCATAGTCTTTTGTGGCCTGGGGAAATTGTTTCACCTTCTCAATTGATTCGACAACTTAGCTATCCTCTAGGTTGGGGGCTCACTCATTCTCAACAAACTGATTGGGTGCTCACAAAGTTGAGGGCGAAACTTGAATATTGGAAGCTTGCAACTTGGCCATGTTCGTTTGCGAATAACGCAATCCATCTTCATAACATACATACAATTCTATCTGCCTCTAATCATGTTCAATAAGGCAGATCTGGTTTCCTTTATGTCTGCTATCATGGAGATTTTCTGGTGTTCAAAAAATGGCAAGAAAAGTCTCAGATTACTCTCTATGCATCGTCTCTGCTCTCCAAAGATGCACGGGGGTCTAAACATACTCAATATTCAAATACATATACTTGCTCACAGGGGGAAAATGATGCTGCAATTTATGCAAGGGGATCAGCCTTGGGCTTCTTGATTGGAAGCATATTTTATCCCACTTGGAATGGAATGGCAGAGATTCTTTGTCAGGAAATTCCTTGAGGGCTGAGAATATTTATTGGTCCAAAGTATTCCACCGTCCTTTGGCTATACAAGAACCCAGGCGTTCTTATTTTCTATCTTTCAAAGGCATTTCTTCTGTGGCGGATGTACTTCAGGATGATGGCACTCTTTTATCTTTTTCCGTGGCTGTTAGCAAATATGGTTTGGGAGCTCATTACCATCCTTTATGGCATCAAATTTCAGAAATGCTTCGACCGTTCTTGCCGGTACCTCGTTTGGAACTTCAGAATAGGCTTGAGGATTGGACTCTATATTCTTCTTCCTCTTCAGCCCGTCCTTTGAAGCTCTGACATATCACAGTGCCTTCTCTGTATAAATGTTATTACTTCCACCTTGGATTTCTGACAGAGCAAATTCCGTTTGGCATATGTATCGCCCACTAAAGTGGCGGAGAAAGAGGCTGCGTCTCCTTTGGCATTATAAAGTCCCTCTTCGACAATAGCTTTTCCTTTGGCGAGTCCTACTTGGCACATCTAGGCAGTTACTCGCACATAGACATATTGCTCCGGCAGCTTGCCACGGATGTCTACATTCTGCTGAATCGATGCTTCACATCTTTTGGCACTGTCCACACACTTGTGATTTCCTCGCTCTCATCCGACGGGCTTCGAGCAAGATTTCCTACAGTTACTTTTGGCAGGTTCTTCTAGTTGTTTGGTTTTCATCTAGCTAGACAGGATTTTGATTTGTTTTTTGTTTGGATGCACTATTGGGCACTGTGGACTCTATGGATGGACAAAAATCATAGAGTTTTTGGTGATCCTACTTTTCCATCTTTTCTTTTTTTCAAACGATCTCTGCAGCAGTCGTTCTATGATTGCTTTCAGACTCATTTGATTGATCATGATGTATATACAGATTATACTGAGATTTTCAGTTGAGTAGTAGTTACTCCGCTTTTGAAGTAACTATGAATGTAATTATTTTACAATAATAAAATATTTCTTCTCACAAAAAAAAAAAGTGTGTGTGTATGATGCCCCAGGTCAGGCACCACCTGATATGCCTAGACCACCACATGTCACCTATTTATTTCGCAGAATGTGCGAGCTGCCCTCCTTCGGCTTCATAACTGACGATCACCAGATCACGAGGGACTACGCACTAAGCATTTGACCCATGGGCAAGAGATCCTGACTCCGATATCAACACAGATGTTCAATCATGCCGTATGCCATGGCTTTCCACCTACCTGGAGCACCACCACCATAGTACCGATACACAAGGCAGGTGATCCCATGGACACTAGGAACTACCGTGCTCTTATGATTGGCCACACTTTGGCTAAGATATATGGATCAGTCCTAGAGAGGGAGATTCGTAGCCACACAGAGGAGCATGGACAGCGGGCACTTGGGCAAGCGGGATTTTGGAGACATCACTCCACCCTAGACTACATTTTTACCCTGAGGGCTATTATTGAGGCGGCGAAGTCGAGGGGTCAGCATGTCTACAATTGCTTCATAGATTTTCGTTAGGCATTTGATACTGTCCAACGCTCTTGCCTGATCAGAAGGCTACAGGAACTACGGCTCCCAGATATCATGATTTGAGGGGTCATGAGTCTATAGGAGTCTATCAGAGGGAGGATATGTGCCCCAAGAGGCTTATTAGACTGGATTGAGAGCACCATTGGAGTTAAGCAAGGCTGTTCCCTATCACCAACCCTCTTCGGGCTCTATATAGACGAGATCACTTCTTTTGTCGATCGACTAGGCAGAGAGGGTTGGCTCCTAGATGACTTGATGGTGCGGATATTGTTGTATGCCGATGACATAGTCCTCATATCATCCTCAGCAGGAGGGCTGCATAAACATCTTGAGGCTCTGGAGGTGTTCTGCAGGGAGAGAGATTTGACAGTTAACCTTGGGAAGACCAAGGTTATGGTCTTCAACACCTTGCGAGCAGCGTCCCGTAATCATAGTTTCACATACCATGGCGAGCCTATGGAGATAGTGTAGTCCTACACATATTTGGGGATAGTGTTCAATGGACCAGGTTTCATGATGATCCATGCGGGTACGGCACCACTCACACGAGGACAGGGTGCTCTGGCCCGACTAGAGAGGCGATGCTTCCAGGCACACTTCCAAGACCCCTCGACGAAGGGCTAGCTCTTTGACACGCTTGTGAGACCGCCATTGCCATGTACGCAGCACCTTTTTGGGGGAGTGATATTTTAGCAATGGAGTGGAAGAGATTCGAGAGACTGCAGGTGACCATGGGATCCACGATGATTCGGAGTAAACCCTCAGTCCCCCATCAGATTATACAGGCAGAGTTCGCCATGACCCCTCTCCATGTTAATGCCATCTTTCAGACAGTGACATTCCTCCACAGAGTTTGGACCTTATCCCAGGGGAGACTACCGAGGTTAGCACTTGAGTCCTCCAGGTGATTAGCAAAAAGTGGTGTTGATATGGCATGGTACACACAGATATCCACATGGTTTGGTAGTCACGGCATTCAGATGGACAGACTTCCCCCCTTACAGTACAACCTAAACATACCACCCGAGATGATCCAACGAGATGAGACCAACCGTATCATACGGTTGGACCTCCTCCTGCTCCATACATCTAGGGCTCGGGGGGGAGAGAATCTCTCCACCAAGCTCTAGTTCTACCATGATCACTTCCTGACGATCTTAGAGCACGGTCTTGTCATCAGACCTCAGTATCTTGAGGACAAGAGAGTTTCAGCTGCATTGACGATCACCATTGAACAAGTACGAGTCTCATCACATAAGCTACAAATTGAGATAGGGAAAGCTGCAGGCATACCCAAAGAGCAGAGGACTTGCACACTATGCCAGATGGGGGAGATCGAGACGGAGGAGCATTTTCTATGTGTCTATCCGATCTACTATGAGATCCGAGGACGATATCACTGCCTCTTTCACGAGGGGCATGGCTTTAGTCCACTCACGTGGTTGATACATTTTCATAATCGGGTCTGTGTTGGGCTCTACCTGCTTGAGATGCGCCGACAGAGAGACACATTGATGCAATAGGCCAGAGGGCAGGAGGATGGACTGATGCCACATGACACCATCGACACATCGCAGACTTTTGTCACAGACTTCTATGCATCAGAGTCAGCTGCCAGTGTAGCTGAGGGAGAGGAGCTTGATGAGATGAGAGCATCATGGATCACTAGCAGGACTATCTACCAAGATGCGGTCAGACAAGTGACACACACTCCACGTATGACAGGGAGAGAGCCCAGAGTACGGCCTACTCTGAAGGTACAAAATGAACAAAGAGAGAGTGCAGGTACATAACGAGTCAATAGATCAATAGTCATGTCAAACTTTAGATAGATGATAACACAGAAGAACAAAGTAGTTGTACCTAGACCTAGGACTAAGTGTCCTAGGTGTCACATAGCACTAAGTGTCCTATGTGGCCTAAAAGGCACTAACACTTTAAGTGCCTACACTTATGCCTACAAGGCACATACCATGGCCTATAGGGCATCACTAGAACCACCAGAAGATGGCCTACAAACCCCCCTCCATGGGATGGGCTGAAGTACTCTCGAAACGTCTCAGAATACCTAGTAGTTTTTTGTCATGGTGGCACATGTTCATCCAAAAGGATATAGCTACCTATGAATGTACAAGGAATGTCAGATCATGTAACAAAGGGAACCAAGTGTAAATCCTGTGTCGGGAGACTTCGAACTTGGACGAGGAAGTGCCTTTGTAAACATATCTGCGATCTTGTCCTCTGTGGGAAGATAGGACAACTCTATGTCTCCTGCTGACAACCGCTCCCGAACATAATGACAGTGAACTTCAATATGCTTGGTACGCGCATGAAACACTGGGTTACGCACAATGGCCAAAGCACTCTGGCTGTCAGTGTAGACAATAGTGGAGGATGTTTGGCAAATACCAAGATCTGTAACTAACTATTGAAGCCAAACACACTCTACTGTAGCAGCGAAAGCTGCCCTGCACTCAGCCTCACAGCTAGACGTGGCAACTGTCGGTTGCTTCTTGCTGAGCCAAGAAATACATGAATTGCCAAGCAAAAAACAATTGCCAGTATGTGACACTCTGGTGTCGGAACATCCTGCCCAGTCCCTATCCGTGTAAGCATGCATGGTTGCCTTGCAGTCCACAAGAGGAGAAGCTGAATGTTCAGCAAAGATCACATCTCTACTGACAATAATCTTTCCAGTATATGGTTGATATAACCTATACCCTCTGCTCTCCTGGCTGTAACCAATGAATATGCATTTGATTGCCTTGTCATCAAGCTTATGTCTCAGCTGAGATGGTACATGAACATATGCAAGAGACCCAAGAACTTTCATGTGTGAAAGTGAAGGCTTCCTGCCTTTCCATGCTTCATAAGGTGTAATAGTCTTCAATGCCCGTGTAGGTGATCTATTCAGCACATAGTTGGCACACATTACTGCATCAAGCCAAAATTTATTGGGCAAAGACTTGGCCTTAAGCATGCATCAGGCCATCTCCATTTTGGACCTGTTTTTCCTTTCAGAAACAGGATTCTGCTGAGGAGTGTAAGGAGTAGTGCATGAGAGAATAATGCCCCATGAGGATAGAAATGCATCAAACTCCTTTGACATATACTCACCCCCCCTATCTGTGTTGAGGGTGACAAGCTTGTTTCCTGATTCATTCTCAACCATATCCAGCCATCTCTGAAAGCATAAGAAAACTTCAGATTTGGCCTTTAAAGGATATACCCAGAAATACCTTGTGAAATCATCAATGAGAGTCATGAAATACTTGTATCCTCCAATGGCATTTGTCCTCCTTGGGCCACAGACATCACTGTGTACTAGCTGCAATTTCCTTTGTGAGAGTTTGGGACATTTCTTTTGAAAAGGAAATCGCTGCATCTTACCCAAAAGACAACCCTCACACACATGTTTGGAAACTGTGTGAGTCTGAGGTACATCATTTGTCATCTGCTGTGAATGTAGCTTTGCAAGAGCTCTATAATTGAGATGGCCCATTCTCTCATGCCAAAGATGAGTTTCAGCAAGTTGTGAATCTGAAATAGCCAATGCTTCAATAGAAAGTGCAGCTGGATGATGATCAAGGTGATAAAGCCCTTTTTGCAAAGTGCCAGTGAGAACTATGGCATTGTCATCATGAAGATCATATACTAGGCATCTGTAGCCATCAAAAATTACTCTGAAACCTGAAGTAGCAATTGCTGAAATTGAAATCAAGTTGACTTCAATGCCAGGCACAAAAAGAACATTTGTCAGAGTGACAGGATGGCTGGAAATGGATGTGAGCTGCACATCTCCAACTCCTTTTACAGATATGAAGCATTATTAGCACATGTAACAGTCCCCCCTCGAGGTGCATCAGCTAGAGAATGAAACAACTATCTACACGATGTGACATGCTTGGAAGCACCACTATCAAAGTACCAGGACTGAGCATCATTAGCAGTAAAGAGTGCATCAGGTTTGGAGGGATCAAATGAGCAATGGACAGCCCATGCCCAATCATCCTGAAGAGCATGTGCATGTGAAGCATCTGTTGGCTCATGGGATTCAATAGCATGTGAGGCATTAACTGTCAGTCATGCTTTCTTTTTCTCCGAAGCAATGCGCTTCTTGCATTCTGAAATGTCATGTCCAGGCTTGCGACAATAGTTGCATCTTTTCTTCTTTCCCTTATCTGCTGTATTTTTAGATGCATGGGAGGAATTGCAGCTGCTATGCGTAGAGGAATTGCAGCTGCTATGCGCAGATTTTGGCCTGCCCATGGGCTTGGAAGCCTTGCCTCTTCCTCTCTGCTGTGAAGCAAATGCATGATCAAGAATAATGGCTTGTCTGTTAGCTCTACTTTGCTCTTCCTGCAAAAGCAAAGTAACTAGCTGGTCAAAAGAATAGTGGTCTGGATTACCCATGGCCACTAATCGAAGGGTTGTAGCAAACCCTTGATATGTATCTGGCAGTCCATTCAATGTGGTACTGACAAGCTGTGAATTTGGCACCACCTCATCAATGTTGGCAAGCTGTTCCATGAGGTCCTTGACCTTTGCCAAATATGCATCCATTGACTCACCTTCATTCATATTCACTTCCTGTAATTGCCTTCTCAAATATGCAACACGAGCTTCCTTGCGAATCTGATAGAGAGAAGCCAATTTATCCCAAGCATCCTTTGCTGTCCTGCAAGACCGGATGTGTGGAATAATGATTCTCTTGCATGATAAAGCAATGCATGAATAAGCATTTGCATCTCTTGCATCCCATCTTGATTGTTCTTGAGTTGGAAGAGCAGCGGCAGGAGTGTTAGAGGAAGAGGCATCAGGAGGAGTACCCCCTGCAGAAGGACCAATAGTAGAAACAACCACTGTAGCATTGGCTGGCCTCAGATCAGCCCCAGAAACAATATTCCACAAATGCTTTGCAACAAGAATATGTTTCATGAGATAAGACCACATCGGATAGTTGGTGCCATCCAACTTATCATCTTCATGAAGAACTCCAAATAAATCTTGATTGTTCCCAGCCATAGCAACTGTGATACCCTAAAAAAGACCTGAAAACCCAAAAGCCTCAAGGCTATCACTGCAAAAAGCTGGCTGTCCCAAAAATGACAGCAAATATCTGCAAATTTCTGACCCAAATCAAAGGGCAAATGCAGATCTGACCCAAATGTGACTGTGACAGGCAATGTTCACTGCAAAAACAGCAAATTTGGCAAAAGCCCCAAATTTATTGAGGGCAAGTAGGCCAAAAAGAGGGCAAATGCAGAAAAGCCCCAGATTTTGCTGAAATTTTTGCAAATGTGACCCAATGTATGCAAATCTGACTCAATGTCCTACAAATGTAACTTAATGTCCTACAATCTGACCCAATGTACTGCAATCTAAACAAGAAATTGCATACCAAATCCCAAAACTCTAATATTTTTGCAAGAAATTGCAACCAAAGGAGGTGAAAAGAACTGAAAGCCCCAAATTTGCCAATGTCTTGCAGAAGCCCCAAAACTGCAAATGTTTGTAGATGACTGCAGTGAGACCCAAAAAGGGTTATAGCAAGCAGGAACCAAGAACCTGGTTCACAGCCAATGCCAAAACGGAACCTGTAGGTAGATTCGCACGTGTGAAACTATACAGAATACCCAAAGCAAGTACAAGCTATACGATCAGCTATTCTACATGTACATGTGTACAAAAAGCTGGTACAAGCTGTTGACGACTGATCTGTAGGTATACATGTACGGAAGATCGTACGAAAAACATGTACCTTGTACGGAACATGTACGGTGCAGGTACCTTGTACGGAGAAGTTCCTACGCAGGTACAGTTGTACAGAGAAGTTTCTGCACAGGTACAGTTGTATGACGTAGGTACCTTGTACTGAGAAGTTCCTCTGCAAGTACGATCGTACGGCGCAAATACCGTTGTACAACGGATCTATCGCTGTAGGTGATGTTGTACGGAGCAGGTGCGGCGGGCAGAACAGCTAGCGACGTAGCTGGACGGCAGGATTCGGGATCTGTACGGAAGTCCGTACAATCATACGGATTGTACGGATGGAGCGCAGGCTGTTGAAATCTGTGAGTGATGCAGATCCGGAGGCAGGGGAACAGGTCCAGTAGCGCTCTGATACCACTGAAGGTACGGAACGAAGAAAGAGAGAGTGCAGGTACGTAACGAGTCAATAGATCAATAGTCACGTCAAATTTTAGATAGATGATAACACATAAGTACAAAGTACTTGTACCTAGACCTAGGACTAAGTGTCCTAGGTGTCACATAGGACTAAGTGTCCTATGTGGCCTAAAAGGCACATACCATGGCCTATAGGGCATCACTAGAACCACCAGAAGATGGCCTACATACTCCTCCCTTCTCAGAGGCGACCGCCAGAGACGAGACATCACCCTTGACGTAGCCCACCGGATCCAAAGATCAAGGAGACCACGCCTCCCCCACGTCGCATCCCATCAGAGTGCCACCAGGTTACCTGGATAGATGGAACCTGAGCATGTACTAGGAGTGTTAGCCCTGAGCACCTAACACACTTCTATTACTTTGCTACTCTAGTATTTCGTTCACTAGCTGAACATGTTAGCGTTTTAGCTTTTTCTTTCAGTTTTTCAGCTTTCAGTTTTCAGCAAGGGTCTGAGTGAACCCTTTGCTTCAGCCCTCAGTGGCTTGTATGAGGTACTTCTTGGACTCGCACTTTGTCTCATAGGTCCGCGAGGCCGGTTTTGGTCTTCAGAGGACGATAATATATTCTTCTTCTTCTTCTTCTCTCTCTCTGTGATAAAATTGGAACGATACAGAGAAGATTAGCGTGGCCCCTGCATGGCACCTCCCTCCTATCCATGAGTGGAAATGTGTTCATGCTCAGGTGCGTCGCCAACCACACTTCGCCGGGAGCTATAGTGAGCTTAGGTGGGCAGTCCTATCAACTTTCTCTTCATTCAAGAGCACATGTTCTCAGCCTTAGGCATCAGACGAAGTCCCACCTCCTTCCAAGACGTGGGCTAGAGATTTGGTTCCTAGCGATTGGAAAGAGCGGGGAAGTATGCATCTCAGTTTTCCAAGTCTTGTCTGCAGATAGGCGGAGCTCATTCAATGACGACTGGTATGGATCGGCATGAGGATGGGGGAGTCGAGGATAGGGATCTTGGATAGTTATGCACCAAACTATTAACAACAGACTAGGCTTTTGGAGACGGCTCATCAAGTGTCTCCCAGATGAGGAACCACCTTAACAAACTGATGAAGCAGTGTCCTGCCTTCTCTCAACTGGATATTTGTGTATCACAAGTTTTCTCATTTGTATGACCTTAAACTGAAGTGCAGTTGATTTAGCCATCCTGTAGAGATATGAATTGCTTCTTTAAGAATACAGACCAAACCATGCTCATGACCACCGATCGACCAAACAAATCACCATGCATGCATGCTTCAAACTACAGCAAAGGATGCAACTTTGTTCTTACAGGAATACTGTATGACTAAAAATTGAAATACAAACTTAAAGTGGCGCCGAATACATAAGGTGGGGGGAAAGAGCTCTCTATGAGCTGTCTGGCAGCCTCAGAAAAAACTGGCACTCAAAACAAAACAAAACAAACTATTTTCCCAAATTTATAAAGCTTATGTGTTTTCTTGACAAGGTAACCTAACCATTACCCTGACAGCAGACAACAGATCAAATAAAAAGATTATGAATGCTGCAAGAGTGCTGTGAGATTACCCTGACAGCAGACAACCAATCAAATAAAAGGATTGTGAAGGTTGCAAGAGTGCTGTGAGATTCAAATGAATGGATGCAAGTTTCTTCTTACAGGAATACTGCTGGGAAACGTCAGATCCTTGTGAAGTATATTTGCAAAAGTCTTTTGTCGGTTCTTGCCACGAAATGGTGTGCGCCCATATATCATTTCATAAATCAGGATGCCTGCATTATAAAAATGAAAAAGGAAACTGATTAAAAGTCAATTGAACATCTGGAACAACTGTCGATGCCAAAATGTGCAAATCAATTATTTTTAAGGACTTTGACATGTCCAAGCTCTCATGTGTACGACCCCGTAGTTTTGTACTACCCATACATAGAGAATATATTTAATTGTTTTCATCTAAAGGCTATGATCCAGACAAGTATAGCTGGACCTACAAAAAGATATGTTCAAATTGTATACCAAAACAAATTTGGCATATATTTTCTGTAATCTGCATATAATATGATGTAATAAAGTTATTGGGTAAAAAGTCCGATAGAAAGATAAATATGTCCAGCTATTCAATGTCTACATTCATCAGGAAAGGGATGCTATGTATCACCCACTTCTTATGCCTGATATAACAGGAGATCCATCATATGACAAGAATACATTAACCAGACAAAGATACTCCCACCACATCCATATGCCGGTGAAATCACCATCAACAGAGAGCATTCCAGCCATGCAACTTTGTGGCTGAAGAACAGGGCTTTTCTTGTGTGAAATTATGATGCCAAGTCTTCTTACGCCTGACATACAGGAGGTCCATCAAGTCATAAAAAACGACCTATGACAAGAATACATTAAGCAGACAAGGATACCCCTCCACAGCCATATGCTGCTGAAATCACTGTCTACAAAGAGTATTCCTCCACTTGAGCAAAGACAAATTGATTTAGGCGATATATCCACCTCTCCCACATGATACACCACACAACTGTGTGGCTGAAGAATGGGCTTTTCTTGTATGTAGTTATGATACCAAACAGGAAATTGCATCCTAGCTTAAGATGTTTGGTACTTTGACAGTGGTGCATCCAGGCACATTACCTCCTAGAACGAGTTGCTTGCAGATTTGCAGCTTTTCCCTAGTTGGCAAGAAGGTGTCATATGCCAACAATTCTCCTCACCTCCCAAACATGTATGTGAGGGATGCATTTTGGCCAAGATGCATTGGAATGTTTCCCCTAAGAATGACTCAGTGAAATCACAGCACACACAACGATGTAGGTCCCATGAGGACACCATCACTTCAACAGAATCTTTATTTTGTGACCATCATTCATAATTAGTTTATGTCTTTTCAGCATTTTGTTGCGAGAGCTAAAAATGAAAAACTGATTCAAATTTCAAACCCTCTGTACAAGTCGAGGGGAGGAATATAAACCATACTTGAGAGATGTGGTGTTTGCTGATGAGAACTCAGAGCAGTCCATGCTTGATTTAGGGAAACAACTGCATACAAGTTCACAGCTTCCACTGACAAACCACAGATGTTCATAACATCCAAATTACGTCAACGATCAGCCCAATGTCTAGGAGATGTGGAATAAATCTAGGGAAGAGAGAACAGCAACTCAAGATGCTAGATCAGTCCCTAGGTGGCTGGTTGAACTCTGCAGGAGAGTAAGCTTACAACTCCTCTCACTAGAAAAACAAGCGATGGTTCTAGAAGTCATGGTGATGCACATTGTGTGGATGCTACTTGGATTGATGCTGCTTAAATGAGCAAGTCCTGTGATGAGGATGAACCTCACAGCTTTCAGGATGCTAAGAGAGTGATCATTGGATGAGAGCCATGTGGGCTGCATTGGATTAAATTTATAAAAACAACACACATGATCTAGTGGAGTTGACCATAGGCCAAAATGCTATTGGGACAACATGGCTTTAAAAGGTGAAGAGAAAATCTGATGGTACCATTGACAAGGTAAGCCCTATCTGAATGCATGAAAAGAAAAGTTACCCCCCCTTCCAGGACATAGAACAATCCAAGATGCTAGGGGTCCAGCAAGTACCAGAAAATGCACCTATTGGCATATCAGTTCATGGTCTTAGGGCTGTGCATATATCTACTCAATGTGATACTCAAACTAAATGTCAGGATGTGTACTGCATAAGGGAATGATGCAACCAAAACCCTACCTCTATATGGTGGCAGAGAAGATTCACCGCCATCATAGATTGATGGCTTAATCCTAGCCGATGATGTCAGAGGGGATGTCATCGTAGGTAGACCTCCTGCTATGCCTGATGGAATTTATGGTTTTCAATCATGTCAGTGACTATCACGATATTGAAACTACGCTATGTGTTGTGACTTAAGAGGATGATTTTGTGCAAGTGCAGCGGAATCTTGAAAAGAAAAGAGGGCACACACACTACCAACTGAAATGGAGAGAGAGAGAGAGAGAGAGAACTGCACAAGAACTCGAGTGAAAATGTCTCTACAACTGCCTGTGCGAGTGGTAATGAGAAACAATGAGGGGAGGAGCCCTATTTAGAGGGCCTCCTCACCAGCCTTACTGGCTGACCCAAGGGGTAAGCCTGTCTGACCCATTGGAACCTGCCCGACTTGCTAGTCAAGTGTCTGACCACGGTTGGGAGCCCAGTTGACCCCCAACCAGGGCGCCATCTATGAGCCTACATGGTGGCCTGTTGGCAGCCCCGAAACGAGCCCGGAGGCAGGTGAATGCAGGCCTGAACCCCCTATGCTGTTGGCATCCAAGGCAGCCCTGAGTCCATCCTCTCGTGGACGAGCATACCCAGAACAATGGCCCTCACTCTATGATACAAGAGATGCTACCACTAACGCCCCCTCTCAAATCCCGGATCATGGATCAACCTCAAGGAGCTCGAATGATCTCCAAGCAATTGCTATGCCAAGGGCTTGGTGAAGAGGTCTACCTTGTTGCCCTCCATCTTACAGAAGATGAGCTAGATCACATCCATGAGCACCTTCTCCTAGACATAGTGGAACTGTATCTCTATTGATTTGTCCATGCATGGAAAACAGGTTTTCGAGCAAGAGCGATACAGCTTTGATTGTCACTATGGATGGCGGTCGAGGACTTCTACGGAACCCAATCTCCCCAAGTAGCCTACGAAGCCTAACTGCCTCACATGTAGTAGAACAAGCAGCCCGAGCACAGCCTCGGTCAAAGACAAGGCTACGGTGGGTTGCCTTTTACTGCTCCATGCGACTATTGCTGAGCTGAGGGTAGAGCACTAGCCCGTGGTCGAACGATCAATGTCTATTTCTCCTCCCCAGTCTGAATCACTCCATCCTGGAATATCTATTACTCCAAAGTCACAAAGAGTTTCAATCAACCACCGAGGTTCTCTCTAAGGACCTCACCCTAAACTCACCCCTGCAGCCAGAGGAGGTGTGTCATCATCTTGACTATTTTGCCATCGATTGGCTCTCCAAGGATGGGTGGCTCCTCAATCACACTAGACAAAATCTGTTCGTCGAAACAACATTCCTACTGAGAACAATCTCTGGCCTCAAGGGATCATGCAACCTATAACCTAATGACTAGTTGTAACCTACAAAAATCATTTGGGTAGATTTAACATCCATCTTCCTCCTTTGTTTCTTGGGAATGTGGACAAAGACCACACATCAAAATACACAAAAATCAGACACATCAGGTTCTTCCCAAAGTACGCCTGACCTTCGGAATAGTAGAGGTCGTAGAACGATAAGGAAATGGATAGTCATAGCTGTTGCCTTTGGCCAGAGGAACCGAGGAACCTCACGATGCGCCAGCATGATCCTAGATATTTCCATCACGATCCTAAACTTCCTCTCAACTACCCCTGCTTCAGAGGCGATTCTTGTGTTGGCAAATTCCTGCATGTTGCCCTTCGTTACACAAAACTCATCAAAGGCATGGGAAGAGAACTCTCCACCTTTATCAGACCTTAGGGTTTTCACAGTCAGACCAGACTCATTCTCCACAAGAGCACACCACTCCCGGAACCGAGAATAGACCCAAGGCCTTTTGAGCTAGGAAATAAATACACATAAACCTGCTGAAATCATCAACCAACAGCATGAAGTATAATGCACCTCCAAGACTAGGAACTGCCATAGGTTCATAGAGATCCATGTAAACCATCTCCAAAGGTGTAGAAGCCTGCCATGAAGCCTACTTCGGAAAGCCCTATCTAATGTTGCTTCCCTCGTATACAAGAACGACACTGACCATGCTTGCTGCCCACATCAAGTAAACGAAGAACCATCTATTCCCAGGCAGCCCAGTGCAGTGCTTCCACATTCAGGAAACCAAATCAAAAGTTCCACAAATCACCTCGAGGGGTCATCGTGGATCGAAGAGAAATCTGACAAAGTATAGATACCATGATCCACCAGTGTGAACTACTTGGACGAAGAGAAATCTGACAAAGTATAGATACCATGATCCACCATAGCAGTGTGAACTACTTGGACGGTTGCTTTATCCTTGACCTCCACAAAGTCATATATCGAATAGAACAGTTGTGCCAAGCCTGCAGATCTCATATGCTAACAACAGATTGAAACCAAGGAAGTAAACAAACAGTACCTTCGAGGAGTGCATCTCCCCTCTACCATCATGAATGATGTCGAGACTGGCTTCGCCACAAACTTTGATGGTCGCATTGTCGCCATGCAAATGTCCCCCCCTAAAACCTCAAGATTCTTGAAACCAGCCGAGGATGGGCCCATATTGCGAGATGCGCCACTATCGACCATCTAGGTCCTAGAGTCTGCTGCCTAAAGTGCAACACCCTCTCCAACGGGAGATGCCAAAGAATCGAGAATCTCAATATGGACTAAGGCCGAAGTAATGACTGCGAAAGAGAAACCGGTAACCTTACTGGCTATCTGTAGAGGGCACCTCCTCCAAAAGTGACATTTCTAGCCACAATGATTGCACAAACGTTCGGCCCTTAGTGGTCTTTCTCTGCATCTCTTTCTGGTTGGAAGAAGACCTCCTTTCTTGGTCTCTTCCCTTCTGTGAAGAAGCCAAAGCCTCCGAGCTGCTGCCAGGAACCCTGAAATCTCTCCTCCTGATCGAGGCACCTTCGGGACCAGCCCTTCCCAAATCAACATATTCATCTTTCCACTGGTAGTCACGGATGAATAAAAGGCACAGTATCGGAAAGACAAGTGGGATAGCAACGTTATGGCCATGTTCTCAAATGTGCCCTACTTCCCCGTTTAGAGAATCTCTTGTTGAAGCTTTTGGAACTTCTTGATGTGCTCCCACATCGATCAAGACTTTGTGGGATTCAACAACCTCATCTGAACTTCCAAGAGACCCTCTTCATGGGAGGTTTTATTGTATAGGACACCAAATGCTCCCAGATACTTTATGCCACCGTCATGTGCTTTATATGATCACTCACGTAAGGAGTACAGCTTAGGAAAATAAAAGACCTTACCATTGCATTGACGAAAAGAGAGAGAGAGAGAGAGAGAGAGAGAGAGAGAGAGAGAGAGAACTGCACAAGGACTCCGGAGAAAATGCCTCTACTACTGGTAGAAAACCTTGTGCAAGTGATGAGATACAATGAGGGGAGCCCTATTTATAGGGCCCCCTCACCAGCCTAACTGGCCTACCCAAGGTCGGGTTCTACCCAACCTGCTGGTCGGGTGTTTGACCATGGTTGGGAGCCTGTTGATCCCCCGACAAGGGTGCCACCTATGCGCCTGTATGAAGGCATGTTGGCAGCCCCAAAACAAGCCTAGGGGCAGGTGAATGCAGCCCCGAACCCACTTGGCTAGTCCGCAGCCTCTATGCCTCCAAGGCAGCCCTGAATCCATCCCCCTCTAACTACCCCTTGCTTAATAGGGTGGCTCACTCTTGGCACCTCTGACTGCTTTCCCTTAGGCTAACAAGGGGATTGCTTCACATGTGACTGAGAAGAGGCCTCTTGCTCTATCCTTTTCCGCTCCTACTACCTCTTCTCTAATTTGGGGTGTTTTTGCTAGGTTTCTTCCGCTTCACCCTTTTCCAAGCCCCTCTAGAAGGCTCTATCCAACGTGTCAGGGACTCCATCCGCTAACTTGTCTAGGGGAGTAGTACACTACTCGAGGCGCGGCTAAGGGGCCTCCTTACGCTTCCCTCTTCTGCATTCCATGGCCAGGTGTTCCATCTATTTGCACCGTAAACATCGCCCTGACAAACAACAAATCTCTATCCATTGTCTAAACTTGCCGCTATCCTGTGTCTCTCCTTTGGGAGGGTCTCCCGACACTCCACAACAACCTAAGCATGTGCAACCACTGAAGCAGCCGTCTATGGAGGCAACTCTAGCACCATGCCAAAGGCTCCCCCAACGGAGTGTAGAATAGACTTATACTCCTTGGGGAGTCCCTAAAATTACAGTGTCACAAGGAAGCGAGGTATGTGACAGGTCGACTCCATATCATCAACCATGAAACCATGGTACCAAGGAATAGGGTAAATAAGGTGAGCGCCAAAAGGATCGGCCCACCCACCACTAGTGACAAATTCGTGTCGACGAGGGAATTCAAATGGACATGAAAAACCCCTCTGCCATAGATGGTGACACCTTAATGTGGTCCCCATCCAATGATAAGCTCACCGGGATCCACTCACGAACCTGACTCCTAGTTGGCGTGAGGCCAACTATCCTACCTACCGATTGTTGGAGAGAAGTTGGCATGAGACCAACTATCCTGCCTATCCTAGTTGGCATGAGGCCAACTATCCTGCCTACCGATTGTACGGCTTTCTTCACCTGGTGTTTGTCTTTGGAGAGAAGAACCTTAACGGCTTGGGGAGTCGAGGGTGCTGCCATGAGGGCCCCTCTGGCCAAACCAATGGTCACCACCAAGATTTGATTTTTTAGAAGAAAACACAATGCTGCAGTGCAAGAGAAGGGAAAAAGAAAGGCATAGATTACGAGAGGAAAGACCCTGTTGAAGGTCCCCTGAGGGCTGGCTAAGGAGGACCAGAAAATAGAGCTCCAAGCAACGGGGAAAAGGCCCAGCCAACTGAAAACCACTGCCAAGAGGCTCCAAAAAAACCAGAAAAACACAGCCAGCCAAAAGGCGAGATGTGGGCTGCTCCAAGAGGGACAGCACCAAAGCATATCTACATGCAAAACCCCTAGACACCCCCCGAGAACAAGCGCGCGAAGAACTGAAGAGATCAGTCGAAGCTGTCCTACAGGGGAAGAGTTTCGAACCTGAGGAACTCTTGAAAAGCACTTGGGGGTCAGCTTGGAGCCCTATGAGAAGGTGACACTCCGAGGATGCGACAACTCCCTGCCCACGGGCAGTGCGCCATGAAGGGGAGGGGGGCTGCACCACAGGGGGGTTGTGACCCTCCTAGTCACTACCACTAGGATGGGAGTCTTGCCAGGCTGGCAAGGGGCCATGGGCAGCACAGGAGCCCAAAAAGGGGGGCTCAAGCTCCTGCCTAGCTGCGGGCTAGTACACCGAAGGCGTAGGGGGGCACGAATGCAGCCGAGGGCAGAAGAAGGAGCTGCCCCTGAGTTTGCAGATAACAAGGTCCTTTTTACAAAGGGCACTGTTGAAACCTTAGAGAGATTTCAGTGTGCCCTTGAGTTATACTACCTAGCATCTGGTGCCAGGATCAATAAGAACAAATAGAAGTCTTTTTTTTGGGAAAAAAAACTGCATTTACAAAAACATTATAAACAACTAAATACCCTTGTCTACAATGCACACACTAAGAATGGAAATGAATTCTCTCTTCTTAATTACACTCTTTACCACATAAATTTTGTCGGATGCTTCTCTTTAACAACCTCATTCATAAGGCAAAAATCATGATGATGAGATAAGAAAAATACAATAGTTACTTAGTGAGGATTGTGAGAAATGCTTCATAATTACAGAATAGTTAGAAAATGCATACCTAAGACCTTTCATTCTAAACTTCCTTGCTCCACCCATATGCCAAACTCTCCATTGCTTGCATATCCTTGATCCTATTCGTCGGTGATAGGGGTTCTTTTTATTATCCATTTCGTAGTCAATGTAGCAAGCTCTTGTTCGAGGGACCAAGTTTCTTTCAACTTTTTTTTATTGTCATTAATCAATCTTCTAATTACATTTATTCTGGAATTAGTATTTCACAATTTTAAGTTTTTTAATTTCTCCCTTATCCTTAACGAGTGAATCTTTGCAAAGTTGGCTTCAACACTAGTATGACCAATGTGTTTGCAAATTGGGCTTCAGCACCAGTATGACCAATGTGTTTGCAATAAAATCAATTCATTTCCATTAAAAAGATTTTTTTCACATCAGTGGATCTTTAAAAGGCCAAGGAAGACTATCCTCAAGCCAAGGAATGAGATCCAAGCCCTAGTGCTGGTAGTCAGGTTGTACCTCAAATTGGTGGCACCATCCTACTCCCAAGATGATATCTGTTGCCTGAGTTGGTGTGACATTGAGTGGCCGGCTTTCTACCACCTTGAGATCTTCAAAGTGGCTGAAGTGACCTCCATGTTGCTCTCTGCCTGTTGTCCCACGAACGTGCCATTCAAGGTAATGGAATCTGTTAGAGTGACAGCCAACTGGGCTTGGTTGGTGGATTTGGTGGAGCTGATATCGTCTAAACTTCCTGAATCTGCAAGGATGCGGACCTTCTGACAACCAATCTGGCCGTAAAACTGAAAAATAGTGGTAAATGTGTGACGCTCCCCCTTCTACTCATCTTCAATCTCCTTGATAACCACTAAAGTTGTCTTCGTGGGAGTTAAAGATGTGGATGAACCACTTGATGTAGTTCCTTCAACCTGGAGTTTCTTGTAGTGCGGGCAATCCTTTTCTTGTGGCCCACATGACAATGGAAACACTGATTCTCCTTAGCATAGGTCGCTCAGGTTGCTACCAAGAAACCGCCACAGACGTTGTTTCTATCCTTTGCCATATAGTTCTTCTGCTGTCCGTTCCCAAAGTTCTTCACAACATCTCTTGGCATGGTTGAGTCCTGGGACTTGTTTCTGTGGGCTCCTTTGGATCCTTGAGCCTTGTGCATGAGCTCCTAATTTTGGGCAAGTTCACGTCTTCCTGCTGTAGCTAAATGAAGACCTATGTAAACCTGTTGGTATAATAGTTCACCGTCTCCATCTCCCTTTGATGCATTTCAAAGAACAATCTATCCATTGTAGTGGCAAAAACCATGTCCCGATATCTTTCACGAACTCCATCCACCCATAATAAGGTGACTCAAAGTTCGTCCTCCTACCACTTGTGCCACCATGTGACTGTCTCTCGTTGTCTTTCGTAGGCACAACTGAGAAATAACTTTCGAATTGGTTGAGCCAAGAAATCAACACTAGGAGTTCGGTCTTACAATCATACGTAACAAAACTGAGCTTCCCAAGAAATGAAGCTTTACTGGGCTGTGGAACACTCTCCCTTTCCTCGTCTCCCCTTGGGCAGAGTAGAGAAATGAGGAGGTGTTGATCCCATTCTTGCGGAGGCTGTCATCCAGATTCTCCTATACGCAGACGATGTAGTACTACTATCCTCTTCTCCTACTGGTCTTCAGCGACACCTGGATGGACTTCAGGTCTTCTGTGATACACATGACTTGAAGGTCAACCTTGTGAAAACCAAGGTGATGATCTTCAACACTTCCAGACCCGCTATGCACCGAGAGCAGTTCCTCTTCGCCGGCGACCCTGTTGAGATAGTTGACTCTTACACATACTTGGGCGTTGTCTTCTCAGGCCCGATCTTCACGATGCGCCCGGCCATGTAGGCCAGGATCAGCCGGGGCTACGCCGCTCTTGCCAAGCTGGAGCGACAATGCTACCACTCCCACTTCCAGGACCCGCGGACCAAGTCTCTCCTTTCTGATACTTTGGTCCGCCCAGCAAGCATGTACGATAGCCCGTGGTGGGGAGCCAACCTTTCAGACACAGAGTGGGCTCGAGTCGAGCGCCTACAGATACTGATGTTTGCTCGGATGATCCGCAGCAAACCATCGGTACCACACCAAATCATTCTAGCAGAGTTCGGCGGCTCACCCCTACAGCTCGATGCGGCTTTCCAGGCTATCACTTATCTACACAGAGTCAGGGATTTCAGCTCCTCCTCCGACGGTCGCCTCCGCCTACCTTGGCTAGCCCTATCCTCCTCTATGGCCTTATCCGTTGATAGGAACCAGCGATGCTAGTATAGTCGTCTTTCCAGTTGGTTCACCCGACTAGGCCTCGACTTAGACCGGTTGCCTCCTTTTCAGTACATCCTCGACGCTCCACCATCTCCCCTCTCCCCCACTGACCAGGAGGTCAAACGGCTCATTCGAGCGGATCTGCTCCAGCTCCACACCTGGCGGACATGGTTTCTTCACCCCGAGCTTCCTCTGAAGCTCGACTTCTACCGCCGACACTGCCTCCAGATCTCACAGGAGGGCTTCATCACACCTCCGCGTTACACACAGCTTCATCTACCACATGCGCTCCGGATCTCCCTCGGTCAGTTTAGGGTTTCGTCACACCGATTACGGATCGAGAGCGGACGCGCAGAGGGTATCCCACGAGAGGGCCGCCTTTGCCCACTTTGCGACTTGCAGGAGATCGAGTCGGAGGAGCACTTTGCTTTCAGATGTCCTATCTATTATGCCATTCGAGGGCGGTACCACTGCCTCTTCCGCGACGGATTCGGCCCCCTCCCACACATGCTGCAGTTCCCGGATCAGCGATGCCTAGCCGCTTTCTTACCGAGATACCTCTCTCTGAGCACGGCGACACCCGCAGCACACACAACGTGAGGACACCCAGCGGCCCATCACTTATTTCTTCCAGTCACAGGATACCTCTCCTCAGTCTAGCCGACGACGCGGATGTGAGCGAGAGCCAGAGCCACGACAGCTGCGCCAGCGGATAGACTCACACATCCAGGTCCATGGCATCTCGTCTCTGCTCTCTGCCCGCCCCACCGGGGTTACCGTTGCCCTCATCCACAGGGCCACCCGCCACCCCCGACGACTGAGCTCGACTAGGCCGCGTGATGTCAGAGGCCAATCATCTATCGCAGGGTTTTTTTCGACCTCCCATTTGACGGCCCCTCTATGATTGGTCTCTAACGATCACCACCTGCACATATATATTGTATCTCCCCCCTCTGCCCCATTTTTGGTGCCCCCCCCTTCTTTTTTGTATCATCTGGAGGTAGACACATATTTTGTAGGACTAGACACACCGTCCTTCATAACCTCTTTTTTTGTAGAAGTGGTTGGCTGGCCCGTTTTGAGACCGCCACCGTTATGCTCATTGTATCAGTTATCTTTAGTCTCATAGACCTTCACGGACTCCCGAAGACTTTAATAAACTTTCTTTCTTTCTTTCTTTCTTTGTTCCTTCACCTCCAGTGCTGTGTCCTCTCTGAGCTCCCTAACTTCTTGATCCTTGCAATCATGCTCTTCTTTTGCCTCTTACGTTGCTCGCTCATGCTCCTAGGTTGTCTGCTCACGATCATCCCTCACCTCTTGGAGCTAAATCATGCATGTAAAAAGGCTCTCTGACTACTGTTGTTGCATCTGCATCATGGCTACCATAGCAAACTGTCATCGGGATCTCTGTGACCAACTATTGGTGGTGGAGGGGCACGGGAAGCAACTTCGTCCTCCCACTAGGGTTGGACTTGTCACTGGCATGCCTGATGTCCTTTTCGGATCTTGTATGTGGCAAAATACAATGGCTGTCCTTGACTAAACCTCCCTATCTTAGAAAAGCTGTTTTGAAGCTATGATAGCAATGTACCAGGGAGAAAGACTAACTCACTCTCTCTCCCAATAACTACTGACTGAACTGAAGAATAATGTACTCGCAAACACAAGTGGAAGCTGAGATGTGAGTGTGAGAACCTGAGGAGGAATATAAGAGGCCTCTGAAGA
Source organism: Dipteris shenzhenensis (assembly GCF_047967505.1). Lineage (NCBI taxonomy): Eukaryota > Viridiplantae > Streptophyta > Polypodiopsida > Gleicheniales > Dipteridaceae > Dipteris > Dipteris shenzhenensis. The sequence goes on along the minus strand of NC_141624.1, from coordinate 32,252,491 downwards.
GGCAAAAGTTAGTCCAATGCAGCTTAATACAACTGAAAGAATAAGACTGTATGGAAGGGTAAGCCTTTGGGTAAGCCTTTGCTGCGAAGGAATGGAAAAGGTACTGTAGGGAGGGAACTCCCTCACTTTAGAGCTGTGGACTGCGGGCTGCTCTGATGCAGACCCTTGGCTGCTGCTATCTGGAATGATACCGAGCCTATAGGTAACCCTGTAGGAATCACAGCTGAGGGGCAGATCTGCTGATGTCTGGCCCGGCCTATCTGCTGCCGATCTGGTGCTCTTGGCAGAGGACTGCTGCCCAAACTCAAGCCTGAAATGGATGAGGAATGAGGCCCTTGGGGCCTGCCTTACATAGGCCCCCAGGGCCCCTAAAACTGGCCGACCAGGGCTAGCAGACCCCTTGCCTGCACCGACCTGGGTTTGGTCTGCTGTACTGTCCGACTGCCACGTAGCAGTTAAACCATCTAGTGATATCAAAATTCAACACAAAAACCTTGTGCCTAGGGTAAAAAATGACTAGAGTATTAAATTGTGAAAAGGAAAACGCGCATATGCATGACAAGTGACAAGCAAACCACTTTGGCATGAACCATATAGGACATTGGGGGGGACTCATTGAGCTGTCCATGTAATAAACTGAATAGCTTTTGGGATGAAAGAAACTCCGTTGCCGAGGCTGGGAGGAAAGGAAAATTATTTCAACCGCACACAATCGCATAACGCAACTTGAGAAATCAACTGATAGTTATCAAGTCGTAGCAAACAGGCAAAGAATTGGACTTCATAACAAAAGAAGAGAAGATACACAAAAAGAGTCTGTTGAGCTTGAAAGAAAGTGCCAGAACCGAGGTTCATAACCATTTTAGGGGGAAAGACTGAAAAATGAAACCAATATGTATGGGAAAATTTCAATGATCAATTAAAGCAGATTTCTTAATGTATGTGTAAGGATCTCTCTCCAAGAACTACAAAAAAAACATACCTACAGCCCACCAATCAACAGCACTACTGTGACCTGCACCCGTAATGACCTCCTGAAGCAGAAGAGAAAAAATTCAGTTTTTCTGCAGGGCATCACCTTTATGTAACTTCAAGTTGAACATCCAGCAGTTAAAAGACATGAATTGGGCTTAATTATGTGGATAGTTTGGCAGTTCCAAAACTTGTAATTTGAAATATTAAAATTAATGCTTTAAGCCAATCAGACTGTCTCAATTTAAAACAGAACAGTGCCATAAAAAGGTATTCAGAGACTATTTGGCAAGCAAAACAATTGAAGACTGCTATCAGAACTGTAATGTTTATGGTGACAACACCAGATTCTAATGAGACAAGTTACAACTATGGTTGGAGTCCTCACCGGTGCAATATACTCCTCTGTGCCCACAAATGAATTGGAAGACGTGCCCGGCTCTGCCACAAAAAAGGGTGGAGGGACAGGTTTGTGCTTTCTGCGCTTTCCTAGTGGTCTGGCAGGTCTAATAAGCTGCAGACGCCCCAACAAAGCCTTATAGAGCAAAGATAAGCCGCTAAACACCGAAGCTATCAATCCAGAAGAAACTTTCAAATGAAACGCCTAAAGTGTCCCTCCATAGAGACCATTTCATGTTAGATTAGAAACTATGGCAGCATCCATTGCATTGTTACAAATCTTCCCTCACTTATGCAATTAATTTGGCAGGCACACCTTTTGTAGTTATTCATGCAAAATTTTATACTACTGTCAGGTATGAATTTATATTTTGAACTCATTAACCTCATTAGCAGTCTGGTGGCCTATGCATCGCAAGCAATCAAAATGTTCAAAAAATCTATTCCATTATCAGAAACTCTGGAAGAGATCAGCCACAGTGATGAGCAAGGTAGCCTTTTAAATGTTCAATAGCAATGAATCTCAAAAGATAAGTCCCTGTCATATGATCGGAGTCTATAGGACAACTTTGCACGATCTAGAGTCTAGACAAGTGAAAGGTTAAAAAGGACTCAGTTTGCAACAACATACCTGTGGTTGGCATGAGGTGATGAATGAAAGGTCGAAGTCAGTGAGTATAATATGACCGTTCTTTTGTAGCAGGACATTTTCAGGTTTGAGATCTCTGTAAACTATACCTGTTCCCAAAGTAATGCACAAACTAAAATTTTTGTTCTAAGCCTTTTCCCCCCCCAATTTAAATAGCTTGTAACCAGAAAAGATTATTTTAGTATGAAAGACATTATAAGATCACCTACCCTGACAATGAAGGTACTCAAGAGCAACAACTATTTCTGCAACATAAAACCTGCAAATCCAAATGCTTGTAAATCTGCTTCTCAAAAAGAAAGGGGGGAAGAGAGGGGGAAAAGAGGGGGGGGTGTCATGTTAAGGTTTTGCAAAAGGGGAGCATATTCATTACTGGGAAAAGAAATGCCAAAAATGGTTATCACACAAGTGCTTTGTGAACTGGTATGCAGTAATATATATAATGCACGCAATGTTAACAGAGTGCATGAGAAACTTTTGTCAAAGCCAGAAATTTTTACTTTGCAGCTTCTTCACGAAACACTTTCAATGGCTGTCTATCCAAAAGCAAGAAAAGCTCTCCGCCAGGACAAAAGTCTGTGATCAGGCATACATGCGTTTTTGTCTGCAAAATTCATTAGTTCATCACATGAGTTCATTAAGAACCTCAAAGTATTCGAGATACTGCACTGATAACAAAAAATGATTCCTGATGCTAGGCATTTGACTAAAATGCTGCTCAATATATTATCAAACCCAGTGCATGAGTTCATCAATATCACAGAAGTTCGTTAACAATCTCAAAAGTATTCCAGATACTGCATTGACAAGGATAATGATTCATGATATTAGGCATTTGACCAAAAGCTTCTTCATATAATATCAAATTGACTTCAGGTAAATTGTTACAGGCTCAGTCTTGAAGAGAATTACATTAGTTAATTCGAGCTTTTCTACCCTGGTACATTGCATGACAATACACTACACCTTTCAAGACCAGGTATCTACCAAAGCAACAATACCAGATGCATCCTTTTTATTCATCCCCTATATGCACTGATTACACCAATAAGGATGGAAAAAGATGGGCTTTCATGTTCAAATCATAAATCATAAGCTTGGACTTTGAAATGGAGCACCTGTAAAGCCTGGGTTCACTGTCTCCTATTTGCGTTGGCATGCCTTGGATCACCTCAATCCACTGGGGTCAGCTCCCTACTTAAATTTAGTGCCTAGAATTGCCCACAATTTGCCTGCTGAAGTTGAACAACAACTATCAAATTGCAACCCACTTGGATGGGTGCCCTATTAACTGACAGATCTGTGAAACTTCTGCCTTTAATAACTAGCCAAATTGTCTTTATATAAGCATTGTTGAGGCAGGCTGGGCATGCTTTTGAACAGAAACTCAACCAGTATCTGTGAAGCTCATTGGCAGTTCCTTATGAGCCATGTCTAAAGATCCTGGTTGGTATTCCAAACCTGACCAAATTGGGAGGTTGAGCTGCCTGGTTGATGGTGGCCATAATTGCTTGCAAGCTGGCTGTGTCCTCACTTACCCTTTATAGACCAGATGGGTATAATGCCGCCTCCTTTTACCAAGATGCCCAATTTCCAGAGCAGTTGGGTGAACTGCCATCAGAGCTTAACTATTAGTCAGGCCCATCACTTCTGTTAAAGACATCGTATCCAACTGACTTTCTTCATAATGAGGGCCTGGCAGTGTAGACCTCACTAAAGATCGTTTGGCAGAATACCAGGGCAATCCCTGGCAGGATCATCTCTTCCATGCATGCAACCTCGATGGAGAATAAAAACATTGCACTGGTATAAAACAGCTGATGCACACTCCCCTCCCATGAGGAAGTTTCTCAGATAGCAGGAGGCTGAGTTGGTAGGGATGCTACTCCTGACTTGTTTCTCTTAGGGGTGGTTCTACTGGCACCAATTAGTGGGTTTCTAAACTGAGAAAGAGGACTCTCACTTAGGTGAGTCCCTTGGCTTTAGATAGATCCGCAGAGGTCAGACTACGAAATACCTAGGGTGCAGCCCTCGAGTGCATGTGTTGTAAACTATTGTACTTGAGTTCAGTGAAACTCTTCAAGTGTTGTTTAATGAGGTCTTGTTGGCCATGGCTTGGTATATGCATTTTTATAGTGCTTCCACCAAGGGTGTGTGGGCACCCAAGGCACTTATTACCAGCTCGGTTGCCAGGGCATCAAGGACTGACAGTTGGAAGGCCACTGCCCCCTAGAGCAGAGGATTAAACAAGGCACACCCCTACTCACCAAGGGTAGAACAGGAAAACCAACAGGTCCCTGTGAAGAATGGAACTGACTGGGGCTATCGACCTTGGGTTCCTCTATGAAACCCTTGCAGCAAAATGCAAGAGTTGCGCTCCCTCCCCTCCACCTGGGAGCAGAAAGATGGTCAGGATAGAAAAACTGCACTTAGAAAAATGTCATAGCCTTTTGCACGGTGTTTATACCACCACCTTCCACATGTCTACTATTAGATTTGTCAGGAAATAGAGAGCCTCTTGCTGTAACCAACTCCTGCAGAGGAAGACTTTAAGGCAGAGTTCACACAATGCATTAAAAAATTCTCGCTCCATCTCTTGTGGCACAGAAGTAAATCACAGACACATACTAAGATCATGTATGTATAGTAGAACAACCAAATCATGTAGAATATGTTGCAAAAATAACGTAAACCCTAATACAAAATGTTGTGCTCACTTTTCCACCGTCAAGCAGCCTGTGTGCTGCCTAGATGTGGACTGTAGGCACTTCGTGTACTGCCTTCTACCTCCGTAGAACAACTCCTCTCATGCAGCTCTTCCTCCTATGAAGACCTGCAGTCAAGGGAGCAGATTACTGAGTGGATCCCTAGACCTCCTTCCTGCCATTCCCAGCAGCCAAACGAGAGGCACTAGTGAATTGCTAAGGAACCCTCCCCCCCACCCCTCCCGGCTCTTCTTCTCCCAATAGGGGCCTTTATATAGGGCGAGACAGCAGCCAGATCTGGCAGACCATTCTGTTAAACAGACCGATCCTCTATAATGCCTATTCCAGGCCCATCTGCAACCCTACTTGTGGGCCCTTCTGCCCACCAATTTGGACCTGTCAGCAGTCCTGCATGAGCTTTTAGATGCTGCCCATGTGGCAGCCACTACATCCTCAGCTCCCATGGTTTCCTCTTCCTCAGCCCACGTGGCCCTACTTCAGAGCATCTTCCTCAATGTCCTCCTTACAAACTGTCAGTCTGGGGAGTAATGCCAGCCAACGTCATACATGCCTATGGAGAAAAGGTAATAATGTCTCCCAAACAAAACTTGGGCACATGCAGAATAATTGAGCCACTACAAGGACAATGTGATCAATATATACCTAGATGAATCCAGGAACAATGCCAAAACTCATCCTCAAAAAACACAACATAGTGCAATTTAAATCTCATGATAGCCAATTATAAGGTTAAAAACCATAAAGTCCATCACACATAGCAGGGACTAGCTACTATGACATCTCCACTGATGTCGTCAGCGTACAACAGTGGGTGTAGACCATAGTATAAACATATGCTCTCACACATACAAATCCACACACCCACACATACTTGAGCAACCATTTATCCAAAGTCTTCGTACTGAGTTTCTAGTGGCACTCCAGAGGTGAAGGGTAAACTCAGCCATGACGAAGGCTAGCACTAAAGCATAAGGCTAATCAAAAGTAGTCCAATATCTCTTCATTCAAGCTACAACTGCTTGTGAAGACTAAACGATTTCATTTTAGTCTCTCCCAGACGAGCATCTAAATCTAGCTGGTAGGGCAATGCACCACTTAAGATAGAAAGAATTAACACAAAATTAGCAGGCCGCAACATCGACAAAAACTTCACAAGGTGAAATTTGCATGTCCGCTAATACGGTAGAAGCATATACCTTATCCAAGAACAAGCCAAAACTCATCCTCTAAAAATACAACATACTACACTTTCAATCTCATGATCGTCACTCATAAGGTTGAAAACCATAAACTCCATCATGCATAGCAAGGACTAGCTACTATGACAATGTGATCAATCATTGGTTTAAAAGTACAACAAACTTGAAGGTATATCTCACGTGCACGTACATATGTATGCATGCATTTCTATACACACACACATACACACACAGCAAAAGGATTGGAATCTTTAACCGCCGTGTCTACCTGAACTCTTCTCCAAACTTTAGAGGGTTTAGCAAAATGCACGACTTCCTGTATGGTAGAAGAAGAGATAGGAACTGGAGGAACTAGAGCAGGAGGATCAGAAGGCTTGCAAGCTGAAGCTGAAGAGCATGGAGAAGGGAATACTCTAGCAAAATGTCCCAATTGTCGACATTTATAACAAGCATTAGGAAAGGAGGCAAAACGAAGTGGAATCCGGAGAGGGTGAGGAAGTCCAAAATTCACTTCCAAGCATGAAGGAATCAATTGCTCCATATCCCAAAAAACACACCTATATATCTCTACTTGTGACCAAGAAAACCCTGCTTGGGAATGAAAAGAACACGGCCTAGCAGAGCTGCCAGAGAGAGCACATGCTGAAAAAGAGGAACCGGCAAATCTTTGAGAGTAATCCAAATAGGACAAAAGCTAAGGAGTGATCGGGCTGGGTCAAATAAAGGATGCCAAGGCATAGTAACCGCAAAATGCCCTGCCCCATGTACTCCACCCAAAGTAAGTGGAAAACAGTGTCCACAAAAGCACAACGCGCAAAATAAAATCCCACTCCCAAGAAGACATAAGATGTAATCTTGCTAGCACCCATTGCAGCCGAAGACCAGGCTTGTAAATTGGACCCTGTCATGACTCTCCCCATAAAATATAAACAAACACCAAGCTGTTGTTCCTGGCGAATGCTTTGAAGCAAGGGTTCAAGGGGGAGAGATCGGCATAAAGAAAGTCTAGTGTGGAGGGCAAAAGCATTGAATCATCACACAGTTGACAAAGCAGATCTTTCTAAAGCAAGGAAGAGGGGAAGGCCGAAGAATCAAACTTGGTTGCCTTCACCCCTTCAGAAATCAACGAAGACAGAGAGCCTCTTTTCTTCTTGCGAACATAGTGAAGGGCAAGAGAAGGAGAGCTCTCAGAAAGAGAAGGAACAGGTGGACACAGGCTGCAACGGGCTGTGTACACACAGCAGAGGGATGGGAAAAGAAGAGAATGAGAGCTGTACGGAAAATGGAATGGACGGAGGCTGTACGGACTGCAGGAGAGGCTGTACGGGCTGCAGCAGCGGGGAGGGGACAGACAGCAGCTGAGGCTGCACAGAAAGGAACGGGAGGGACTGAGGCTGTACGGACTGCGGAAGAGGCTGTACGGAATGCAGCAGGGAGGGGACAGGCAACTGTGGCTGTGCGGAAGGGAACGGGAGAGGTCTGGAAGGGGAAAGAGCAGAGGTAAATGGTGGGAGGCCAGCAACAGGGCAAAGCGGGGGAGCAGAGGAGCTCACCGTCGCTCACACACACACACACATATGCACGCATGCATGTACAAATGCATGCACACATAAAAAAGAAAAAAAGAGTGTCTCTTGACCTTATGGTTGATAACAAGATGTTAGACCATCAAACTCTACTATGGCCTTCCCTCCTAGCAATTGAACCATTGTAAAATATATGACCTTACACATGCACACATATGCACACCACATGCGTACATCTGTAGTAGTTTAAGAGTCAGTAATGTACATATCACAACGGAATAAACTCTGGAGAGGGCTTGCCAAGTCTGCTTGCCTAGGGGTGATGATTAAATCATGAAATGAAAGAGGGAAGGAGGGAATACAAAACCTTGTGAATTTTTCATAGGCTTTGTAGAAGCAAATAGCAAAGCAAACCTATAGAAGCACCAAGATACATTCTCAACTAGTGATGTCACATCCAAAAGATTCAAAAAGGGTCCTAGAAGAGCTTCAACAAGGAGTTGTTCACTTTGGTTACAACGAAATGGTGGAGCATGCCTCAAGAAGGGTGAGAATGAAAAGAAATCCAAAGAAATCCACAAACAGTTTGTTAAATGCCTTTGCAAAATCCATCTGCATTATAAGAACATATTGCTGCATATATTTTGCATATTCAATTCCCACATAAGCATTTGCTATATTGTCTGTAATATGCCTACGTGGGACAAAACCATACTAAGCAGCATACAATCCTTAATGCGAGCGACCAATTTATAAATGACCAGCATAAGAGTGATCAGCCTCCAATCCACAAAAGTTTGAGACAATTGTTTTTTAGGAAATAGTATGAGGAGCCCTTTTATCCATCTCTGGCAGGCAAACACTAAGAGTTCCAAATCTTGTTAATCATGAACAGCAGAGCAGGGGATAGATCATTCTACTATTCCAAGAAGAATTCCACCGTAAGGCCATCACAACCAGGGGATTTCCATTTACCAGAGGATCTAATGGCATCTTTTAGCTTGTATCCGTGAATGGAGCTTCCAAGTCTTCAGACAGAAGGGGCAACATAATTGGAGTATTTCCATTTTGCCTGGCAGGGCAAACCACCTTGCCTAATGAAGCAGCCATTTTGGGCAAAAGTTTTGCCAGGCATTGAGGGAAGTCCACTACTTCTACCCGGACCGAGCATTGGGCATCGGTACCTAATGAGGGATGGGTAATCTCGTACCAAGGGAGAACATGCACCATCTGTTGCCCATAATACCAAGGAGACCATGGGAGAACATGCACCATCTGTTGCCCATAATACCAAGGAGAATGTTCTAAAAGCATCTGCTTATGCTACTTATCCGTCATAATAACTTCGAAAATAACTCGTGCCACATTATACATAGTGTACCTTTTGCATAAAACATCCTCCCAAATTTCTATAGTTGCCACAAGCATGCGACTTGGAAAAATAACTATAACAGCATTCTTGGCATCTTCTTGTATAGGACCAACTATGCCATTAATAAGTACTCTAACCTTCATGCCGAACCTCATACACAAGCTGAGCTTCATGAGAATATTGAGCGGGGTCATCCTGACCTACAACCTACTTTTGTTTTTTATTTTTGGAAACAAAAGTTTTTCCCACTTGGGAGCTTGCCATCACAACCCCCCCCCCTGTGGAACATATGAAAAGAAGACATACATCAGACGAAATAGCAACAGTAAAAAACGAGAAGGAAGAGTACTTACATAAAAACGGAATCCACACACACACCCTCAGGGAAACAACTTCCAACGGCAAAGCAAAGAGAGAAGCGCCAAGAAGCAATCGCCATCCATGCAGAACCTAGAGACAGCCTACACACAGCCCAGGGGGGTCTAAACCTGAGGCGAAACAGAGGGGCAAAACAAGGTTTAGGATCAGCAGGACGCGGGCTGAGCAAGACGCAGTGTGAAGGGGGGAGCAATGGCTTAATCCGTTCTACTGTCTGTCACACACGTGAACCTAGCCAATGACTCTGCTCTCTCTCTCTCACGTAGGCTGAGCGATGCGCAAGAGGAAGGGGGAGAGCATTGACTTGTTCCACTCACACACACACACTTTTTGGTGAAATCCAGATAATGATATTAATACAAGTGGTCTCCAAGGAGGAGAGCAATTACAGCTTTAGAAAACTTGCATGTATGTCTGGTACTCAGAGTAATCCAACTGGCCCGCATGCAAACATTCATAAAAGGACTGCTTGAGAGACGTTCGAAAAAAAGAGAAATTGTTTAGAGAAGGAACCCACGAATGGTTTCAGCCCTTCCGAAGAGTCCATAAGGCCCAATAGTGAACCCAGAAAAAGAAAATATCATATCCTTTCTGGTCAGGGTGTAATCCAAACAGCCAAAATAGCCTGCCAAAGACAGCCGCTGAAAGGCGAACATGTATTATCCTTTCTAGAAATATAGGAAAATCTTAACAATGCCAAAATATATGAGCCACTGATTTTCAAGTAGCTAAGCATCGATGACACGTAGCCGGCCTAATATGCCGTCGAGCCAAGAGTATGCTAGAAGGAAAAACACCAACAACTATCCTCCAAAGAAAAACCTATTAGCGAAGGAGTTCGCAATTCTAGAGTTGATACAGTCTACCCTCCACCACCTTTTGCGCCCCATAAACCACACATGGTTTGCCCAACCTGTAAAACAAAGGAAAGGCAAGGGAGCCCTGTATATGCTGGCAGCCATAAGAGAAATCAAAGGAAGAGGACGCTGAGCATTGAAGTCCAAAACAAGCGCCCAGTCGTGTAGGCGATTTTGAAGCTGAAAGGGAGAAGGGTTGATGCAGTCCACCCCTCCACCACCTTTTGCGCCTCATAGACCATACATGGTTTGCCCAAGTTGTAAAACAGAGGAAAGGCAAGGGAGCCCTGTATATGCTGGCAACCATAGGAGAAATCAAAGGAAGAGGACGTTGAGCAGTGAAGTCTGAAACAAGCGCCCAGTCGCGTAGGCGATTTTCAAGCTGAAAGGGAGGTATCAGCTGAAAATCTTGAAGCATTTGAGTAAGCAAATGCCAGTAAGGGTAATAATGCATCCCCAAAGCAAAACGATGAGCCACCATTGGAAAGGGCATCACCGAACATGTGTCATCCAATACATCTGCCACAAGACAAATACCCTTGGACCATATAAAATAAGAGCGTTTGGGCTTTTACAAGGCCAGAGGAGTAGTGAAAGCTTTTGACCAGTGAATGTTTTCAGCACACAAAGAGCTACCATCTGGAGAAACCCAATCAATCTATTTTAGAGGTGAGAGTATGCAATAAAAAAGAATTCCAGTGACAAAGGGACAGCCCCCAATTTTGCACTGAATGTGCCTAAGGAGGAAATCCCATTGTGTTGGCTCCCACAAGCTTTAGATGGTAGTATTAATATGCAGTAGCAAATGACAAACCATAACAGCTCACGGATGCTCATTTTGCATTTCCTTGTGGGCCAAGATATGCAGGCCTTCATAAAGACTTTGGAGTTAGTGATTTTATTATCAAAGAAGGTCTCGAGGCGACTCCAAATCTACTTAGCTGTTGACTTGAAATCAACATGATGGATGAGAGAGTCAGCTAAGCAAAGACCAATGAGGGCAATGGCCTTAGAATTCTGCTGCTTCCAAATCTTTTGGTGTTGTTGATCAAGCAGCTCAACCTAGTCATCCTCAACAACATCCCAAACTCCTTCATGCATAAGCAGCAATTGCATCTTGGTTTGCCATGTGGGAAAACCTTCCCCCTTACACTTCTCGACAAGGATAGAACTTGAAGACAAAGAAGTCATAACTGAAGAGAATTGCGTGAAGGCGGGCAGCTGCCTCGAAATGAAGTAGGACAGCTTTGAAATGCAAAACCAGCTGTCCAAAATACATCGAGATGCTGCAATAGGTCTTCAAGGAAAGAATCGGCTGATTTGTATGAGTTGGAAGGCTGTGTTGGGTTTGGTTGCATGGTCACGCCCTCATGGGAGGGGGTGAAACGTTGCATGTTAGTTTTGATTGGTTAGTGTGACGTTTTAGTCATATGGGTGATTAGTCATTGGTTGAGATGGAATTTACCTTGCATGGATTCTACGTGGCATGCCGGTGCATGGCTTCTACAAAACCGACGAGCTGCGAAGATGATTGTCTCTTTGTCCAAAACAACTCTTGCTTATGAGAGTCGTCCTCTCTGTTGTATCTCGGCAAAAAGCCCCGTAGGGATAAGCTACTGTCGTCTTTAATAAAGAGTGTTCTTGGCTATCATTCTCGCCTTTTGTTCTCTGAATTTGAGTTGATATTATTTGTGTTAGATTAGAATTATATCAAGAGCTCTCAATTCCTAACATTTGGTATCACAGCAGAAGACCAGTTGGGTATAATTGCACAAGTTTATGGAGTCGGTGAAGAAGATCAAAGCTGAGGCATCGATAGTCCAATTCAATGGAAGGAACTTTGCAACCTGGCAACTTTCAACGAAGCTATGGTATATGCAAAAGGATCTATGGGACGTGGTGGCTGGAATAGAGAGAGAACCGACGTCAGGAGAAGCAGACAAACGAGCGTGGAAGCTATGGTATATGCAAAAGGGTCTATGGGACGTGGTGGCTGGAATAGAGAGAGAACCAACATCAGGAGAAGCAGACAAACGAGCGTGGAAGAAGCAAAGCAAGTCTGCTGCAGAGAATTGGATTATACTTGAGGCACTATTCGGCGTCATTCGAGAGCCAACTTAAAACAATAGTTGTATGATCTGCAAATGGATGACAGTGAGGATCTCGCCACCTTTCTCAACCGTATGCAATCCGTGTTGAAGCAGCTTCAGGATATTGAAGCAAAGACAGCATACGAGAACCAGAAAGAAATTCTTTTGAAAAACCTTCCAGCTAAGTATTCCGAGACTGTACGAATTCTACGTCTCGATGATGAAGCAGATTTCATTGACTGTGTAGGAATTCTTATGGCTGAGGAAAAGCATGAAGAAGATACATTCACAGGAGGTACTGCATATGCAGTGAAGGATAAACGATTTCAAACCAAAGACAAACGTACTTGCTACTATTGCGGGAAACCTGGCCATATAGAGAGATTTTGTAATCAAAAGCAAAGAGATGAGGAGGCAAAACGAAGACAAGCGACCACTGCTTGTACTGCTGAAGGACATTCACGTCAAGAGGAGGTGGCAGGCTTTATTCGGGATGACCTACCTGATCAAGATTGGGCTTTCTAAAGCCAAGTTTTTTTAAAAAATCTCTGTGATGCATATTGTATTGGTTGTCTAGCTACGATGCCAGTGTCTAGCTCTGATGCTAGATTGTTTTTTCTTTTGGGCTATGATGCCTAGGATTTCTTTGGGACTACAATGTCCTTTGTTCACTGTTAGTCTCCCATTTCGATCGTGGGAGGGTGTGTTGGGTTTGGTTGCATGGTCACGCCCTCATGGGAGGGTCTCGAAAGGGTGAAACGTTGCATGTTAGTTTTGATTGGTTAGTGTGATGTTTTAGTCACATGGGTGATTAGTCATTGGTGGAGATGGAACTTACCTTGCGTGGATTCTACGTGGCATGGTGGTCTTCTCCAAAGGCCGCTTCAGTGCATGGCTTCTACAAAACTGACGAGCTACGAAGATGATTGTCTCTTTGTCCAAAATGACTCTTGCTTATGAGAGTCGTCCTCTCTGTTGAGTGTCTCAGTCTATAGCTATAGGTTATTAGAGCAGCTGCTCGTTAATAGGGTCATTAGTCGAGTCGATCCTCTAGATCTTGTGAGTTTGTATCTCAGCAAAAAGCCCCGTAGGGATGAGCTGCTGTCGTCTTTAATAAAGAGTGTTTTTGGCTATCATTCTCATCTTGTGTTCTTTGAATTTGAGTTGATATTATTTGTCAATGATTAGAATTATATCAAGAGCTCTCAATTCCTAACAGGTTGGAAACCCCTCGAAAATGACACTTTGAACGCGGATATGCAGCAGCAGCACTGAAACCCGGAGTTCGACTATGGAGAGCTCCACACGTGCACCGAAACCTTGAAAAATGTGCCGACCAGCTAGCTAGGCGCAGCTTGCAAGAGACAGACTGGTACAACGAAGCTTGCAGGAGCAAGACTGGTACGGCGCTGCAGGGAGAAACAGTACAGAACAGTTCGTACAACCAGTACAGACTGTACGGCTGGCTGTGGAGGTTCTAGGTGGGCAGCTAGAAGTGCAAAGAAGGTAGAACAGCGGCGAAACTGAGGCGGCTGCAAGAGGAGGTGGACCTGAGGCGACTGCAAGGGCTTGACCTAAAATGATGATTTTAGGGTTAGGACAAGGGTGACGTGGCAGCTATGGAAGGTGGCTCTAATACCATATACCTAGATGAATACAGGAACATTCCCAAACTCATCCTCTAAAAACACAACATATTGCAGTTTCAATCTCACGATAGTCATGTTAGAAGGAGAGAGAGAGAGAGAGAAAGAGAGAGAGAGAGAGAGAGAGAGTGTTAGGGTGTGAGAAAATAATGCTCCAATGAAGACATGAAGAAGGCTTTCATTCATCCATCAAGTATGACAAGACAAGTGAAGTAGAAGCCTTATGTAGGCTACTCACTCACACTCTAGCACCTACTGCATATGGGATAAGTCCCATGATGACACGTGGCACTCACACAAGACTCACACACATAAACTAGTACTAGATCACCTAGTACTACACACTAACCCAATCTTTGACTATGAAATCTCCAACAAATGACGCGGCTTCTAGAAGAGTTCCATAATAGCAAACATGAAAGAATTGATGTCCTTTTTAGCAAACATCATCAAAGGCAAATGAACTCAATATAGGCCAACAGAGTGGATTGCACAATTCATAGATGAACATGTAAGGGCCAAGTAGCCAATTCCCAATTCCAGTTTCTTATTAAACACGCACACACTCATACACACTTTTTTTATGAAAACTTGGATGCTTTATATTATAGAATCACTATCTCAAAACGGGATTTGAAAAAATACATAAAGTGAAGATCTCAATATATGACAAATACACATCAGGATCTATTTACTTAGTTTGCAAGCAATCATAGAAAGATATCTGCAGAGACTATCTTTCCATAGAGTCCAAAGTGCCCAATAGCCAACCCAAACAAAAAATAAATCAAAATCCTGTCTAGGTGGGTGTATCCCAAAGATCCAGAAGAACTTTTCAAAGGTAGCATTTGGAAATCGAGCTCATAAACGCTGCCCAAGGAAGGTCAAGAAATCATGAGTATGGGAGCAATGCCAAAGAAGATGAGCCTTAGACTCTCATGGAGCCAAACAGCTTCGACAAACAGCCAGAGCAATATTCATACATGCCAAAAGTTGCCCAAATGGAAGAACTCCCAACAAAACGCGTCACAAGAAAACCTGTTGTTGGACTGGAATTTTTTAATTTCAAATCTGTCTCAATCTCTTCTGCCACCACTTGGCTATGCGATTCATTCGCCAAAGCTGATTCACCTTGTGAGAAAACCATGATGGAGGCAAAAGCACTTTATGTAAAGAAGAGACAGTAATATGTGACAACCTCAAAGGACGACAA
Organism: Dipteris shenzhenensis; assembly: GCF_047967505.1. NCBI lineage: Eukaryota > Viridiplantae > Streptophyta > Polypodiopsida > Gleicheniales > Dipteridaceae > Dipteris > Dipteris shenzhenensis. The sequence goes on along the minus strand of NC_141624.1, from coordinate 32,237,464 downwards.
GATGACCCTAGAGAAGAAAGATTCCAATCCTAAAGGCGATCCTCCAGCTCTAAAGGCGGAATGGGCTGAAACAGCTGAAGCATTCTAATAATAGTTTGCCATATGAATCTGCAATGCATACCAAGACCAAATTTTGCAGCACCAAAGGAAAAGAAAGGGGAATCCCATCATCATGAATGACATCTGCAACCCAGTGCATCCCTTTCAAGCTAAGGAAATATGAACGTCTAGGCTCTTGCACTGATAATGGAGGGGCAAAATCCTTTGACTAATGTACACTCTCTGCTCTGAGAGAGTTTTCCATACAAAGAATCCTGCCCATCCCACTCCAAATGAGAGAGGACATGCTTCTAATCCAGCAACATACGAGATACCAAAGGATAGTGTGATGCTAAAAATTAATATTTTTTATTTGGCATTGGTATTCTTTTTCTCTATGTTTGATAAGAGTTTGAGTATCAAGTGATAGCCTAGCGGCTCTCACTTATTTCTATTTTCTAAGATATTATATGAGATTGAGAGTATGAGTGGAATGGATCATTGTAAATACCATGTGTATGAATGATAAATACCTTGGTATGGGGTGACAGTTATTTGTGTATGGGATATTATGGGATTTTTAGAAAATAGGAAGAGTGAGTCATATAAAGAGGTGGGCTCATGTCCATGTGTTCCAATAATATAAGAGAGGCCACATACCAAGCGTGTGGAAGGCATGTGGAGGACTGTGGAGTCAAGAGGAATCCTTCTAGAATTCCTATGTGGAATAAGGAGGATGTGGACATATGGAAAAGAGAGGGTCCCTATGGGCTTCATGTAGAGAGACTCTTGACTTTCTCAATATTTTAAGTCTTAAGAATCTTTTGATGGGACACATGGCAAGAGTAGCCAAAAAGGACATGGATGGTGACATACGGGCTTATGTGATTGATAGGGAAAAGAATCTACAGGCAGCAATTGTAAATGGATGAAGGAGGGTGACAAAATCTCTATAAAAGGAGCCCTCCTCTCATCTCTTCCACCATTAGGCCTCATGTTGCTGTAGCTCTAGTCTCCTCAAGCCTCTTTCATGAGCCTTCTTTTCCTCTTGTAGATATTCTCTTATGTAGACTCTTGAGTCCATCTCTCTCTAGTTTATTCTCTCTCTATAAGTAGTCTTGGAGCTTCCGCTCCCTCTTGTATGTATGAAACCTCTTCTTCTCCCTTGTGTTTGTAGTATTTTGAGTTGCATTGGAGTGGAGTCTCACTCTATTGGTAATGAAGGTCACTTCAGGTTCTCTCTCTTGAGTGTCTCTTCCCTTTTTCCATTGCTTTCTCTTCCAAAGTGCTCAGAAGAGTTGTCTATTCGGCTGCTCACTGCGCATACATGGTTTATCTATTTCCCAAGCCACAAAGGGGACTCTTCCTTTCCCTCCTAGGCGACCTCTATGGGACTTGGATCATTGATGAAGTCTAAGCATGGAGGTAGTATTCTCCCAAGTCGGCCCCAGTAGGAGGAGTAGGTGTTTTTCATGACAATTTGACCCCCTGTCAGTATTTTGCTCATAACTTTTCAGTTGGTGGTCCGATTTGGACGAAACTTATATCAGCGCGAAGCTCTCTTCAAGGAGCATAATCTTATGTCTTCAGTTATTGTATTAGATTTCAGATCAAAAATCTATGACTCTGTGTGTGACTGTTTCTTTTTTAGATAGTTTTTACCCCCGTCCAGTAAATTGCCCATATCTTTCCAATCGCTTCTCTGTTTTTTATGAAACTTATATCAGAGCGAAGCCCATTTCAAGGCGCATCTGGATATCTGTTTGAATATTTTATATCATGTCTCTGCTGAAAGTTATGGATCTGTGTCTTATGACAGTATAGAGAGTGTTTTGAGCTAAGTGTAAAAGTGTCTATGAAGGAGGTGCAATGTTTCCTCGGAACCTACCCATCCGATCCAATCAACCCCTTCAAACTCCTCGATATATATTAGTTCATGTCATGTTGAGCCGCAAGATCTTCTTTCAACAACGTATCGCTCTCCTCTTTGGTGCAAACCGGCTTGCTGAGATTATGGCCTCCCCTGGTCCTTTCCTTCTCCCTATGCTTGAGTACAACATCACTTGGGATGTTACCATCTTCATTCTCATCTAAGGGAGGAAAGTATGGTGTGGTCTCTTGGTATAAAAGCTTCTTTTTAATGTCCCTTTCTAAGTGATAAATATTTATATCACTCAATTCGAAAGCAGTAGGAAGTGAAGAGGTGCGTGAAGTTTATTACCCCTAACTTCATGTCACAGTAGTCTTTAACCTTGCCATCAACACAGCCCAAAATAAAATCCCATGTTTTTTTTCCCAAAATGATTACTTCATTAAGTATGAATGTGGGAGTACACCATGCCATGCATGAGAAAAAAAAACAGCTCAAAAAGAGCTAACTAAAATACAAGGTGGAGGCTGAAAATGCCACCTCAATCCTGAAGGAGAGACAAGGAAGAAAGGAGATCCTCTCCAAACTCTGAAAAAAGTTTCTCTCTTGGTTGTAGCTGCTCTGAAGGATCCCTGCATGCTCACCTAGATGGCCATCAGTGTGTATATAGTATCAGTCCATATACTGGCCATAGACTCGGAAGGGTGAACCTGGGAACCCTCCATCACCTCCGTACATCTGGCCCTCCAAATAAGCCATGCTGCAATGCTAGCCAGAACCTCCCATGATGTGTCTACCAAGGCATGAGTAGCTCTGAAAGGAGTGAAGGGAACATCCTAGGGAGAACATGACTCCATAGAGTGTCGTTGTATAATGAAGGCTAAGTCTCAGTCATATCTCTCGAAAAACACATGAGGGCCAATAAGAGATAACCATGCCACTAATCCCCAAGTCATGAAGAAGGGTGCTCTATGAAATATACTAAATATCCTAGTAACACCCTTCCAAATCATCCTCGCTTGTCTGCACTCCGAGAGGCAATGCTGAACTGGCTCAACTGCTGCGTGGCATCGAGGACAAGAGGATCAGCCCTGAACCTAAAATCCCATTGTATAGGTTGCCAATCTCCAAAAGCAAGCATGGTGAGCTGTAAAGCGAATGGCGTATCATAGTAGCCTAAGGCTAAGAACCCTGCAAGAACTGCAGCATCAATTTCCCCTTGTGGGCAAGAATATGCACTTGAATATTAAGGATATTCAACCCCCCGTGCATTTTTGGAGAACAAAGATGCTGTAGCAAGAGTAATCTCAATCTCTCTTGCCATGTTTTGACTGCCACAAAGATTCCAAAATAGTGGACATAAAAGAAGAAGTTTTGTTTTGCTAAACATTATCAGAGGTGAGTAGAATTGAGTATAAGCCACCAGAATCGAGCCATGTTGGAATTTACTAATATCCAGTCAGCTTGTTGGTGATGAGTAATCGACCAACCCAAAGGATAGCCCAAATGACAAACCATCTAATTGGGTGGGATAATTTCAACTGGTCAAAAAAGAGTATGCCACTCTTTTGAATGCAATGGCAATAACTTAGATTTTTGAAAATTTACATGAAGACCAACTGTCCTTACATGAAGACCAGCTGCCAATCCATAAAAGAAAAAGCCTGCATCAAAAAGAATAAATTCTGCTCCGTATTCTGAGTAAAAAAGGAATCATTTGCATAAGCTTAAGCAATCAAAGCATTGCTTCCTTGAATTTCCAAACTATGAAGCTTGTCAGATGCTATGAGATGACACACACTTATACACACATGTATAAGTACATACTTTTGTATTTTGGTGAAATCTTTGATTGATTCTATTATATGAGTAGCAACCTCAAAATAAGATGCTACAATTACATCAACTGAAAATTTCAGTATATGCCAAAAAGATCTCATGATCTATGCAGTGGGTCTGCAAGCAATCAAAGAAAGTAGGATCACCAAAGACTTTACAATTCCTATATGTCCATAAAGTCCTTAGTGCCCAATAGCGAACCCAAACGAAGAAAAGATGAAACTCCGGTCTGGATGGATGAGACTCAAATAGCCAGAAGAACTTCCCAAACGGGAACATATGGGAATCTCGCTCGTAGGTGCTGTCAAAGCAGATCAAAAAACTCACGAGAGCACAGACAATGCCAAAACAAGTGAGACACAGTCTCCGAAGAAGCAGAACATCTGTGGCAAAGTGCAGGAGCAATGTGTCGATGAGCTAAAAGCTGTCCAGATGGAAACACTCCCAAAAGAACTCGCCCATGTATAAGTACATACACACACACATATGTACACATACACACTTTTTTTTTTTTACACACTTTTGTTTTTTGGTACACACTTTTTTTTACATACACTCTTTTTTTTTTTTGGGTGAAAACTTTGAATGCTTTATATTACAAGGTAGCTATCCCCAAACTGGTAAGCTGAAAAAGTGCATCAAGAGAAAATCTCCGTATAGAACAAATATACATCATAGTCTATATAGTAAGTTTGCAGACAATCAAAGAGCGATTGCTACAAAGAACGACGAAAGAAAACAAAAGTAGAAAAAATAGGGTCACCAAAGACTCCGTGGTTTCTATCTTTCCAGAGAGTCCAAAGTACCCAGTAGCGAACCCAAGTAAAGAACAACTCAAACCCCAGCCATTGAGGATATATCCTAAAAAGCCAGAAAAGCTTTCCGAAACAAGCCTGAGGAAATCTCAGTCACAATCTCTGCCGAAGGATGCCCAAGAAGTCCCGTGTCTCGGGGCAGTGCCGAAAAATGTGAGACACAAACTCCCTCTTGGAGCCAAACACCTACAACAAATAGCCGAAGCAATACGTCTGCATGATAGAAGCTGTCCAGACGAAAAAAACCCCAACAGAACACGCCATAAAAAAACTTGTTGCCGAAGAGGGACCTTGCAGTGCCAAAGATGTTTCAATCTTTTTCTCCACCTTTTGATTGGACGATGCAGAGACCAAATCTGATTAGCCCTATCTGACGCCCAAGGTGGAGACAGTAGAACTTTATATAAAGATGAAACTCTAATATCAGACGGGTTCAAAGGACGAATGGACGAGTGTGCTGGAAGAAGAGTCCAATCTTGAAGCTTGTCTTGAAGTTCTAAAGGCGGTACTGCTAGTAATGGCTTACCATACAGGACGATAATGCATTCCCAGACCATGTTTTCCAGCAGCCAAAGGAAAGGATAGAAGAGTGCCATCATCATGAACGACACCTGCCACAGAGGAGATTCCTTTTGAATTAACAAAATTGCACGTTTGGTCTCCTATAAAGCCAACGCTGAAGAAAAAATCTGTGACCATACACACACATATATATGTATATGTATATGTATAGTCCTGCTTAAAGAAACAAGTGTGAGTGCTTGCTTTCAAATCCTTCGTTCGAAATCGAACACTTTCCTGCATTTGCTAGCTATGTTCGCTTCCCTCACCCTCCCTACTCCTCATATTGTCTTTCTCGATGGGGTTCTCTAACCTAACAATCGGCACCTCCTCATGTTGCTCTTCTTCCTGCGTGCACAATGCCTTTCATTCTACTGCCCATATCGCATCTTTCCCACCTGCCTATCTCACTCATCCTCTCGTCCTCAAGCCCATACGCCATTGACCCACTGCTTGCCATTTGTTTTTCTCTTCAGTGCCACCATATACTAGTAGCAGGCAGCAACAATTTCATGTTTAAACACCCTACTTCTTTCACTCTCTTTCAGACTCTCATAGACATCTCTATAGCATCCTTCTCTTTAGACTTGAAGGCCTCTTTCACACATTAATGGATGTATCTTAAGCTAAAGAAGATCGCAGATACTCAAGGTTCTTTCCTTCATAAGCTTATGGAAAACATTAGAACTGCCATCATACTCTGCTAAGTTTAAATCAATGTTTAATCTTGAAGATAATTCCTTGAAACATTCGCATCTCAAATGGGACATATTTATACATACAATAGAACCAGGGGCGTCTGCAAAAATCGTTGCAACTAGGCTTCAACATGCAAAACTCACATCTGAAACCTTTACAGAGCTTTGTAGGGCTTGGAAAGACTCACACCTGAAAGGAAGCATAGAGCGTGGGAAGAAAAGGGTGATCCAGCATAGCAAGGATTTCCCTTTCTGCACATGCCCGATGAACCTGACATAGAGTGAATCATGCCATTCAACTGCCTATCATCAGTGATTCAATATTTCCCTTAACTATGCAATGCACAAAACATATTCGTACAGATTGCAATGCCTTTTAAACTATCAATATGGTAGCAGTTCATGGTCATAAGACAGACTTACTTTGTTCCGGTTTAGCATTACTTTTTTGTCCATGGCCTTCATTGCAAAAAGTTCCCCTGAACTGCGCAGCTCAACCAGATGTACACTGTGGGAGTAGAAGACAGTTTACAAACCAAATTCCAAAGCTGTCAGAGATCAGACAACATTTAACCTAATAGAATTTCACTTTCAAATATTGAGTGCAAAAGAGGTTGAAGAAAAAAGACTCTCAGTTAGTTCTTGGTTTTGGTTTTGTAAAAATTATACAAGGGTTCACCAGGATATTTGAAGAGGAGAGAGCTCATTTCTATAGCACATATGCCATCACCTTTTATAATTGCTCACATATATGCACATACGACATTATGATTTCTTGATACTAAGCTAGAACACATCTACCATGCTCGATTGGCCCTCATCACTCAAAGGCCTATCATGACCATGTCAAGATTTTGAATTCCTGCTGCAACACTTACCTAATGGACGTTTAGTGAGATGTGGGAGTACCCCTATGCTATTCTGGACTGCTTGATGCTAACCCTAGGTGGGAGCAACAATATGAGGGGACAAGGAAGATAATTACGAGGAGACTTCTGAATAAACACTATTTAGGCTGGTATTCTGCAGAATTGGGCGAGCTTCTAATGCAGAAAATTAAAATGGTATATCATAAAGTTTCATTTTTTAACTTGAGGCACGTTATATTGCCAGAGTTCTACTTCATGTTAAGTCGAAACACATCAACTGATTAATAATCCAGTTCGAATTTCATAACAGAAATTTACCTTCCAGTATCCCCAAAACCAAGAGGTTTGATAGGCCGAAAATGCCTTAGCCCAATTTTTTCTCCTTTCTCACGAATCTAAATATCACCCAGGACATGAAAATCAGAATAGAGAAGCCTCAGAAATATGTAAGAAATTAAGGTGCTTTTGGATTCCTTTCTGCACCAAAAGGAAGAAAGCATATTAAAAGTCAAAGGTTCATATAGAATGCCTTTTGAATTGCCTTCCACTGGTCACTGTGTATCTTATGGGGCTTGGGTAGCACAATTTTTGAGTGGCTTGCCCAAAGGTCTTCAGGTGTCTGAAAAAAACCACCAGCGAAAGCATGTTGAATCTTTTTCTATGAGTAAGTCACCTTGCAACTCCCAGTATGAGATAAAACTATAAATCACGGCCTAAAATGCCAAATGTATCGATTGTAATGGTAGAAACCAGAGACCCTGAATTTGTATGATAAGAAAATGTAAAACATATCCATGCCGTGGATCCTGATTTGGTGAACCTAATCTGGTTCCAAGCCTCAACTCTAAAGACACCCAAAAAATGGTAGCACATCAAAACTTATCCAATTGTTATTCTAAGCCAGCCAAGTATTTCTCTTTTCATCAGGTGACATAATGCTTTACTAAGCAAAGTAATGCAGTTTCTCTGACCATTTCAGATTGCCCCCTTCAAACCAAAGGCTCAAAAAGGCTCTGCGTCTTCACAGATTATCCAAGTTACACAAGACACACAAGCAATGTGAATGCGCCCCCCCCCCCCCCCCCCCCTTCTTTCATTTTTTTTGTGTGTGTTGCAACGTAGAATGGCATAGAACATATGGTTAGAATCACACAGTGTAATTCAACGGTTTCTGATCACAAGAGTTGGCATAAGAATAGATGCAGCTGTCCATGTAGATCATTCCTAGAAGAAAGAGTTACCAAATTAGCATCTGGAAGCTCCCGCACAGCCTCGTCAACATTTACTGCTGTTGCACGAACCTGCAATGTGAAATGCACACCATCAGGCTCTTCCATGAGAATAAATATAAATTTATGTGCATTCCTACATTGTCTCGTTTGATCCCATATCAAAAAGCAAGTCCAAAGGGTTAAACAAACAAAGATGCAACATAGGAAACCACCTACAATTCTTGCACCCTCTTTTTCTGTTCTCTCTGAAAGCCTCTTCTGGATTGGTTCCAGTTGTTCGCTACCATCCAATTGTACTCCAATAAAATATTGCAGCTCTCCCTGAAAATTTATCACACGATTTGTATTATTACGATATTCCAATATTCAGAGTAATGTTTCTTAGGAAAATATGCCTGCTCATAAAATGAAGCAATAGTTTCTATTCTATTTGATAAAGTATTGTGAAGGTCTGCCACAGACCTCTTCCTTGAGGGTAGCCAGATTTCACTCCCTCAGATACACACACAGCATTCAACTACACAAAGGAGAACTCACACCACCCTTTGTGGGCTGGCCCAAGCTCAGACATGAGCTTGAAAGACTTTGATTTATTCAAACTGTGAATTTACTCCAAATTCAAAAGAAACCCTTTGTGACCTTGTAGCTACTACTTAACAGAAGCAAGAGAACTAAAAATGATACCAAAAAATTTTGATGCTATATTGTATGGTGGAGCAAGAGAAGAAGTTCAACCGTTGTCAACAAGAAACAACAAAGTCCACCCAATGGGTTCTAAATGGGATCGCTTTAGATACCTCAAAAAAGCCACTCTCTCTCTCTCTCTCTCTCTCTCTCTCTCTCTCCAAGACATAGGCATTATTGGGACCCAGAGCCAGTGATACGGAAGCTCAGGAAGAGGGTTGATGCACAGATTACACTTGGGGACATCCCTTCCATGCTCAAAGTGGGAGTGCAACCAACTGGGGTGATTGTCACCCTTGTTAGACGTAGAGTTGCGACCATTAGACAACGTAGGGTTGCATCCACAAGGAGCCAGCAGCACTCTGTTTCTAATTTCATGCTATCGTTCCCTCACTCTTGATGAGGGGAGGAACAAAGTAGCCTTGGAGCACACTTCACTTTGTATTATCAGGACACTCAATCTAATGATGATGTTGATGATAGTGATGCTGTAGATGACTACTATTTTGATATGACTATATAGGAAATAGTATTTCCTTTGCATGGGTGTGGATGCTCGATTAGTGGCTCCACCCTTTCACTTGGGTTGTATCAAGTTTCTCACAGTCTCACAAACCCATTAGTCTTTCAAAGACTTTAATAAACTCTCTCTCTCTCTCTCTCTCTCTCTCTCTCTCTCTCTCTCTCTCTCTCTCTGACTGACTTTCATCCACAGAATCTGGGACTTACCCCACCGAAGACTTCCGAGGTTGGCCCTAGAGTCATCTAGACGACTAGCAGAGAGCAGGACAGACACATGGTATGCACGCATATCCAATTGGTTTGCCAAGCATGGTTTCCAGATGGAGAGGCTTCCCCCATTTCAATACAGCATGGATGCGCCTCCTGATTCGATCCCACGAGATAAGATCAACCGTATCATACGGCTAGACCTCCTTCAGCTTCATACATCCCGGACTTGGGGAAAGGACCAGGAGCTCCCCACCAAGACCCAGTTTTATCGTGACCACTTCCTAAGAGTATCAAAGGAGGGATTCATCATCAGACCCAAGGATCTCGAGGACAAAGAAGTCTCCCATGCACTAAGGATTGCCATTGGTCAAATGCGGGTTTTGTCCCATCAGCTGACAGGGAGAGCAATAGGTATACCCGAAGAGCAATAGCTCTACACACTATGTTGGGACAGAGGAGCATTTTCTTTGTGTTTGCCTAGCCTACTACGAGATCAAAGGATGCTACCACTGTCTCTACCGGGAGCGGAGTGGCTGTGGCCCTTTATCACGATTGATCCATTTCCATGACTAGGGCTGTATCAGGCTTTATATGATGGAGATGCGTCGACACAAGGAGACACTTCAGGGACATATCAAAGAGCAACAGGGGATGGCCACACCACCGCAGGATATAGAGGATGACCGGGCACAGCGACTCGTCACAAACTTCTATACATTTGAGTCAGCCCCAGGACACAGTGGAGTGGAGTAGGCGCTAGTTGACATGAGAGCAATCTGGATGAGCAACCGGCACAGTACCACCAAGAGAGGAACGCAGAGACCACATGCGCAACAGAGAGTCCCAAGAGTACACTCTATTGAGGTCCGACCTATCACATCTTTCCTCAGGGGGGACTGACGGAGACGAGGGGTCACTCTGGAAATAGCCCAGAGAGTCTAGAGAGCAAGGAGACCACATCCACCACCGCAGCGTGAGACAGCTCGACAGACACAGGTACGAGACATCTTCGTAGCCCACCAGAGAGCCATCACTATACCAAGCTTCGATTTTTTATCCTGTTTCTGAGTCCAGCACCAAAACTGACTTGTTTTTCAATCTGTTCCGGATACTAGATAACTTGATTGATCGGGCCCACTGTGCAGTTGTAGTTGACTTTCTATGATTATGACTTTGTTAGCATAGACTAGTACTCAGCAAGGGTCCTAGTGTGCCCTTTGTTCAGCCCACTGAGGCTTGTATGAGTTCTCTTTTTGTGTACTTTGTCCCATAGGCCCACGAGGCCTCTCTCGTGGCCTCCCATGGAAGTTAATGTGTGTCTCTGTGTGGTGTGTGTGTGTGTGTGTGTGTGTGTGTGTGTGTGTGTGTGTGTGGTTCTCGGAAGCCATCTATCTCGGTCATGGACATTGGGTAGATCAGTTAGACAGGGCTGCCCCCTTAGTGCTCTTTTCTATGCCATTGCGACTCATCCCCTCCTGATGTATCTTGATCATCTTACAAGCACAGGACAGATGACTGGTCTTAAAATCCCTGGGGCTGCATCTTTTTTGGCACAGGCATATGCTAATGATTCCTTTTTTATGCCACAGAACTCTCCTCAGGAAGTCCGCATGCTTATGGCCACATTATCATTGTATGGATTAGCAGCGGGATTGCATATCAATTTTGACAAATCCAAATTACTTCCCCTGAAACAATGTGACTGGCATTCTATTCTCTGGCCTGGTCAGATAGTGCATTCCAAAGATGTTGTCAGGCATTTGGGATATCCTATAGGATGGCATATCACCACGAAGCAGCAGCTAAAATGGATCTTCCAAAGACTTCAACATAAATTGGAATATTACTTGGCCACTTCATGTCAGGCTCAGAATAGTCCAGTCTATTGTAATGTCTTATGTTCAGTTCTTCTTGCCTTTACTACATTGGTCCTCTAGAGATATCTCAGCTTTTATGTCTCAAGCTATGAAGCTGTTATGGAAGACAAAAACTGCTGTGAAAGCATTGAGACTACTGAAGATGGAAATGGTATGCTCCCCTAGGATGCATGGAGGACTTAATGTTCTAAATATCAGATATCATGTACTTGCAAGGAAGGCGACTATGCTCCATACCTTTTTCTGTCAAAAACAGCCATGGACTTGTATGATAGCATCCATGTGTGTCAACATGAGGACAAATGCTTATGGCCATTGGACTACTGATCATTGGGAGGTTGTCATTGGGAGATTTGTAGGGAAGATTCTTGGATGTCCTTTCTCTACTGCTCTGATACTGGACTGGAAACAAGTGCTTTCTAAAGTCAAATGGGCTCCTAATAATCATTCGGGGACAAACTCAATGAGGAAAGAAAGTATTCATTGGAGTGCCATCTTTGACACTCCACTTGCTTTACAGGAACCGGTTAGGGCATATAATCTCATGAAATTGGGAATCAGATACATCAATGACGTGGTAGATGATCATGGTCATGTCTTATCTTTTCCTCAGGCCACTGCCACTTATGCATTGGGAATGCATCACAGATTGATATGGAAGAAAATTGCTGATCTCTTGCACCCTTTTCTACCTATTCCCCCTGTGGCTGACACAGACAGGCTTATGGAATGGCACTTGTACCCCTCTACTACATGCTTTCGTCCTATTCCTCTGCCTGTTTTGACCTCCATCAAAGTCTACAAGCTTCTTCAACCTGCCCCTTGGATTCATCAATATGCTAATACTCTGTGGCATATCAGGCGGCCCCTTTCATGGTGGCGGAAAAATCTCCGACTAATATGGAGGTGCAAAATTCCTTTGAAACAAAGACTTTTTCTTTGGAGATGCATGACCGGCACACTGTCAGTGGGAATAACACTTGCCAAATGTCACATTGCTTCACCCACTTGCTTACGGTGTCATGCTCCTTTAGAGACTGTCCCTCATTTGCTTTGGCATTGCCAGTCTACTCGGAACCTCCTGGGGAAAATTTCAGATAATCTTCGCCTCCGTTTCCCGAGTCACATATTTGGGAAACACTTTTGGTTATTTGGCAGATTTAGGATGCCTTTATCTCAATACTCACTCTTTTTCTCATGGGTGAGATATTGGGCTCTTTGGAAAATCTTGGAAGAGCATAATCTGGCATACTTGGGCCGTCAGTTTCAAAAGTCATATGAATCTTTTAGAGCCTCATTGCGGCAATCTTTATATGATGCCTGCCATGAGGGTGATATACATGCATCTTGCATTGAGCTTTTCTTTTTATGCTTCTGATCTGTGGAATACTCTCCATCTTGGAGACTTTCCCTCTTGTAAAGTTATGACAATATAAATACACTGCACTGGATTTTACCAAAAAAAAAGTGTATGTGTGGGCTATACAACCGTCACAATGCTTTTACTCATTACTGGGCTCGACTTGACAGATGGTATTTGTTGCATGCTCAGCAGTATGCTAGTTTCACATGTGCACTATGGGTTGATCATTCCCTCTTGCTATCTGATCACTTTCCACTATGCTTGACATTATCTATAGCACGTTTGGCAGATGATATGCCTTTTTTTGGTCGTCGCCTACTCCATGTTGCTTATTTGCTTCATCAACAATTTCAGAACATGGTGAGAGTGGCTGTCCGCCCCCTCCTCTTACATGCTCAGGAGGACATGGATTTCGCTTGGATCAGTCTTGCCCATCGTTTGTAGGCTGTTATTCAAGATTATGGACGGAGTTACATGGGAGACCTCAAGCTCAAGCTGAAATGGGCTCAATCTCACAAGCAACAAATGGATGTAATCAGCTCTTATAGGCAGCTCACCTCCTCTGAACAAGATTCTTGTGCTTATGCGGTTCATATCATCCATCAAAATGATCTTCGCAAATTAAAGAAGTGGCAAATCCGAGCTCGCATGAAACCCCTTTTGGATAAGGGCTGCTCCTCCAAAGCCTTCTTTAAAAGCCTGCATGCGGATAGGCGAAAGGAGGATATTTGCAGGATCAGGCAAGATGATGGCACCTGGACCACCTCCAAATCAGAATTGGAATCGCAATGCTCTAGTCATTTCCAGCATCTCTTTTCTCCTCAGCCTGATCATTCAATGCAAGTGAATGCAGCTAGGTCTCAATTTCTTATGCATGTTCAGCCTATATTGTCTCCGGAACAGGCTCATACATTGGAGCAGCCCTTTATGCTTAATGAACTGGATGATGCTTTGAGTCACTTACGTAAAGGCAGATCTCCTGGTTGGGATGGATTGACTGTTGAATTTTTCCGTGCATTTTGGGGTGATCTCAAGAACACTCTGCTTCTTATGATCAATCATACTTGGGCAGAACAATCTCTTCCTCCTTCTTGGAAACATGGCCTTGTCAAATTGATCCCCAAAAAAAGGTTGTGTGAGACAATGGCTGATTGGCGGCCCATATCTCTAATGCCAGTCATTTACAAACTCATTGCCAAAATGATTATCCTCAGGGTTCGATTTATCTTGCAAGCAGGACTTCATCCCAGGTAGTATGGGTTTGTTCCCAGAAGACAGATTACTGACAATATCTCCAATGCTTTGCTTGCAATTGAGTATGCCAAATATTCTAAACAAGATGTTCTCATTCTGCAAGTGGACATTGCGAAAGCATTTGATACTGTCCATTGGGATTTTATTTCTCAGACTATGCATAAATTGGGATTTGGCCCTCGGCTGGTCCATATTATTTACTGGTTCTATTCTCATGCCACCGCGCAGTGTTTGCTTGGTGGTGGGTTGTCAAGAACATGGACTATGACCCGCTCAGTGAGACAGGGATGCCCTCTTAGTTCGCTACTGTATGCCATTGCTACTCATCTATTGTTGCATATGGACCATCTTACAGATACAGGGCAGCTTCATGGCTTGCAAATTCCAGGGGCACAGCCGTTTCTAGCGCAGGCATATGCTGATGATTCATATTTCATCAGCCCAGGAATTCTCAGAATGATCTCTCTCATTTGATGCATACTCTGAACGATTTTGGCATAGCTGCTGGACTGCATATTAACTTTCAGAAATCCAATCTTCTAGCATTGAAAGAAGCTGATTGGCATGCACTTCTCTGGCCACTCGCCAGGCCACATTATCTCTTCCCATACTATTGTGAGGCATTTAGGGTATCCCCTTGGCTGGAATATCACCCCTCAACAACAGCTCAAATGGGTACGTCAAAAGATAAACAAGAAGCTGGAATACTGGCATTTGTCCACTTGGCCTCTACATGTTCGACTTCGGATAGTACAGTCTATCATTATGGCATATGTGCAATTTTATCTGCCTCTTCTTCCCTGGTCTTTTAAGCATTTGGCTTCCTACATGTCCCAGGCTATGGAGATATTTTGGAAAAGCAATCTCACAAAAAGGCTTTGCGACTACTTCCCATGCAGTCTGTTTGTTCTCCTAAGACTCATGGGGGACTGAATATTCTCAATCTTCAGTTTCATATGTTGGCAAGAAAGAGCACTATGATTGCTGATTTTTTACAGCAAAAACAGCCATGGGCTATTATGCTAGCAGCTATGTGTGGAAACATGATGTCCCATGCATATGGGCATTGGATTACAGATCACTGGGAAGCAGTCATGACCACATTTCAGGGGAAAATTCCTGGTTGTCCCGTTTCTACTGCTTTTATTCATGATTGGAAGAGAATTCTCTCTTATGCTAAATGGTCAGGTGCTTCTTCCCATCATGGTAATTCTCTTCGCTTGGAAAGCATCCATTGGAGCAAGGTGTTTGAATCGCCTCTTGCTTTACAGGCTCCTATTAAAGCATATAATCTTATGAAATTGGGCATAAGATTTGTCGGAGATGTTGTGGATCAACATGGTTATGTGCTTTCATTTCCACAAGCTTGCAGGACATTCCTCTTGGGTCTGCATCATAGGCCCATTTGGAGAATACTTACAACTATGTTGCAGCCATTTGTTCCTGTTCCTCCACTGTTTGTACAGGACAGATAACTGGACTGGAATCTGACTTCCTTATCTCCCGCTACCTGTTCACTTTCAATGCATAATCTGGCCTCCTCGATGGTCTACAGATTTCTTCTTCCACCGCCATCGATTGATAAGCATGCCAACACTCTTTGGAATTTGGATAGGCCTTTATCTTGGTGGGAAAACTCAAGAAATTTTGGAAAGCTAAATTGCCATTGAAACAGAGGCTTTTCTTTTGGAGATGTATAGTGGGAGCTTTTTCCATTGGGGTGAAATTGGCAGCACGTCGCATTGCTTCCCCTTCCTGCCCCATTGCTCTCATCACCGTGAGACAGTTCCCCATTTGTTATGCCCGCACTCTCAGATATTGATCACTCATGTCTCTCATTTGCTGCGGCTTCGGTTTCCCTCTATCAAATTCGGGAAACTCTTCTGGATGTTTGGATGCTTCTCATCTCAGATGTCTCCATTCCTCCTTTTCTTTCACTGGGCTCATTTTTGGGTACTATGGACTATTTGGACACAGAGATTGCATTCTAGGATGGGACAACAGTTTCCTCACGCATATGCTTTCTTCATAATGTCCCTCAAGCGAGGGACTTCGATGCTACTAGCCTTGAAGTGTTTTCTGACTGTTTTTGAGTTCTTCCATTAGGCTCTTTGGGAGTCTAATGTCATGTACATTGATTTCATGTTAATAATATAGTTACTGGTTTCACCAAAAAAAAAAAGTGTGTGTAGTGTAGGTGTGTGTGTGTGAGAGAGAGAGAGAGAGGGGTGTGTGTGTGTGTGTGTGTGTGTGTGTGAGAGAGAGAGAGGTGTGTGTGCAGTGTGTGTGAGAGAGAGGAGCTATGGCGACGATACCAGCCCCTAGCCGGCCTTGTTGGTGATCCCAACCTGTCCCTACTATTGCCTACGGTCCGTTCATCCTCCTGCGCTTGCTCGCTGTTATCAGCCACCTTTCTAGAGCTCCATCTGGTCTCTTTTCCACTTCGTTTCAGCCTCCTGCAGCTTCCTGTTTGTGTGTGTGTGTTCCCTGCAGCTCTCCGTTTTTGTGTCTGTGAGCAAGACGATCTGCTCCACGTTTCCTTTAAACTGTGTGCAGCCTGTTCGCAGCCCTTACCTCAGCTCGTTGAAATTTTGTCACTATTTCGCCATCCTGTGTGCCCTCTCAAGCCAGCTTAAGCGCCTCGTTACTGGTTTCCTCTCAGATCTTGTCCACCTTTCCAGTGCGTTGGATTAGCTAGTTGTGTGTAAGGCAGTATTCCTGCAAGCTTTCTGCCGCAACAGGTTCCCGTGTCCTCTTGTGGGTAAGGCAGTATTCCAGCAAGCTTTCTGTCGCAACAGGTCTCGTGCCCTTCTATCCAAATCCTGTGCCTCGCTGATATAGCGTTGCCGCCTTTTTTTTTATTTGAATCTTCCTAATGAATCGACTAGCTTCAATGGCAAAAACAAATAAGTATTATGTCAAGAGAGCGCTCTCTCCAAAACCTAAAAGACAATCGAGGGAGACTCTGCCCCCATAGCTCCTTCATCTGAAAGATGCTTCCTATGTGTTTGACATGTTGAATGAGGAATTTCAACAAAGTAGAAGAGAATGGATGCTACCTGCTCCGGAACTCACTTACAAAATGAAGTTGCCTTCTCTTGTGCATCCTCTGAAGAAGCTCTCTCAAACTGCAGTCATCATCTTTTTCCCAGGCAAAATACCCTCGGCTAATGATGTGGGACAATGGGTGAATTCCCTCCTAGGTGGATGCTATGTGGAAGGAGTCTATTTTGCCTCCCGAGGACTTTATGAAGTTCATCTCTTGGATGCCTTGACAAAACAAAAGATGCTGGAAATGTCCCCTTTATTTTTTGGTCGTCAAATGGTGCACATCATGCCTTGGTCTCCTAATAAGGACTATCAGAATCTCATCAAGCATCATTGCCCTATATGGGTTGAAGTGGTTGTATTTCCAGATTACATGAGAACAGAGCTTCCTCGCTTAGCGATGACATTGGGACAAGTGATCTGTCCCCCTCGTCCCACAGGTAATAAAAATCATTTTTGCATCTTATGGGGTACTGATAGACCAACCCCTCCTTCTATTGCAGTTGAGATTGAGGGTGTTAATTTGGGAAAGAAATATTTCACTTTAAAGTGAGTGTCCCTCTATCCTTCATCCACCTCCTCCAGCTGCCATTCCTTCGCCATCTAATAAAGGAGGTCAGAAGACATATGTGGAAAAGACTGAGGCCAAAGGAGCAAAGCCTTCAGTTCATACAGGGAGCCAAGCAAATTCAGCTCAAAACAAGGATAAAGGAAAAAGCAAGCTAGTGGAAAATAATTCATCTTCTCACGAGGGTTGGCAGACTGCAAAGAAGACAGTGCCTCTCAAACAAAGACCTCTCCAATCTCGTAATTGGGATGCTTCTGCTCCTTCTCCTGGTCAACCATCTACCTCTTCGGATAGCCCCATCTCAAAGGCATGGATTAATGCAGTCAAGAAGGGTATTCCGCTTTGTGAAGAAGATGATCTAGTTAGGGAATTGGATTCTGAGGGTCAGCAAGACCCTGAGGCAATGGCACAGGCATGATGCCTCCCTTTCTTTTAGAGGACTACTCATTTCTTGTACATATGTTCATGCATGGCCAGCATGGGTTCTTTTTAGGATATGATACATTTTATGCAAGATCTGATCAATTCTCTGGGCTGTGCATTCTAGACAGACATGATTTGCAACAATGGGTAGCATATAATGATCTTTGTGGCCGATGGATGATTATCCAATGCATGATCAATGGAGAGATTTTTGAAATTGGTTCCTTGTGTGCCTCTCAAACTTCAGCTTCTAGAGCTCAAATGTGGGGACTCCATACAGCAATATCCTTGGTCCACAAATGCTATACTTTGTGGTGACTTCAATAATTCTCCTCACTGGCAGGACAATACCACACATAAATCCCATATGCTGCCCTATGAAATTCAGCAATGGGAACATATGATTTCATCATTTCATACCGCTGATTTATGGACAGCAACTCACCCTTCAGTTTTGGGATTTACATATCATCATATTGCTTTTACAGAATATTGGGCCAGGCTTGATAGATGGTATCTTATTCATGCTCAACAATATGATGATTATACATGTCAAATGTGAATTGACTATTCTCAACAACTATCTGATCACACTCCACTTTGGCTGAACTTTTCATTTGGCATGTCTCTGGATGACATGCAGCTCTCTTCAATCAGACACTTACAAGTCAATCAATTATATCTTTCTCATGAAAAATTCTAGCAGATGATTCGATTGGCTTGCAGGCCACTATTATCTCATGCTCAGGAGAATCTGGACTTTGCTTGGATCTCTTTTGAACATCGTATTCAAAATGTCATCAAGGAATATGGAAGATGGTACATGGCAGAATCCAGGCAGCATATCCAGTGGGCAAAATCATAGAAGCAGTCCTTGGTACATATTAGCCATCAAAGGTCCCTTTCTGCTTCTAAGCAGAGTTCATTGTCTTATGCTTCTTCCATAATTAATACTAATGATAAACCCAAGCTTTCCAAATGGCAAACAAGGGCTAGAGTTAAGCCTATGCTAGAGAAGGGATGTTCCTCAAAATCTTTCTTTCGGAATTTACATGCATATAGACAAAGTCAATCTATCATGAGAGTCAGAAAACCCGATGGTCTTTGGACCCAAACTTTATCTCAACTAGAAAAACAATGTCTGGATCATTTTCAGCTTCTTTTTTCCCAGCCATCTTCTTCTACTCCTCAGGTTGAATTGGCTCGGAGCAGATTTATTAAGCTTGTTTCTCCTATTGTTTCTTTGCAAAAAGCTTCAATGCTGGAAATGTCTTTTTCAGATATTGAATTGGATGAAGCCCTCAAACATTTGGGTAAACATAAATCCCCTAGCTGGGATGGTTTGACGGTTGAATTTTTTGTAGCCTTCTGGGCTGAATTGAAGGGTCCAATCTTGAAGCTCATTAATGTAGCCTGGCAGCATCAACATCTTCCTTCAGCTTGGAAGCATGGTCTGGTTAAGCTTGTGCCCAAAAAATCCCTATGTGAGACTATGGATGACTCGAGGCCCATCACTTTGATGCCTGTTATATATAAACTTATTGCTAAAATGTTGGTTCATCGGATAAAGGATATCCTTCATGATGGACTTCATCCCAGGCAATATGGTTTTGTTCCAAGAAGGAATATACATGATAATACCTCCAATACCCTCATCGCAATGGAATATTCAAAATATTCAGCTCAAGATGTTTTGGTCATGTAGGTGGATGTGACAAAGGCATTTGATACCATACAGTGGGATTATGTCTCTCAAATCATGTCTAAACTTGGTTTTGGGCCAAAGCTAGTTAATGTCATATATTGGCTTTACTCAGATTCCACTGCTCAATGCTTTATAGGGAATCATTTGTCTGAGTCTTGGACTCTGGAACGATCAGTTCGACAAGGATGCCCTCTCAATGCTTTGCTCTATGCTATTGCTTCACATCCTTTGCTTCTTTATATGGATCATCTGGTTGATACTCGACAGTTAGTGGGGCTTCAGATTCCTGGCTCACGGCCTTTCATTGCACAAGCTTATGCAAATGATTCATTCTTCGTGCCAAAGAATAGTCCTGTGGAGCTTCGCTTATTGATGGATACCCTTTCTGATTTTGGGTTGGCAGCTGGTCTAAAAATTCATTTTCAGAACTCAAAACTCTTGCCTCTCAAGCATTGCGACCGGCATGCTATCCTTTGGCCCGGCCACATTATTCATCCGGAAAACATAGTAAGACATTTGGGTTATCCAATTGGCTGGAAAATCAGAAATAAGCAACAACTGTCTTGGGTATTTAACAAAATTCAGGACAAATTAGAATATTGGAAGATCTCCACTTGGCCTTTGCATATTCGGCTGTCCAATCCATTGTTTTAGCTTATGTCCAGTTTTACCTTCCTTTATTACATTGGTCATCTCGAGATCTCTCTTCTTTTATGTCTCAAGCCGTGGAGATTTTTTGGAAAACTAAGCTTCATATAAAAGCTTTAAGGTTGCTCAAAATGGACCTGCTTTGCTCACCAAGAATGCATGGTGGTTTGAATATTATAAACATCAAATTTCATGTGTTGGCAAGAAAGATCACTATGCTCAAGACTTTTGCTCAGCAAGAGCAGCCTTGGTCTATCATGTTGGCATTTTTGTGTGGCCAAATGCGCACAAATGCTTATGGACATTGGCTAGTTGATCCATCGGAAGTAGTACTTGGCAGGTTTCAAGGTAAAATCCCTGGTTGTCCATTTTCTACTGCCTTGATTCAGGATTGGAAGAAAGTGCTCTCTCGCATCAAATGGTCTCCCCATCCTGCTTCTATAGCTTCCTCGCTTCAAATGGAAAGCCTTCATTGGAGTGCTGTTTTTTACTCTCCTCTTACTGTACAACAACCAATCAGAGCTTACAATCTCATGAAGTTGGGCATCCGGTTCATTGATGATGTGGTAGATACTCAGGGGCATATTCTCTCTTTTCGATGATGTGAAAATGCCATTGAAGCAGCGACTCTTTCTCTGGAGATGTATTGTTGGTATTTTTCCAATGGGAGTGAAATTGGCTCAAAGAAGGATTGCCTCTTCTCTTTGTCCAAGATGTCATCATACTCCTGAGAGTATTCAGCACTTATTGTGGTTTTGTTCATATTCCAGAGACCTTCTGGAAATGCCATTGATGTGAAAATGTCATTGAAGCAGCGACTCTTTCTCTAGAGATGTATTGTTGGTATTTTTCCAGTGGGAGTGAAATTGGCCCAAAGAAGGATTGCCTCTTCTCTTTGTCCAAGATGTCATCATACTCCTGAGAGTATTCAGCACTTATTGTGGTTTTGTTCATATTCCAGACCTGCTGGACAAGATCTTCTATTTTCTATCTCTCAGATTTCCTGCACACAGGTTCTCGAGGTTTTTCTGGATGTTTGGCAGATTATCAGCTCCTAGGTCACAGTATTCTCTTTTCTTCCATTGGACCAAATACTGGGCCTTATGGACCCTCTGGCTACAGCGAAATAATGCATATCTAAATTCACCCCTTTAGCACCCTTATGAGTTCTTCCTGCATGAGGAAGATTTGGATGTTTCTTGCATTCAGCTTTTCTTTTACTGTTTTTGATGGATAGGGCATTGGCTCTTTTCTCGAGCACTGCCCTGTTGTAAAATGGATGTTTCATAATATAATTTTCTTAGTTTCACAACAACAACAAAAAAAAGTGTGTGTGTAGTGTGTGAGAGAGAGAAGTGAGTGTGATGGCGAGTTGTGTGTGTGTGTGTGTGTGTGCGCGCGCAGTGTGGGTGCACGACGTGTGTGAGAGAGAGCTTGGAGCGCCTCGCCTTGATCCCCCTGCAGGCCCTTTCGTCCGTACGATCACCATCCCTGCGCAGATCTGCGTGCAGGCCCGTGCTGTCTCCCTGCTCTCCGTTTTTTCGTACAACGCAGTATAGCCTAGCCTTTTCCGTACAGATTTCGTCAGCTTCTCCGTACAGCCCAGTCTCCTCGTCAGCTTCCGTACAGCCCAGCCCTTCGTCAACTTCCGTACGCCCAGCCTCTTCCATACAAATTCCGTCAGTTCTCTTCGTCAGTTCCTTTCGTCAGTTTCTCCATACAGCCCAACCTCCGTACAAATTTCATTTGGTATTTCTGTGCAATCCATCATCGTCCGTACAGACTTCTCCGTACAACCCCGTTGGTGGTCCGTGCAGCACAACCTGCTGAGTTCCTTTCGTAAAGTTTACCTCGTACAATCCATACCGTACAGTTCTGGTCTTTTATCCGGTGCTCTTCTGCCCAGTTCTCTGTCTACTTCATCTTTCCCTCTATATCTCTCCGTACAGCTTTTTCTTGCTTTGCCATATCTCAATAATGGCTTCAAATTCCGATGTGTGTACATATGCTCGCAAAGAACGACCTGCAGATGCCAAGCGTCGTCCTTCACAGCCTGCATCACAAGATGATGAGCTTACCATGGAAGCTCAATATGTGTTTGATACACTTAAGGATGACTTTCAGCAATCACGACAGGAATGGGGCAAACCAGTTCCAGAGGTCACATACAAATTGAAATTGCCATCCCTCGTGAATCCTCTCAGGAAACTATCTCAAACCGCACTAATAATTTTCTTTCCAGGAAGAATCCCAACAGCCAGTGATGTTGCACAGTGGATCAAGTCCATTCTTGGAGGATGCTTTGTAGAGGGTGTCTATTTTGCATCTAGAGGCTTTTATGAGGTGCACTTATCAGATGCTTTGTGCAAGCAGAGGCTAATTGAGCTTTCTCCCCTCTTCTACGAGAAGCAGATGGTACATGCTATGCCTTGGTCCCGAAATAAGGATTACCAAAGTCTTATACGACATCATTGTCCTGTATGGGTTGAGGTTGTTAACTTCCCAGATTATATGCATGAAGAATTGCCTGGCCTGGCTGCAACTTTGGGACAGGTCATTTGTCCTCCACGCCCCATGGGAAACCGTAACAGGTTCTGCATCCTCTGGGACACTGACCCACCCCTCCTTCTATTGCAGTGGAAGTTGAGGGATTGCAATTGGGAAAAAAGTATTTTGAATTGAAATGGGGTGTGTTTGCAGAAGCTTGCTTTTCCTACCACAAGTTTGGGCATCTAGCCTCTGAATGCCCAATGGTTCTGCATCAACCCCCTCCTAATGCCTTGCCACCTCAGACACGGGAAAAGAATGAGAATTTGCAAGCTAAGGCAGCAAATAGAAATGGAGCAAAGAATGCCAAACTAATCAATCAGGTGCAATCATTTGCTGGAAAAGGAAAAGAAAAAGAAAAAGAGAAGATGAAGGAATCTGTGGGAACAGATCGGGATGGTTTTCAACAGCCCAAGAAGGTGGTTGTATTGAAGCAACGCCCCTTCCAATCTCGTCAATGGGATGCCTCTTCTCCCTCACCAGGACAGGCTTCCACTTCAGCTCCTGTCCTTCCAAATTGGGTAGGGGTTTTGAAGAAGGGCATCCCCATTTGTGATTCTGAAGAAGGGGAGAATGCAATATCTTTCATGGATCATGAAGGCATGCAGCCTATGCAAGCAGAGGCTTTGCCTCTCTGATATCTTGTTTTTTACATTTATACTTTCTGTATATATCCTTTTCATGTATCACACACTCAAGTGCTTTACATATAATGTACAGAGCCTCTACAATGTCTCAAAGTGGAGGCTTTTCTGGAATTATGTATATAAAATGCAGCCAGATATTGCTTGTTTGCAAGAGCATAATCAACACTCTAAGGCTGGTCATCATGATTACTTTGGTGGCTATGATATATATTATGCTGGTACCACTATCTACTCAGGTGTATGCATACTGGTTAGACATGAGCTGGAGCCTCAGCTAGCCTTCAATGACAGCAATGGTAGATGGATGGTCATACAATGCATTGTCAATGGTGATATTCTAGAGTTTGCATCAGTATATGCCTCCCAGACCTCAGCCATGAGGGCTTCCCTATGGGATTCTTTAAGCAAATATCCATGGAGATCTAATGCATTTATCTGTGGAGATTTTAATAATTCCCCTCTGCCGAGAGATAACACCACTTCAAGATCTCATATGCTATCATTGGAAAGGCAGACATGGGATAGTATGCTTCTTTCAGTGCAGGCTGAAGATTTATGGCTGCTTCTCCAAGGGTCAGTGCCTGCTTATACTTTTCATCATAATGCATTTACTACATACTGGGCAAGACTTGACAGATGGTATTTATTTTACCCACAACAATATGCAGATTTTATCCCTCATCTATTCATAGATTTCTCATTGGGCTTGTCAGATCATGCCCCATTATGGATATATCTGCAACTTGGTATGCCACTGGATGATTTGCCACCTCTTTCCAGGAGATTACTGCATGTTAATCAGGCTTATCTTCGACATCAATATTTCCAGCAAATGATCAAATCTGCAATTTATCCCTTGCCCTTGCATGCTCAGGAGGACATGGATTATGCTTGGCACAGTTTTGTCTCTCGTATACAAAATGTCATTAGAGAGTATGGAAACTGGTATATGACTAAATGGAGAAAAGAGGTTAAATGGGCAAAAAGGACAGCACAACAATTGACTGAATTTTCACATTTAAGGCCTCTCTCTGAATCAGAAAATGATTCCCTTTCACATGCTCGGATCAAACTAACTGATAATGATCAAAGGAAATTGAACAAATGGCATATTAGAGCAAGAATGAAGCCCCTCATGGATAAGGGCTGTTCATCAAAAGCCTTCTTCCAGGGCCTGCATGCTACTCGAAAGAAAAACTCATGTCTAAGGGTAAGGAAGCTAGATGGCTATTGGACGCACTCTTTCTCTGATCTCCAAGATGAATGCCACAATTATTTTCAGAAATTGTTCTCTGTTTCTGGTTCCCCATCAAATCAAATCACTGATGCGAGGACTGAATTCCTTCAATATGTTTCTGAGATAGTGGAAGTGGATGATGCACTTACATTGGAGAGACCTTTTACTGACACAGAACTTGATAATGCATTGTCCCACATCAGCAAATACAAGTCCCTGGTTGGGATGGCCTTACGGTCGAATTCTATATTTCTTTTTGGGATGATTTGAAAGAGGTCCTTTTGCAAATGATCAATGTTGCCTGGCAAGCAAATCACTTGCCGCACCTCTGGAAGCATGGCATAATCAAACTTGTGCCAAAAAAAAACCTGTGTGACCATATGTCAAATTGGAGGCCTATTACTTTGATGCCTGTAGTTTACAAACTCATTGCCAAAATGGTTGTGTATAGGCTCCACAGGATATTGAATGCGGGCCTTCATCCTCATCAATATGGGTTTGTGCCGCGAAGACAAATCCATGATGTTGGGGTAAAGGCACATTGCCACCCTTTTATTTAAGATATGACACCTATGACTGTCTTAAGACAGTCATAGGGTGAAAAACCTAATCCTAATAAAACCTATGAGTTTGTGGTGTGGCTCAACACTTCACACCCACATCTTTTGTGTCTCCCCTCTCTCTCACGCTCTCCCCGTTGTTCCACTCTCTCTCTCTTTCCCTCTCAACTGGTATCAGAGCCTTCACCTCTCCCTCTTCCTCTACCCCTCCCTCTCCCCTCGGGCCTCGTGCCCTCAGCAGCCTCAACAGCGAGCTCGGCATTGAGCAGGGCAGCGCGCAGGCAGCGTGCGGGCAGCAGCAGGCAAATGAGCAGGCAGCGCGCGCGGGCAGCAGGAGGTCATCACGCAGGCCACGCGCGCGATCAGCGCGCAGGGAACGCAGGGCAGCGCGGTGCGCTCGCATACGCAGCAGCAGCTAGCTGCTGCTAGCTGCGCACCGCACAATCTGTACGGTCACGTATGGCCGTCCGTACCGCCGTACAGGCACCGTACAGGCGGCCGTACTGTACGGACGCCGCCGTACGGACTGCGTCAGGGAGGTCGCTGCGTCAGGGAAGGTGCATTTCGAATTTCTTTTTTGTGATTTGTACCCTGCACAGGTACAGCAGGTACAGCAAGTACAGCAGGTACAGCAAGTACAACAGGTACAGCAGTTTTTTTTTTGGGGGAAGAAGAAAAAGAGAGAGCACTCTGCTCTACATTCCCGCTTGTTCAGTTCTCACAACTGTGTGTAGAAGGTACAGCAAGTACCCTCGTGTCCCTCGTGCTTGAGGTGACTAGTACCACAGTGTGTGGTGGTTGCACAGTTATCTTGTTTCGGGAAGGTCAAATGCCTTGATTTTGCAAAGGGCTTTTATGCTTTTGCTGAGTGCAAATCTCAGCTTTTGGGTGACAATTTCATAGGGCTTTTGCCTAGAAGTGTATGCAATGTATGCCTTGAGGCAGTGTGGAGCCAGGGAGCCCACATTGGTCTTGTTTCCGCAGTGTATTCAGTGACATTTCTTGCAGGTCACATTCTGTGTACGACACTTTGAAAATCTCAGTTGAGCCACGCTTGGCCAGGGCGCATCGAGTTTACTCGGTCCCTAACTGTCCATCGTTGACAGTGCTCAAAAGATTTTCTCTTCAGTGTTTGTACGTTGGGATCTGTGTTGTTACTGTGTACACAGGGCCGTGTATGCATCACATTGTCAGGTGAAAGTACCAGGAGAGCGCTGTATTTTGTATGCTACCTCAGTGTTGAGGTGTTTTTCACTTGGTACAGGTGTCAAAACAAGGGGCTTTTGCCCAGATTTTGCTTGTGAGCACTTGAGTTACTGTTTGAGACCTTCAGATGCCTTTTATCCCCTTGGCAGAAGGGTGATTGCTTGGAATTTGTCCCATTCTCTGT
This sequence comes from Dipteris shenzhenensis, assembly GCF_047967505.1. Lineage (NCBI taxonomy): Eukaryota > Viridiplantae > Streptophyta > Polypodiopsida > Gleicheniales > Dipteridaceae > Dipteris > Dipteris shenzhenensis. Next base: position 32,210,858 of record NC_141624.1, on the reverse strand, counting down.
TGCAGGTTTGTGACAGGCTGAAGTGACTGGAGCCTCTTTTCAGTGAACAAAACAGTGTATGACAAGTGGTTTATGCATATAAAATCAGTGCAATACCTCATCTGAGGTGGGAGAAGTGTCCAGGACAGCAGTGTTTTGTGCTTCGTTAGCTGATGATGCACTGATAAAGCACTTGTGGAACAGCTGCAGCATTCTGAAATTACTGTTTTATGCCTATTTGAGCACGGTACAGTGTGTCAGAAGGTACAGTAACTGGAGGGAAATTCTTCTGTTTTGCTGCAGATTTTTTGACAGTAAAAACAGCACTATTGTGAGTGCTCCTGGCTCTTGATAGAGCAGGTTTTTTCTGAGAAATCAGAATTTTATTCAGTCATTTTTTGACTTACAGGGAGTCAGGTACTTTCCTTATCTGATATGGAATCAGGGGGAAGTGAATCATCAATTCTGAACATAAAGAAATTGGAAGGGGCACACAATTATGCATTATGGGTAGAACAGTGTTTGAATGTACTTCTGCTAAAGAAGATTTCTAAGCCCATAAGGGTGAAGGGTGTCAAGCCATCTGGGATGTCAGATGATGAGTGGGAGGAGCTAGATTTGTCCGCTAGGGCTGCTATCATGCTTACTCTCAGTGATTCTCTTGTGTTCAATGTTCAGGCTGAAAAGACCTCTTATGGCCTATGGCAGAGGCTAGCAGAGTTATATGCCCAAAAGAGTTCAGCCAGTAAGGTTTATTGGTTGAAGAAGCTGGTTGATCTTCGCATAAAGGAAGGTACAGCTATGACCTCACATTTGAGTGAGTTCAATGCCATCTTTACACAGCTGATTGCACAGGGGTTGAACCTTGATGAGGAGTTCAAGGCTACCTTCTTGTTGTGTACCCTCCCTGAGAGTTGGGACACTTTCAAGACCACCCTGTCTAATTCAAATGTCACTCTTATGTATGCTGATGTAGAGAGCTCTCTCCTTATGGAGGAGATGAGCAGGAAGAATAATGCGGGCAGCAAGTCTTCAAATGCTTTGCAGGTACAGGAAAGAGGCAGGACTCAGCAGAAGGGGAGATCTGCTAGCAAGTCCAAATCCCGCAGTCAGTCCCGTGGCAAAAAGGATATTGAATGCTTTTACTGTGGCAAGAAGGGACATGTGAAGTCTAAGTGCTTCAAGTTTATACGGGATCAGAAAGCCAAGAAGGCTGAGGCAAAGGATGCAGGCAGTGGAAGCAAAGGCAAAGGCAAGGCTAAGGCAGATGACTTGGATGCAGTGAATGTTGCAGCAGAGGACAGTGAAAGTGACAGACATGATGTTTTATGCTCTTGTGCTGTAATTGCACATACATTAGTTATTGATGGCCATGACATGCACACCTAGCTCTTGGATTCAGGTGCTTCTTTCATGTTACTCCTCATAGGGAGTGGTTTACTTCCTACACAGGTACTCATGGAGTTGTTCACCTTGGGAACAACTATGCATGTCAGATTGCAAGGATTGGCAGTATACAGATAGTATTCCCTGATGGACGCATATTTATGCTTGATGGTGTTCGCCATGTGCCGCAAATCAAGAAAAATCTGATTAGCACTAGCTTGTTGGATGACAGTGGTTACCACACCACATTTGGGGATTCCAAATGGATGATTACTGATGGCCAGGTTGTAGTGGCTGAGGGTTATAAGAGTGATACCTTGTACCCTCTTTATGTTTCCAGTGTAGGTAATCATGTGGTTGCCATAACCAAGCTGCCAAAGGTTTCATTGTGGCATAGCCGGTTGGGACACATGTCCGTTAAAGGAATGCAAGAACTGTCACGTTTGGGTTATCTGCCGTCTCTTTCATTTTCAGATTTACCTACTTGTGATCATTGCATATTTGGCAAGCATTCTACGACTCCTCATAAGAGGAGAACTCCCCAAAATAGAGCACCACTTGATCTAGTGCACACTGATTTGTGTGAGATGCCACAGCTATCACTGGGGGGTGCAAAGTATTTCATTACTTTTATTGATGATGCCACACGTAGAGTCTGGGTCTATTTCTTGAAGCATAAAAGCGATGCCTTAGATGCTTTCAAGAAGTTTGTCGCTCAGGTTGAGAATCGGACAGGTCGCAGGCTGAAATGCCTCAGATCCGATAATGGGGGTGAGTATGTGTCACATGCTTTTGTACAATTTTGCGAAGCTAAGGGCATTAAACAAGAACTCACAACCCCTCATAATGCATCTCAAAATGGTGTGAGTGAGCGGATGAATCGAACTATTCAGGAGAAGGTTCGATGTATGTTGTCTTATGCTGCATTGCCCCATGGCTTTTGGGCAGAAGCCGTGCAAACAGCAGTTCACATAATTAAACAGGTCGCCGAACAAGGCTTTGGGGTTGAAAGTGCCAGAAGAGGTGTGGTCTGGCAAGCCACCTTCATATAAGCACTTACGTGTGTTTGGCTGCGAGTGCTTTGCTCATGTACGCAAAGAACTACGCACCAAACTGGAGCCAAAGTCTTTCAGATGCATCTTTATGGGTTATGGTGACGAAGGTGAAATGGGGTACAGGTTATGGGATCCCGTCAAACGGAAGATTATACGCAGCAATGATGTCATCTTTAAAGAGGATAGTGTACACAAAGAACCCGTGCAACCTGTGGAATACAGGAGGGTAGTTTATGATGATGTCGGACAGCAAAGAATGCCCATCAATATGCAGCAGCAGGCTGCTTCATATAACCCTGTTCAAGAGGGTATACAGGCTGAAAATCAGCCAGATAATTTTGCCAATGATGCACCACTGGATATGCCAGCAAATGGGGCTGTAGAACAACCAAATATGGTGGTACAGCCACCCGTCATGCATGACGAACAGGCTAGACAGCAGCCTAATCCGGAACATTTTGTTAGGAGGAGCACCCGTGTACAACGGCCTCCTGACAGGTTTGTTCCAGGAGCCAATAATGTGGCTGATTTTATCATGCTGACAGATTGTGGTGAGCCTTCCAGCTTCAAGGAAGCTATGGGAAGAACAGAGAAAAGGAAGTGGGAAAAAGCCATGCAATCAGAAATGGACTCCCTACTTCAAAATGATACATGGGACTTGGTGCAGCTACCTGTAGGCAGAAAGGTTTTGCCATGCAAGTGGGTTTACAAAGTCAAAGTGGATTCAAATGCTTTACCGAGGTATAAGGCCAGATTGGTTGCCAAGGGATTTAAGCAGGAGAAGGGCATTGACTTTGATGAGATCTTTTCCCCTGTAGTCAAGATGACTACTTTGAGAGCAGTGTTAGCTCTTGTTGCTCATGAGGACATGGACTTATGTCAGATGGATGTGAAGACTGCTTTTCTTCACGGAGATCTCCATGATGAGATCTATATGAGTCAGCCAGAGGGATATGCTGTTAAAGGGAAAGAGCAGCTTGTGTGTAAGCTCAAGAGGAGCTTGTATGGACTCAAGCAGGCGCCAAGAGAATGGTACAAGAAGTTTGATGCCTTCATGCAGTCCCAAGGGTATCATAGGTGTGAGACCGATCATTGCTTGTACACCAAACAGGCAAAGGATGGCAGTTTGATGCTACTCATTCTATATGTGGATGACATGCTAACTGCCAGTAAATCTCAGCAGGAGATTAGTGCTTTGAAGAAGCAATTGCATAAGTCTTTTGACATGAAAGACTTGGGTGATGCAAACCATATTCTTGGCATGCGGATTAGTCATGACAGGTCCAAGGGACTTTTGTTTCTATCACAAAAGGAGTACATTGACAAAGTACTGCAGAGGTTTAAAATGGAGGGGGGAAAGTCTATTAGTACCCCGTTGCCTCCACATTTAAAACTCAGCAGTAAGGACAGCCCCAGATCAGATGATGATAAGGCTGAAATGGCCAAGGTTCCGTATGCATCTGCAGTTGGTTCTTTGATGTATGCCATGGTTGCCACTCGTCCGGATATTGCTTTTGCGGTGGGAGTCATCAGCAGGTATATGGCAAATCCAGGCAAGCGGCACTAGGAAGCAGTGAAAGGTGTCTTGAGGTATCTCAAGGGTACCAAAGACTTGTGCATATGCTATGGTAGGCAGGATGCATTGGTGCATGGTTTTACAGATTCAGACTATGCACGGAATGCAGATAACCGGAAGTCTACTACCGGCTATATTTTCACATTTGCAGGAGGTGCTATATCATGGGTGTCTCGGTTGCAAAAATGCATTGCACTGTCAACCACTGAAGCTGAATATGTTGCAGCCACTGAGGCTTGCAAGGAAGCAATATGGCTTACTCGGCTGGTGGGAGATTTGGGCATTACAGGAGATATGCCAGTTTTGCATTGTGATAGTCAGAGTGCTATCATGTTGGCAAAGAATCCGGTCTTTCATCAAAAGACCAAGCACATAGATGTGAAATATCATTTCATCAGGGAGGTACTGGAAGACAAGCGACTTGAGCTTGTGAAGGTGCATACTGATGATAATCTTGCAGATTTGCTCACTAAGAGCTTGCCTACAGAGCGGCTTGCACATTGCTGCCACATCATGGGATTAGGATGAGACCATTCTTATTTTATGGTCTTGTATACAGTAACTGTATATTGCTGTAATTTTTATTCTTTTCTCCCCTTTAGGCACATTGGCCTTTAGGTGGGAGGTTGTTCGGGTAAAGGCACATTGCCACCCTTTTATTTAAGATATGACACCTATGACTGTCTTAAGACAGTCATAGGGTGAAAAACCTAATCCTAATAAAACCTATGAGTTTGTGGTGTGGCTCAACACTTCACACCCACATCTTTTGTGTCTCCCCTCTCTCTCACGCTCTCCCCGTTGTTCCACTCTCTCTCTCTTTCCCTCTCACATGACAATATCTCCAATGCATTGACTGCAATCGAATATGCTAAGTATTCGCATCAGGATGTGCTCATATTGCAGGTAGACATTGCTAAAGCATTTGACACTGTTCAATGGGATTTTATCTCTCAAATCATGATAAAGTTGGGCTTTGGTCCCAAGATAGCAAATGCTATTTATTGGCTTTATTCCGGCTCTACTTCTCAGTGCATTCTTGGGGGTCATCTATCCCGCCCATGGACATTGGCTAGATCAGTTAGACAGGGCTGCCCTCTCAGTGCTCTCTTCTATGCCATTGCGACCCATCCCCTCTTGACATATCTTGATCATCTTACAAACACAGGACAGATGGCTGGTCTTTAAATCCCTGGGGCTGCATCTTTTTTGGCACAGACATATGCTGATGATTTATTCTTTATGCCACAGAACTCTCCTCGGGAAGTTCGCATGCTTATGACCACACTATCATTGTATGGATTAGCAGCGGGATTGCATGTCAATTTTGACAAATCTAAATTGCTTCCCCTGAAACAATGTGACTGGCATTCTGTTCTCTGGCCAGGTCAGATAGTACATTCCAAAGATGTTGTCAGGCATTTGGGATATCCTATAGGCTGGCATATCACCAGGAAGCAACAGTTAAAATGGATCTTCCAAAGACTTCAACATAAACTGGAATATTGGAAAATCTCTACTTGACCACTTCATGTCAGGCTTAGAATAGTACAGTCTATTGTAATGTCCTATGTTCAGTTTTTTTTGCCTTTGCTACACTGGTCCTCCAGAGATATTTCGGCCTTTATGTCTCAAGCTATGGAGCTGTTATGGAGGACAAAAACTGCAGTGAAAGCATTGAGACTGATGAAGATGGAAATGGTGTGCTCTCCTAGAATGCATGGTGGACTTAATGTTCTCAATATAAGATATCATGTACTAGCAAGGAAGGTGACTCTGCTCCATACTTTCTTCCGTCAACAACAGCCATGGACTTGCATGTTAGCATCCATGTGTGTCAACATGAGGACACCTAATTATGGCCATTGGACTACTGATCCTTGGGAGGTTGTCATTGGGAGATTTATGGGGAAGATACCTGGCTGTCCTTTCTCTACTGCTCTGATACTTGATTGGAAACAGGTACTTTCTAAGGTCAAATGGGCTCCCGATAACTGTTCGGGGACAAATTCAATGAGGAAAGAAAGTATTCATTGGAGTGCCATCTTTGACATTCCACTTGCTTTCTGGCACATTGTCAGTGGGAATCACACTTGCCAAACGTCACATTGCACCATCCACATGTTTACGATGTCAGGCTCCTTCAGAGACTGTCCCTCATTTGCTATGGCACTGCCCGGGTTCTAGGAACCTCCTTGGGAGAATTTCAAATCATCTTCGACTTCGTTTCCCGAGTCACAGATTTGGGAAACATTTATGGTTATTTGGCAGATTCATGAGGTCTTTGTCTCAATACTGACTATTTCTCTCATGGGTGAGATATTGGGCTCTTTGGACAATCTGGAGTGAGCATAATTTGGCATACTTGGGTCGGCAGATTCAAAAGTCATATGAATCGTTCCGAGCCTCATTGCGGCAATCTTTATATGATGCCTGCCATGAGGGTGATATACATGCTTCTTGCATAGAGCTTTTCTTTTTATGTTTCTGATCTCTGGGATATTCTCCATTTTGGAGACTTCCCATCTTGTAAATTTATGAGAATATAAATATATTGCACTGGATTCTACTATTTTAAAAAAAAAAGAGTGTGATGGCGAGCTTAGCCCCTCCCTCACCCGTCCCTGTACCTTGCCCACAGCATGTTACTGCTCCTGCACCTACATACGTACCCCATTTGTCAACCCTTGTACATCTTCGGTCTGAACTTGCCCCTTCCTTTGCCCCTGCGCAGGCCATACCTGTTGTAGAATCGTCCGTACAGGCTCCCCCCTCCGTACAGATTCCTTTACCCGTTCTTTTTCCTTCTTCTGTACCTGCTCCCATGTCCGTTCAGCCAAAGTCCGTACCAAATTCGTCTTCCCCTCTGTCTCTGCAGCCTTTTGCTCTTCTCACGCCGGGTCTTGTACAGTCTTTTCTTGATGTCTCTTCCTCCCCTCTTCCTGCTGCTCCGACAAATGGCTCTTTCGTTTTCTCTGCTTCAGCACCCCCTTCTGCCTCTGCTCCTCCTGCACGTGTCTTCTTTCGGCGGAAGCATGCTGGTTTGCCTCCTTCCACCTTGGTTAAATCGGCAAAGTTGGATATTGCGAATGGTCCTTCATCTTCCCTTCAATTGGACCTTCTTCGTCATATGTGTTTTGCTTCTGTCATAGATGTTCCTTCATCGGGTTCACAGCTTGTTTGTTCTTTGGACTCTGCCCTTCTGGTTTCTGGTCTTCGACAAGCTCAGCAGTTTGGGGTCTGTCTCTACTTTATGGGCACGGTTTTATCTGTAGCTCAACTTCGTCGTTGGGCTGAAGTTGCAGTAGGTCAGGATTGCCTTTCCTCCTTTGTCTTTCTGGGCAAAGGTTTTTATTATGCCCACTGCTTTTCGACTGATGTGGTGGAGCGACTTGTATGTCGTGCTCGTATTCATGCCTTGGGATCCACTATTTGATCCGTCTGCCTCTCTTCTGACTCACTATCCGGTCTGGATTACCCTCAAAGCGTTGCCTCTGCCTCTTCTTCAGCATCTTCCTACTCTTGCAGCTTTTTTGGGGAGGCCTCTACATGTTCCAAGACAAGAGTTTTTGCAGGCTACTCGAAATGTTCGCCTTTGTATTTTATGGGATATGATGCAGCCCGTGCCCTCTACTCTGGATCTTGATTTGGGATTTGCTCATCCGATGTGCATCAGACTGCATTTTGCCTCTTTTCCTACAGCATGTTATCGGTGCCGGCAGGTTGGTCATTTTGCACGTGCTTGCCCTTCGGCTTCCATGACCACTCCTCCTGCTCCTTCAACAGTAAAGTTTACTCTTCCTTCTCCTCCAGTTTCTGCTAAGGATTTACTGGATAAGCCTTCTTTTACTGCTCCGAAGCATTACTGGAAGAAGGTAGAAAAATCATAGGTTAATCTTTCTCTTGCTGAAGAAGTTCGGGATCCGACTCTCGTTGAGCATCATCAACCTCCTTCTCCTCTAGATATGGATGTGCCCCTTGCAGAGGGGATCATACAGGATGCTGCACATGCTCTTTAACAGGTTGATCCTCGAAGTGAAGCTGAAATGCCGAGTCCTACTTTATCAGATGCAGCTCTTTCGTCGGAGGATACAGATGTTGACCTAGCTCCTTTGCCTCTGATGCCTGTGCCAGAGTCTTCTTCTATTCGGGATGCAGAAGTGCCTTTTTTACTGGAATCTTTTCATCCCATGTTACAACGGGTTTTTGACCCTGTGATTCAAAAATTTCGGGTACCAGCCTATATCAAGAAGAATCACAAGGGCAAAAAACAGCTGGTTTTTCTTGATGGTGTGGTTTCATCGCTGCATCAATTTTTACATAGCAATAATTTGAAGCTCGAGGATGCTATGTTTGATCCTCCGCCAGCTTGATATGTAACTTTTTACTTGGCTGCCTCATGACTTTTTACCTCTTTTTGAGGTTTCCCACACAGAAACATAAGATTTCACTATTTTATTTTATTTATTTTTAATGTGTGTGTGTGTGTGTGTGTGTGTGTGTGAGCGATGGAGGCGAGAGAGAACTGCGCACAGGTGTGTGTGTGAGAGAGACGACCTGCTCCATGTTTGCTTTGGACTGTGTGCAGCTTGTTCGGAGCCCTTACCTATGCTCGCGGGAGATTTCGTCTCTTTTTGCCATCCTGTGTGCTCTCTAAAGCCACCTTCAGCACCTCGTTTTTTGTTTTCTCTCTACTTTGCCCACTCTGTGAGTGCGTTGGATTTGTGTATGTTGTGTGTGAGATAGTTTTCCTGCAAGTATTTTCGTCGCAACAGGTTCCCGTGCCCAGCTGTCCTTGTTGCTTTATTGAACCTATTCTAGCCCAACCACTACAGCGTCGCCGCCCCTATTTTGGTTTCAACCCAAAATGTCTACTTTGCGTACTGTCTGGTTACTCCCTCTCTCGCTTGGTTCATGCCCCGCTTGTCTATTCCATTTCTGCTTGCTATCTGTCCCGACTGAATTTTATGTCGCGTCTGTTTATTTCGTCTTGGCCCTCATCCCCCTCTATTTCATAGCTTATTACTTGACTGCAATTTCAGCGTTGAATCTTTCTATTGAATCCACTAGCTTCAAAATGACAGAAACAAATAAGTATTATGTAAAGAGGGCGCTCTCTCCAGAACCCAAAAGACAGTCAAGGGAGACTTTGCCCCCCATAGCCCCTTCATCTGAAGAGGCTTCCTATGTGTTTGACATGTTGAATGAGGAATTTCAACAAAGTAGAAGAGAATGGATGCTGCTTGCTCCGGAACTCACTTACAAAATGAAGTTGCCTTCTCTTGTGCATCCTCTGAAGAAGCTCTCTCAGATTGTAGTCATCATCTTTTTCCCAAGGAAAATACCTTCGGCTAATGATGTGGGACAATGGGTAAATTCCCTCTTAGGTGGCTGCTATGTGAAAGGAGCTTATTTTGCTTCCTGAGGATTTTATGAAGTTCATCTCTTGGATGCCTTAACAAAACAAAAGATGCTGGAAATGTCCCCTTTATTTTTTGGCTGTCAGATGATGCACATCATGCCTTGGTCTCCTAATAACGACTATTAGAATCTCATCAAGCAGCATTGCCCTATATGGGTAGAAGTGGTTGATTTCCCAGATTACATGAGAACGGAGCTTCCTGGCTTAGCAATGACATTGGGACAAGTGATCTATCCCCCTCGTCCCACAGGTAATAAAAATTGCTTTTGCATCTTATGGGATACTAATAGACCAACCCCTCCTGTTAATTTGGGAAAGAAATATTTCACTTTGAAATGGGGAATTTTTGTTGGAGCTTGTTTCTCTTGTCACAAGTTTGGACACCTAGCTTCTGAGTGTCCCTCTATCCTTCATCCTACTCCTCCAGCTGCCATTCCCCAGCCATCTTATAAAGGATGGTTAGAAGATTTATGTGGAAAAGACAAAAGCAAATCCTTCAGTTCATATAGGGAGTCAAGTCATTTCAGCTCAAAACAAGGATAAAGGAAAGAGCAAGCAAGTGGAAAATAATTCATCTTCTCATGAGGGTTGGCAAACTGCAAAGAAGACAGTGCCTCTCAAACAAAGGCCTCTCCAATCTCATAATTGGGATGCTTCTGCTCCTTCTCCTGGTCAACCATCTACCTCTTCTGATAGCCCCATCTCAAAGGCATGGGTTAATGCAGTCAAGAAGGGTATTCCGCTTTGTGAAGAACATGATCTGGTCAAGGAATTGGATTCTGAGGGTCAGCAAGACCCTCAGGCAATTGCAGAGGCCTGATGCCTCCTTTTCTTTTTTAGGACTACTCATTTCTTGTACATATTTTCATGCGTGCTTCTCTTAAATGTGTTTCTTACAATATGCAGGGCCTCTGCAACCCGAATAAATAGAGGCTCCTTTGGCACTATATAAATACAACACATCCAGATGTTGTGTGTCTACAAGAGCATAATCAGCATTCTTTTGCTGGCCAGCATGGGTTCTTTTCAGGATATGATATATTTTATGCAGGCTCTGATCAATCAAATGGGGTGTGCATTCTAGCCAGACATGATTTGCAGCCCTGTGTAGCATATAATGATCTTTCTGGCCGATGGATGATTATCCAATGCATGATCAATGGAGAGATTTTTGAAATTGGTTCCTTGTATGCCTCTCAAGCTTCAGCTTGTAGAGCTCGAATGTGGGATTCCATAAAGCAATATTTTTGGTCCATTAATGCTATACTTTGTGGTGATTTCAATAATTCTCCTCACTCGAAGGACAATACAACTCATAAATCCCATATGCTGCCCTCTGAAATTCAGCAATGGGAACATATGATTTCATCATTTCATACCGCAGATTTATGGACAGCAACTCACCCTTCAGTTTTGGGCTTTACATATCATCATAATGCTTTAATAGAATATTGGGTCAGGCTTGATAGATTGTATCTTTTTCATGCTCAGCAATATGATGATTATACATGTCAAATGTGGACTGACCATTCTCAACAATTGTCTGATCACACTCCACTTTGGCTGAACTTTTCATTTGGTATGCCTCTGGATGATATGCAGCTTTCTTTAGTCAGACACTTACAGGTCAATCAATTAAATCTTTCTCATGAAAAATTCCAGCAAATGATTCGATTGGCTTGCAGGCCATCGTTATCTCATGCTCGGGAGGATATTGACTTTGCTTGGAACTCTTTTGTGCATCGCATTCAAAATATCATTAAGGAATATGGAAGATGGTACATGGTAGTAACCAGGCATCATATCCAGTGGGAAAAATCACACAAGCAGTCCTCGGTACAGATTAGCCATCAAAGGTCCCTTTCTGCTTCTGAACAGAGTTCATTGTCTTGTGCTTCTTCCATAATTGATGCCAATGATAAACGCAAGCTTTCCAAATGGCAGACAAGGGCTAGAGTTAAGCCTATGCTAGATAAGGGCTGTTCCTCAAAATCTTTTTTTCGGAATTTGCATGCATATAGACAAAGTCAATCTAGATGGTATTTGGACCCAGACTTTATCTCAGCTAGAAAAACAATGTCTGGATCATTTTCAGCTTCTTTTTTCTTAGCCATCTTCTTCTACTTCTCAAGTTGAATTGGTTCGGAGGAAATTTATTGAACTTGTCTCTCCTATTGTTTCTTTGCCAAAAGCTTCATTGCTGGAAGTGTCTTTTTCACATATTGAATTGGATGATGCTCTCAAAGATTTGGGTAAACATAAATCCCCTAGCTAGGAAGGTTTGACGGTTGAATTTTTTGTAGCCTTCTGGGCTGAATTGAAGGGTCCAATCTTATAAAGAAGTCAGCTTTTTTTAATGAACCTCCTTAAGGTAATTTGTGAGCTGAAACATGCCCATGGTGCCTAGAAAACTCCTATGTGAGACTATGGCTGACTGGAAGCCCATCACTTTGATGCCTGTTATATATAAATGTATTGCGAAAATGTTGGTTCATCGGATAAAGGATATTCTTCATGATGGTCTTCATCCCAAGCAATATGGTTTTGTTCCAAGAAGGAAAATACATGATAATATTTCCAATACTCTCATCGCAATGGAATATGCTAAATATTCAGCTCAAGATGTTTTGGTCATGCAGGTGGATGTGGCAAAGGCATTTGATACCGTATAGTGGGATTATGTCTCTCAAACCATGTCTAGACTTGGTTTTGGGCCAAAGCTAGTTAATGTCATTTATTGGCTTTACTCAGATTCCACTGCTCAATGCTTTATAGGGAATCATTTGTCTGAGTCTTGGACTCTGGGATGGTCAGTTTGACAAGGATGCCCTCTCAGTGCTTTGCTCTATGCTATTGCTTCACATCCTTTGCTTCTTTATATGGATCATCTGCTTGATACTGGACAGCTAGTGGGGCTTCAGATTCCTAGCTCACAGCCTTTCATTGCACAGGCTTATGCAGATGATTCCTTCTTCATGCCAAAGAATTGTCCTCTGGAGCTTCACTTATTGATGGATACCCTTTCTGATTTTGGGTTGGCAGCTGGTCTAAATATTAATTTTCTGAAATCAAAACTCTTGCCTCTCAAGCATTGTGACTGGCATGCTCTCCTTTGGCCAGGTCAAATTATTCATCCAGAGAACATAGTAAGACATTTGGGTTATCCAATTGGCTGGAAAATCAGAAATAAGCAACAAATGTCTTGGGTATTCATCAAAATTCAGGACAAATTAGAATATTGGAAGATCTCCACTTGGCCTTTGCATATTCGGCTTCGAATTGTCCAGTCCATTGTTTTAGCTTATGTCCAGTTTTACCTGCCTTTACTGCATTGGTCATCTCGAGATCTCTCTTCTTTTATGTCTCAAGCCATCGAGGTTTTTTGGAAAACTAAGCTTCATAAAAAAGCTTTGAGATTGCTCAAAATGGACCTGCTTTGCTCTCCAAGAATGCATGGAGGTTTGAATATTCTAAACATCAAATTCCATGTGGCAAGAAAGGTCACTATGCTCAAGGTTTTTTTTCAGCAAGAGCAGCCATGGTCTATTATGTTGGCATTTTTGTGTGGCCAGATGCGCACAAATGCTTATGGGCATTGGCTCATTGATCCATGGGAAGTAGTACTTGGCAAGTTTCAAGGTAAAATACCTGGTTGTCCATTTTCTACTGCCTTGATTCAGGATTGGAAGCAGGTGCTCTCTCGCATCAAACGGTCTCCCCATCCTACTTCTATAGCTTCATCTCTTCGACTGGAAAGCCTTCACTAGAGTGCTGTTTTTTACTCTCCTCTTGCTGTACAACAACCAATCAGAGCTTACAATCTCATGAAGTTGGGCATCCGGTTCATTGATGATGTGGTAGATACTCAGGGCCATATTCTCTCTTTTCGGGCAGCTTGTCAACCATACAATCTTGGGATGCATCATAGACCCATATGGAAAGTTATTGGAGATCTCTTACTCCCTTTTGTTCCGATTCCATCATTGGAAGTAAGAGACAGGCTTCAAGATTGGCATCTTCAATCTTCAAGTCCAGGCTTATCCTCTCATCCTTTGCATTTATTGACTTCCATACAGGTTATTGATTGATTTTACCTCCTCCATGGATTGCTTATCATGCAAATTCTCTTTGACATCTGAATAAGTCTTTATCTTGGTGGAAAGGAAAATTGAAATTGATATGGAAGTTGAAAATGCCATTAAAGCAGAGACTCTTTTTCTGGAGATGTATTGTTGGTATTTTTCCAGTGGGAGTGAAATTGGCTCAAAGAAGGATTGCCTCTCCTCTTTGTCTGAGATGTCATCATACTCCAGAGAGTATTCAGCACTTACTGTGGTTTTGTTCATATTCCAGAGACCTTTTGGACAAGATCTCCTATTTTTAATCTCTCAGATTTCCAGCGCACAGGTTCTCGAGGTTTTTCTGGATGTTTGGCAGATTATCAGCTTCTTTGTCCCAATATTCTCTTTTCTTTTATTGGATCAGATACTAGGCCTTGTGGACCCTCTAGCTTCAGCGAAATCATGCATTTCTGAATTCATCTCTTCAGCACCCTTATGAGTTCTTCCGGGCCTCATTGTGGCACTCCTTATATGATGCCTTGCATGAGGAGGATTTGGATGTTTCTTGCATTCAGCTTTTCTTTTACTATTTCTGATGGATAGGGCATTGGCAGAAGTACCTTTTTTACTGGAATCTTTTCATCCCATGTTACAACAGGTTTTTGACCCTGTGATTCAGAAATTTCGGGTACCAACCTATATCAAGAAGAATCACAAGGGCAAAAAGTAGCTTGTTTTTATTGATGGTGTGATTTCATCACTGCATCAGTTTTTACAGAGCAACAATTTGAAGCTGGAGGATGCTGTGTTTGATCCTCCTCCAGCTTGATATGTAACTTTTTACTTGGCTGCCTCATGACTTTTGTTCTAAGGTTTTACTTGTAAATTTTTTCCTTGTACTTATTGGTGGGTTTTTACCTCTTTTGAGGTTTCCCACACAGAAATATAAGATTTCACTATTAAAAAAAAAGTGTGTGTGTGTGTGTGTGTGAGCTAACAGTTACACACATTCAAGACGTGGTTGACACAGATAGAGCTTCCTGTGAAGCTCTGTTCTATCGGGACCACTGCCTGCACATTTACAAGGAGGGTTTCATCATCCCACCTGGGTACTGTACTTAGATCCACCTCCCGCACTCACTCAGGATTGCTATTGGACAGCTCCATGTGTCATCGCACCGACTCTGTATCGAGAGCGGGCAAGCAGATGGGATCCCTAGAGAGAGTCGTATATGCACTTTATGTGAGTGGCACGAGGTGGAATCACAGAAGCACTTTATCTTTCTTTGCCCAGCCTACTATGAGATCCGTGGACAATACCACTACCTTTTTAGAGACACATTCAATGGCCTCTCAAGATTCCTCTCATACCCAGATTAGAGATGCTCGAAGGCTTTCATCCATACGCTCACATGGGAGGGAGGGAGGAGGGGGGGCGGGAGAACACAAAAAAAATGCTCACCAGACTTACTAGCATGGCCCTAAGGAAGGGCTTCCTTCGGAATGGCAACTCAAAAGAATTGTGACAATCCACAAGGGAGGAGATATCAAGATGGCAAAAAGCTATGGTGAGCAGCCTAATGGCCAAGTTGTAAGGCACTATTCTTGAGCAGAAAATCAGTATATGGACATAGACAACAAGGGTGAGGGCGCCATCCCAAGAAGGGTTTCGCCCCAAACACTAGACAGTAGACCATTTGGTTGCCATAAGGGTGCATCAGAAGGAGCCAAGCATTAAAAAGAAGCTTTGTTTTGTTGCTTTGTAGATTTCAAGAAATCCTTTGACACAGTTCCACGTAAGAAACTATGGGAAAGACTGGAAAAGCTTCAAGTCCCTTACGAACTTTGAGAGGCTATCTAATGTTTACACGAGAAAGTTTTAGCCGAGCTACTACAACCACTTGTGGATGGGTCATATTCTCCAAAGGGAAACCTGTCATAAGCAATGGCATAGGGGTCAAATAGGCTGTCCCCTCTTGCCAGCTCTTTTTGTTCTTTTTATTGATCAACTAGAAGATTGGGTGAGAATACACAGCAAAGAAGTTGTCCAAATTGCAGGACATGCTCTACTATTTATACCTTTGTAAGACTAGAATATATCCAATCGTGCAAATTCAGATTTTTGTTGTTCTAAAGTAAGGAATTTTTAGCTGTTGGGGCTTTTACACGCGCATAGTCGAACAACTGATAACCACATAGATGAAAATCCAAAGAATCTGCATGGCAGCACCTAAGGTGATAGAAAAATATACCTTTGTAAGAGTAGAATATATCCAATCATACAAATTCAGATTTTCGCTTTGCATAGATATTTAGATATGGTCAAGCAGCTGATTACCACTTGGATGAAAATCAAAGAATGTGCATGTCCGCTAAGGTGATAGAAAAATATGCCTTTGTAAGACTAGAATATATCCAATCATACAAATTCGTATTTTTGTTGTTCTAAAGTAAGGAATTTTAAGCAGTTCGGGCTTCTGCACCTGCGTAAGATATTTAGATATAGTTGAACAGCTGATCACCCCTTGGATAAAAATTCAAAGAATTTGCATGTCCACTAAGGTGACAGAAAATTATACCTTTGTAAGACTAGAATATATCCAATCGTACAAATTCATACTTTTGTTATTCTAAAGTAAGGAAATTTCTAGCTGTAGGGGCTTCTATTGCTCTACTATTGCTTATTTACGCAGATGTGATGTATCTTTGCAAAGAGCATGCAAAAAATGAAAGCACATCTGGATGCACTGGGGAGCCTCTGCAGACACTAGTCATGGAGATTGGGACTCACAATAAACAGATTGATGTCACCTTCAAAGGGGTACTTTTTGAATTAGTCGACTCGTACCAATAACTAGGGCTGGAATTTACCAACAACTACAAGTGGAATGCGTATGTAGAAAGAAGAATTTTGGGAGGCCTGAAAGCCTTGTACAGCTTCTGAAATAAGTGCAGGAAGGCACAACTATGGAATTGGGAAATGAAAATTTTCTATACACTATGCTTGTACGAAACAATGATCCTTTATGTGTGTCCAGCATGGGCTCCCGCTCTCTCTATGACCTACTAGAAAATAATATAAACTTCAAATAAAAGATTTCTCAGAGGGGAGTTGGGGGTTAAGGCATAGACACACCCTAACCCATCCTACTGTCTGAGACGGGTATGAGACCTCTCAAAGGGGAGGCATTATGCCAATTCATGGCCTATCTCAAGAAAGTTGAGAAGATGGATGCCGGCAGGATACCTCACAGGGCATTGGAAGCTACACAAAGCATGGGATGGCACTGAGATGGAAAAAAAAAAGATTGGAATTATGGGGTATAACAGCTGCTGATATATCAGGATGCATGTGAGATCACGGAATTAGTGACACAGAAGATGCTACTAAATGATGGCAGGACCCAGGTTCAAAAATACAGTTCTACAAGCAGGAAATTAATCCAATGGACAGCTATGGGATGCAAAAATACCTTGGGAAAGACATATCAATGTTTGAAAGGCAGCTAATATACAAAGAACCAGGTCACATGATCTATAAGGCAGAAGGGAAGGTGTGGAAGACCTAGTGTCCCAAGGGAAATATGCCCCACAGGGGAGGTAGAAAATGAGCACCATGTACTCCTGAGATGCTGGCCTATGCTCACATCAGAGAGATATGATGACAACACAGGCAACCTGACAATTCTGCTAGAGCAGAGCTACAAAGCTAGGGAGTTATCTAAAATAACTTTTGGAATACCACAACAAGATACTTGGGCTAGCACACAAGCTAGCACATCAAGTACTAATTACATAGTATGTCTATAGTATTTTTGTTAACTGGATGCAAAGATCTCTATTTGTTGATAGTGATCGCCAGTCCCATACATCCTGAAGGGTTTCAAGAGAACTTTAATACAACCATATCATATCCTCTCTCTCTCTTCATATTCTCTCTCTCTCTCTCTCTCTCTCTCTCTCTCTTGGTGACAACTATGCAACTCCTATCAATCATGAATCGAGGGCTGGGTGCATTAGATAATTTAAGATAGCTCTAACCTGTAGATTTTTGTGTAATAGTAGTAAGACTTACTAAGATGCATACTTCTAGACATCTATTGAGGAATTTCTTAAAACAATGCGGATGCTTATTTACAAAAAACATCACGTAAATAGATAGTAACCAATTTGGTGAGATAATTCCTGAATGTATTAGCCATAGACCATTAATTTCAAAGGATGCAACTTATAGTCAAAATGACATCACCTTGTAGGCATAGGTGCCATAATTTTTACACGTTCTTGGTCATCCATGTATACTCAAGATAGATATTTTTTCCTCAATTTATTTTCTCAGCTTTATGGGCCTACTAACTATGACAAAAAACAAGTCGATTCCCCCACAAATAGGATGTTAAGTCCCATGGGGCATGTCTTAAGGGAGCTCATCATCAGCTTCTAGCTCTTGATGTTTTTGTGACCCATTCCTATAGGAAATTGGAGCTTTTTAACTTGTTCTACCCATACATTTTCTTCCATGCCAATGACAATCAAACTTACCATGCAATGTAAACCCCTAACCATGAGAACCACATCAAGTAACATTCCTTGGGTTACTAACATTCTTTAGTCCTCCATGAAAACTCAAAAGGGTGAAGGTTTTAACTCCCTAATGCGTGTTTCTTCACCAGAGGCTTGGAGTTAAATCAAGATCCATCAACATAATATGAAATCATGATCTGCCATCTACACACTACTTCTTGAACATTGATGATGATGATGATGGGCATTGCCTCGTCAAACATAGGGACCAGTAGGTTCCATTCCATCCCAGCTTAAAATTGGTTTTAATAAGCCCTAACTTAGCAGTGTAGAGCAACACCAACATTCCCTTATTTATATGCTTACACATAATATGTCGATCCTTCCAGGCTTGCCTTCTACGCTGTATCAGCATCTATGACCAGGCAGCTTGGAGGCATAACTCATCCAAGTGGCTTAGCTGATACAATCCCCGCTTGATTTCCTCTAATTCACCTAAATGGTGCTCGGCAGCAACTCAAAGATTCAAAAGTCTCTCTCGGGGGTAATTCGTTAGATGGACATGAAATGGAAAATGCATCCACAGGAACTTTCATTTAGACCACGCCCCCAACAAAGAAAAGGAGAAAAAAACAACTGAAAGAACGTGAGAAACATGGAAACCAAATACATCCATCACCCACATCCAAAGGTACAATGATTTCACACGAGGAAACTTAAGTAAGGGATAACACAACATACTGAAGAGAGGTTTACAGCATACCTTTTGGTCACGCATTGGCTGCAGGTGAAACAAATTCCAAAACCGTTTCCCTGCATAGTTAATAGTCATTAATGTTTAGACGATGCTACATATAAAACAGATTTTTTGGAAGCAGTGATGAATTAAGAAATAGGTATGCCATACTTTATCCATTCACTATACTAGATATAGTGCTTGGTTTGAGCAGGAAAAAATGACATGTGTGTCTTCAACTCTGTGGACAAGTGGAAACATGACTTGTATGCCTTTAACTCTATGGAGAAGTGGAAAAATGACTGGTATGCCTTCGACTCTGTGGACCAGTGGAGAATGTAAACCATAGGCATGAAAGCAACACAAATTGCATAAAAACAGAGGAGAGTTCAAGAGCAATCATTAACCTTGGCTGGTTTTTGTCTGGGAGCAACAATAAGGTCCTTGATTAATTCAGTAACAGGATTTTGGTGAAAGCCATGAGTAAAATAGATACTAGTACTCAACTTCTATCAGAACTCTTTCCTTTAGGAGCTACTAATACATTTCCAGGTTTGTAAGGCTCCCATCTTCCACTTCATAAACCAATCTTGGTTCCAAAAGATAACAAAGATTGTCTGGCTTTGAAACAAGAAGGCCACAGCAACAAACATTCATTTTTTCTGGGGTCGAAGTGAACAACAAAGCAAATATATCATATAATGATCCATAAGACGGTTGCTCTAAGTTCATAAGCCTCTATACCATAAACTCATATGTACACCATAAGTACAAAGTGGGTAGACCAAACAATATACCTTTGTAAGACTAGAATATATCCAATCATACAAATTTCGAATTTGTGTTGTTCCAAAGTCCAAAAGTCTACACAGATCTAGAGGTTGCCTTTCAGCCTGTTAGGATTGCCGGTTTTGTGGACCATGGAGCGGGCTTGCAGTGGTACTTAGACCCCGACCCTCTGCTCTTGGCCCTGGGATCCTGGAGGCTGTGGTTATATGGAGGTGCACCTATCAGGTGCTTGCAGTGGGACCCAGGAGAGTGGGAGGGGATAGATCATGGGCACCGAGAGAGGGGGATTCCCTTCTTTCGTTTCACGGTTGGTAATGCCAGGAGATTTCAGCTGAGTAGTAGAGGTTGGATTCCCTCCAGAGCCCCCCATTGGGATAGCTTCTTCATCACCGCAGATTTGCTTAGGAATTTCTGGAGGAGGCTCTGGAAATCCCTCAGAAATAGAAAGATAACTCTTTTCTTTTGGCTTTCTATTCATAGAGGGGTTGTAGTGAACTTGTGCAGATCACGATTTGGGGCTGATCCCACTTGCCCTTGCTGTCATTCTGCAGGAGTCAATGCGACATTGCCTTTGGGACTGCAATCAAGCGAGAATTGTTTGGAAAGGAGTTGCTCGGATACTCAGCATTTTTCATACTTCCCCTTTCTTCATGACTTGGGGCTCGGCCGCATGGTTATCCCTTACTGAGCCCCAGGTGTTTTATGAGGGCGAGCCTTCTTCTTGGGCACTCTCGATCCGCTAACAAGTGATAGAGCCCTGCTCTCTTCAGGATGTACCACATATTCCTTTCAGAGCTTCACATGTTTCAGTGGACACCTCTTGGGAGATTTTGACTAGCATTTCCTCTTGGCACATTTGGAGAGCCAGATGCACAGAGGCCTTGAATGACACCCAGATACACCCATCACAGGTGTTCACGGGTATTTGGAGTGACACGGTTCACACTTGGATAGCCATATGGACTAGCATGCAGGGCCCTTCACGGGCAGCCTCTTCTAGGAGGACTGTATTTCTTCGAATATGGAGGGTTTCTCCGTTTTTCTCAGAGGTTGCTACCGGATTGAGATGGCACTATCAGCCCCAATCCTTTCTTTTTGGCTCTTGAGCTTTTCATGCATTGCATGGTGTATCCCAAATTCCCGTATGGAGCTTGCTCTAACGGTTTTCTTTAATACTTAATAGAAGTCTCTTTTTTGAAAAAAAAAAGGTCTACACAAAAAATAAAAGAGAAAACAAAAGAGAGGAAAAAAAGAGGTAGCAAAAATTTCACAAGGTACGGCTTTGTGGACAAGTTAGCTACTTGATTCTTGGAGAAACAATGAACTAGCTTAGCAGTACTTAGGTCGAAGGAATTGATACTGGGTATCAATGTGATATCCATTAATGGTAGGGATTCAGTGGACAAGTTAGCTAGTTGATGCTTGGAGAATAGACTAGCTAAACAACACTTAGGTCCACATGATGTCGAGTGAAGTGATAAATGGATATTAATATGCTTGGATGTCTCTAATCTTTTACATGATTGGCCAAAGTTATAGGATTTCATCCATGCAATTCATACAAAAGTCTCATCACGTCTATGCTTTCTCATGGCTCTCTACCTCGACATGCTCCTCTCAACTCCATGCCTTTCTTTTGCTTTTCTCTACCTCGTTCCTCATCTAACCTCCTCCTCTCCTTCACTTTTGTTCCAACTCCAAGGTTGGTTCTCTCACATAGGTCCTCCCCGATGGCCTTGCCGAGAACCACGTTCCCCCTCCCTTTGCCCTCTCCTCTAGTCTCCTCTCTTGCCCCCACTCCCTCTTGGCCTCTTTCTTTCGTTCGTCCCCCCGTGCTCCTAGACTTGCCAATCACCCCTCCCCTCTTGCCACCCCACTAGTATCTCCACTCCGGCACATTGTCTAGGGCCACTCCCTACCTTCATATTTCTCCTATGTGACATCAACATGCATCTCATTCCATGACAACTTTTATAGAAGGAGTTTTGGAGAGTTGGGCCGTGGAACTACATGGATGTTCCCCAAACTACACCAAAGTCTAGAGGTTCTAGTCATTTTCTGTTCGCCTCAAGAAAGGGGGGCTGTGAAGGTACAAAACGAAGAGAGAGAGAGAGAGAGTGCAGGTACAAGACGAGTCAATAGAGCAATCACGTCAAATCTTAGATAAAAATGAAGAAAAACAAGTACAAAGTACTTGTACCTAGACCTAGGACTAAGTGTCCTAGGTGTCACATAGGACTAAGTGTCCTAGGTGGCCTAGTAGGCACTAACACTATAAGTGACTACACTTATGCCTACAAGGCACATACCATGGCCTATAGGGCATCACTAGAACCAGCAAAAGATGGCCTACAAACCCCCCTCCATGGGATGGGCTGAAGTACTCTGGAAATGTCTCACAATACCTGGTAGTTTCTAGTCATCGTGGCACATGTTCATCCAAAAGGATATAGCCACCTATGAATGTACAAGGAATGTCAGATCATGTAACAAAGGGAACCAAGTGTAAAGCTTGTCGGAAGACTTTGAACTTGGGACAAGGAAGTGCCTTTGTAAACATATCTGCGATGTCCTCCTTTGTGGGAAGATAGGACAACTCTATGTCTCCTGCTAACAACCGCTCCCGAACATAATGATAGTGAACTTCAATATGCTTGGTACGCGCATAGCACTCTGGCTATCAGTGTAGACAATAGTGGAGGATGTCTGGCAAATACCAAGATCTGTAAGTAACTGTCGAAGCCAAACACACTCTACTGTAGCGGTGAAAGCTGCCCTGTACTCAGCCTCACAGCTAGACGTGGCAACTGTCGGTTGCTTCTTGCTGAGCCAAGAAATACATGAATTGCCAAGCAAAAAACAATTGCCAGTATGTGACACTCTGGTGTCGGAACATCCTGCCCAATCACTATCCGTGTAAGCATGCATGGTAAGTGAACCCTGATCACCATAGAGGAGGGCTAAATCCTGAGTGCCTCTGAGATATCTGAAGACTCTCTACACTGCCTACCAATGCTGTGAACTGGGCATGTGCATGAATCTGCTGAGCTGAGATACTGCATACTACAAGTCACGTCTGGTGTGACATAAATAAATAAGGCATCCAACAGCCTACTGATAAAGAGTGATATCACATGGTGGGCTCCCATCATGAGCTGAGAATTTGAAGCCAGGGTCCACTAGAGTAGAGATTGGCTTGCAATCCTCAAACTGAAAACGATCAAGGAGCTGTCCAATATACTTGGACTGAGACATCATGATACCCCCCTCAACATGAGCAAACTGAATGCCCAAATAATAATGGAGCCGTCCCATGTCTAACATGTCAAAAATCTGCTGCAAATCAGCCTTGAAAGCTGCAATTTGCTGAGTATCTGGGCCCGTGATAAGCATATCATCCACATATAAAATCAGCGCTAAAAAATCAGATCCACTCCTCGGACATAAAGAGTGGGTTCTGTGGGACTATTCTAAAAACCAAGGGATAGTAAGTGTGCATGAATTTTTGCCCTGGGTGCCTGCTTCAAACCATAAAGGGCTTTTCTAAGCCGGCATACCTTATTTTCAGAATTGACAACCTCAAAGCCAGGAGGTTGTGTGATATAGACTTCTTCCTGCAGATCCCCATGAAGAAAAGCGGTCTTGATGTCAAGTTGGTGCACTTGCCAATGATGATGGGCTGCAATGGCAATGACACATCGAATGGTAGTAATCCTGGATGTGGGAGCAAATGTCTCCTCAAAGTCAATGCCTTGTTGTTGGGCATACCCTTTTGCAACAAGACGGGCTTTGTATCGATCTATGCTGCCATTAGATTTCCTTTTTAATTTGTAGACCCACCGCGTTCCAATGGCATGCTTGCCAGGTGGAAGATCTACTAATTCCCATGTGTCATTTTTGGCAATAGATTGTAACTCAGCTTTCATTGCATCCATCCACTCTTTGCTGTCAAAAGCATCTTTATGGCACAAAGGCTCTTCATTGCAAGCTGTAGCAAGGAGTGCAAACTCAAGAAAGTGACCATGCTGTCTATTCCCTGATCTTGTCTGGGCAGCAAAAGGTTGATCTTGTTTCCTGTCCCTCAATGTATCCAGAAGCCATCTGGGAACTTGCCTTTGCTGTCTATTGACAGCTCTTTCTTCAATGACTACATCATGAGTAATGGGATCATTCTGTGCCGGAAGAGTAACCTGCAAATCAGCATGAGGCTGTGGCTGATTATTGCTTAGTGGAGGGCCTGCAGGAGGCTCACGTTGCCGCTCAAAATCCTCTTCTGATGATGGCAGAGGTAACCAAGATTCAAAGGCATCAAACATGTCAATATTTGGCTTTGCTTTGCAGTCCACAAGAGGAGAAGCTGAATGTTCAGCAAAGATCACATCTCTACTGACAATAATCTTCCCATTACTTGGTTGATATAACCGATACCCTCTGTTCTCTTGGCTGTAACCAATGAATATGCATTTGATTGCCTTGTCATCAAGCTTATGTCTCAGCTGAGATGGTACATGAACATATGCAAGAGACCCAAAAACTTTCATGTGTGAAAGTGAAGGCTTCCTGCCTTTCCATGCTTCATAAGGTGTGATAGTCTTTAATGCCCGTGTAGGTCATCTATTCAGCACATAGTTGGCACACATCACTGCATCAAGCCAAAATTTATTGGGCAAAGACTTGGCCTTAAGCATGCATCTGGCCATCTCCATTGTGGACCTGTTTTTTCTTTCGGAAACAGGATTCTACTGAGGAGTGTAAGGAGTAGTGCATGAGTGAATAATGCCCCGTGAGGATAGAAATGCATCAAACTCCTTTGACATATATTCACCCCCCCTATCTGTGTTGAGGGTGACAAGCTTGCATCCTGATTCATTCTCAACCATATTCAGCCATCTCTGAAAGCATAAGAAAACTTCAGATTTGGCCTTTAAAGGATATACCCAGCAATACCTTGTGAAATCATCAATGAGAGTCATGAAATACTTGTATCCTCCAATGGCATTTGTCCTCATTGGGCCACAGACATCACTGTGTACTAGCTGCAATTTCCTTTGTAAGAGTTTTGGACAATTCTTTTGAAAAGGAAATCGATGCATCTTACCCAAAAGACAACCCTCACACACATGTTTGGAAACTGTGTGAGTCTGCGGTACATCATTTGCCATCTGCTATGAATGTAGCTTTGCAAGAGCTCTGTAATTGAGATGGCCCATTCTGTTAGCTGTGAATCTGAAATAGCCAATGCTTCAATAGAAAGTGCAGCTGAATGATGATCAAGGTGATAAAGCCCTTTTTGCAAAGTGCAGTGCCAGTGAGAACTATGGCATTGTCATCACGAAGATCATATACTAGGCATCTGTAGCCATCAAAAATTACTCTGAAACCCGAAGTAGCAATTGCTGAAATTGAAATCAAGTTGACTTCAATGCCAGGCACAAAAAGAACATTTGTCAGAGTGATAGGATGGCTGGAAATGGATGTGAGCTGCACATCTCCAATTCCTTTTACAGCATATGAAGCATTAGTAGCACACGTAACAGTCCCCCTCGAGGTGCATCAGCTAGAGAATGAAACAACTGTCTGCAAGATGTGACATGCTTGGAAGCACCACTATCAAAGTACCACGACTGAGCATCATTAGCAGTAAAGAGTGCATCAGCTTTGGAGGGATCAAATGAGCAATGGACAGCCCATGCCCAATCATCCTGAAGAGCATGTGCATGTGAAGCATCTGCTGGCTCATGGGATTCAATGGCATGTGAGGCGTTAACTGTCAACCCTGCTTTCTTTTTCTCCGAAGCAATGCGCTTCCTGCATTCTGAAATGTCATGTCTAGGCTTGCGACAATAGTTGCATCTTTTCTTCTTTCCCTTATCTGCTGTATTTTTAGGTGCATGGGAGGAATTGCAGCTGCTATGCGTAGAGGAATTGCAGCTGCTATGCGCAGATTTTGGCTTGCCCATAGGCTTGGAAGCTTTGCCTCTTCCTGTCTGCTGTGAAGCAAATGCATGATCAAGAATAATGGCTTGTCTGTTAGCTCTACTTTGCACTTCCTGCAAAAGCAAAGTAACTAGCTGGTCAAAAGAATAGTGGTCTGGATTACCCATGGCCACTAATCGAAGGGTTGTAGCAAACCCTTGATATGTATCTGGCAGTCCATTCAATGTGGTACTGACAAGCTGTGAATTTGGCACCACCTCATCAATGTTGGCAAGCTGTTCCATGAGGTCTTTGACCTTTGTCAAATATGCATCCATTGACTCACCTTCATTCATATTCACTTCCTATAATTGCCTTCTCAAACATGCAACACGAGCTTCATTGCGTATCTGATAGAGAGAAGCCAATTTATCCCAAGCATGCTTTGCTGTCCTACAAGACCGGATGTGTGGAATAATGATTCTCTTGCATGATAAAGCAATGCATGAATGTGCATTTGCATCTCTTGCATCCCATCTTGACTGTTCTTGAGTTGGAAGAGCAGCAGCAGGAGTGCTAGAGGAAGAGGCATCAGGAGGAGTACCACCTACAAAAGGACCAGCAGTAGAAACAACCACTGTAGCATTGGCTGGCCTCAGATCAGCCCCAGAAACAATATTCCACAAATGCTTTGCAACAAGAATATGTTTCATGAGATAAGACCACATCGGATAGTTGGTGCCATCCAACTTATCATCTTCACGAAGAACTCCAAATAAATCTTGATTGTTCCCAGCCATAGCAACTGTGATAACCTGTAAAAGACCTGAAAAAGCAAAAGCCTCAAGGCTATCACTGCAAAAAAAGCTGGCTGTCCCAAAAATGACAGCAAATATCTGCAAATTTCTGACCCAAATCAAAGGGCAAATGCAGATCTGACCCAAATGTGACTGTGACAAGCAATGTTCACTGCAAAAACAGCAAATTTGGCATGAGCCCCAAATTTATTGAGGGCAAATAGGCCAAAAAGAGGGCAAATGTAGAAAAGCCCCAAATTTTGCTGAAATTTTGCAAATGTGACCCAATGGATGATAATCTGACCCAATGTCCTGCAAATCTGACTCAATATCCTGCAAAAATGACTCAATGTCCTGCAATCTCTGTAGATCTCACACGTAAGAAAGTGAGATTGTACGGTTTGCACGGCGTACGGATGTACGGCTGTACAACACCCAATGTACGATTTTACAGCAGCCAATGTACGACCTGTACGGATATACGGTGTAGGAAGTACATGACACGCATTACCATTGAAGGTACGATTGCAGGTACGGTGTACGGATGCAAGTGATTGTATCCAACGTACGGTACAGGTACAAGTGACGACGCAGGGTACGGAGCAAAGCCGTACGGTTATACGGTGCAGGTACAAGTGGTGCCGCCGAGTACGGAGCAAAGCCATACGGTTGTACGGCGAAGGTACGGTTGTACGGAGCAAGTGCAACGGGCACTGAAGGTACGGTTGTACGGAGCATGTGCGACGGGCACTGAAGGAATCTGTACAAAAGTCCGTACAATCGTACGGATTGTACGGATGGAGCGCAGACTCTTGAAATCTGTGCGTGATGCAGATCCGGAGGCAAGGGAACAAGTCCAGTAGCGCTCTGATACCACTGAAGGTACGAAACAAAGAGAGAGAGAGTGCAAGTACAAGACGAGTCAATAGAGTAGTCACGTCAAATCTTAGATAAAAATGAAGAAAAACAAGTACAAAGTACTTGTACCTAGACCTAGGACTAAGTGTCCTAGGTGTCACATAGGACTAAGTGTCCTATGTGGCCTAGTAGGCACTAACACTATAAGTGCCTACACTTATGCCTACAAGGCACATACCATGGCCTATAGGGCATCACTAGAACCACCAGAAGATGGCCTACAGGCTGCTGGGGACCTTGGGCAACAAGGTACCCCCAGCCAAAGGTTTCCACTTTGTAGTAGCAAGTGTTGAGGTGTAACCCCTACACACTTTCAAATTGCTTTTAGGGATCACATGTCGTCCTTTATGGGACATTGATCAGGAGTGGCTAAGTGTGCCATGTGGATTATATATGGGGATAAGGTGAAAAGTGAGCTGACTTTCTCTCGACATACCTAGTATGGGTAGATTGTTGATTGAACTCAAATTGGATTCACCACTCCCTCAAGCCTCTTTGGATGGCAACTTTTGGCCCTTGTTGCAAGCGGCAGCTTCTTGCTTTGGAGTCGCATACACAAATCTGTTGACGTGAGCCCATAGGTCTAACTTGAGCCCATAGGTCTGCCATAGGTCTGAGTAGGCATCTGTGATGCCTCTTTTGAGTCAACAGGTAGATTGGGATAATTCACCCTCAATACCACCAACCAAGGTTGGCCACTAAGAGCATTGCGCATAGGTTCCCAGCCCCAGGAGGACTGTATTCTCCACACCACTCCCCTCCCCATGAGTTAGATAATAGTCAGCTAGAGCATGCATGAATTTGATGACTGTTTTCATCAACAACCATGGTGGTCGATTATGAGACATGATTTGCAGCAAGCCCTTATTGGGCATTGGATAGATGTTTTGAAGCTTCAAGAGCGTATGTTCTTAGCAACAGATGTCAAAAGAAATAGATGTTTGGTGCCTAGTTGAGGTCTCAAGATCTGGACCTCCACGGTAGGTCGTAGTAGTGGAGTTTGCATACCCGTTGGATAGGCCTTGGCCTTGAAGGTCTTTGATTAAAGAGAGTTGATAGGGTGGTTCAAGGGGTGTGGATAGGCATCAAGCTAGGGGTCTTCGTATTGTAATCCTCGATACTTGCCCACCACATGTTGCTAACAGAGGGGCTCCTTCTAATGAGAGCTCATAAACACTCCCAAATGTGGACTCCAAAATTGTTGGAGGTAATTTTCACATTCTAGAGCTCAAGAAAAACAAACAATGAGGTGTTTCATTCTCATTCATGCCAGCGGCGGTAGAGAGGTATACTTGGAAGCAGTTTATAATCACCATCAGGGGGGTAATGCCTAGTGGCAGCCAAATTCACATGACTTCTAGACATCCTTTTTCTCCTTGGATTAGCGATGCACTTATGGAATTTTGGAGCAACTCCACGAGTTTATGTAAAGAATTGGGCTCTACATAGAGTGGGATCCATAGGCATTCTTCGAGTAAGCAACCACACCAGGGGCTCTCCCAATAGGGAGTAGATCTCTAAACATGTTCTATCATGATGAGGAGGCGGCCATGCAAACTATAGCCTAGATTTGGCTTGTAGAGGATGCCTACTCAAGATGGTTGGGCTCTTAGCCCCAAAGAGGTTGGTCTCTCCCCACTAATTCTTTATACTTTCTTGGAAGCATTTGGTCATTCCACTACACCTAGAATTTTAGAAGATTTTCAACTCAAGCTACTCCACGAATGGATTTGTTTGATCTCGAAGGGAGGTGATAGGGCTAAGATACATCAGTGGCATCCAATCAATCTCTTGGACGCTGCATAAAAGACCTTCACCAAGGTCTTGAGCTTCCATTTGTAGCTGCATCTCCTAGATATCATTGATGACATGCATACAGGTTTTATCAATGAGAGCACCTGCCTCAACATGTTTTTTACTTTTTGGGAAGCTACCAAGGGGGTGCATGGAAATCAATTTTGCTTGGGATGCCTTAAAAGTAAAGCAGGAGTTATGGATTCAAACTAGAGCTCATGGTTTCAAGTAAATTCGTTGACCTTTCTTTTTATTTTTGTTTGTAGATGGGGGCCACAAGGACCCCTAATGCTCTTGTTTATGTTATTTCCCTAATGCTCTTGTTAATGTTATTTGTTGTGTTAGTTCAATAGACTGTTCCAGACCAATGTATCCAAAGGATACCATGTCTTAAGCTCTTAGTACATTGGCTTATAGAGCCTTTGGAGTACAAACGTGTGGTTTGGTCTTTATTTGTGCTAAAATCTTCTTAAACGTCTCTAGATTTTCAAGTGGTTCTGCATCAGTCGAACATTACAAGTGTGACCTCCAAGCCTTCACTTCATACGCTGTTTTGCTCTTACTCAAGCTCTTGACTCGTCCTTTACTGCTAACTACAATGCTTTTCTTCATGAGACCTTTGCTTTATGCACTATATCTTAGTTGCAGGAAACGTCCTAAAAAGTTAGGAAACCCCGTTTCCTAACGTTTCTAAAATTGAGACGTTTTCGAAACTTGGAAACGTTTTGGAAACGCCTAATCTACAAATGCACCAGAAGAAAAGCGAACAAGGGCAGGTATTGACAAGAGATGATGGTAGGATCTTAAAGTATCATGGTGGGTGCAGAGCGAAGGCTTTAGAAGTAACACAAGACTCGGATTAGACGATCTACATGGGTGACGTGTCACGACTAATTCATTAATGCACTATACGAATCGCATCTTCAAGGAGCATCTGCTCCATGCTCTCCAAGAATCCAATTGCTTGCCTTGCACACATGTCTAGCTTATATGGTGCATGTTTTGTTTAATTACTAGCTTCTGTATGTGAGCAGAAATATACTTTATTCAGCCTACCCCTGCCGTTTCCTATTAACGCAAGTGGCGTTTCAGAAACGTTTCAAAACCACCATGTTTCCTACATGGAAACGTTTCGTGCAACATAGCACTATATGCCTTCTTTATAGTACTTGAGCACTCTTTGAGCTTGTGGATAGACAATAGACCAGGCCTCTACACATAGCAACACTACTTTTTGATTCATCCCTTCTACCTTCTGCAGATCTTGAGCCTTTGATTTTCTCTTATATTGCACTTCGACTCATAAAGATCTCATTGATTGTTGTAACACATCAATTGACTGTGTTAGCTACTGATGTGTGCTTCAAATCGAGAGATGGATGCTTGAGCTCAACCTCCAAGCCTTCATGAACTTCACGCGTTGCTTTGCTATTCCTCAAGCTCCTGACACCTTAAATAAATGCTTTCTTCACAAGACCTTTTGCTTTATGCTAGTCTACACCCACTATTGGGCACTGGTGACATTAACGGGGATGTCATAGTAGCTAGTCCTTGCTATGCGTGATGGAGTTTATGGTTTTCAACCTTGTGAATGACTATCATGAGATTGAAACTACACATTGTGTTGTGTATTTAGAGGATGTAGCTACGTGCAGAGGCATGGACTAGCTTCTATCCACAAGCTCAAAGATTGCTTAAATACTATGAAAAGGCACATAAGTCATGCCCTCACACATACTTTTTTGTGAGAAGAAATCTTTATTGCTATAGAATAATTACATTCATAGCTGCTTCAAAAAGCGAAGTAGCTACTACTCAAGAAAAGATCTCAGTATAGGCTGTATACACATCCTGATCAATCAAACGAGTCTGAAAACAATCGTAGAATGATTGTTGCAGAGATCGTTTGAAAAAAAGGAAGGATGAAAATAGTGGATCACCAAAGACTCTATGATTTCTATCCATCCATAAAGTCCATAGGGTCCAATATCGCACCCATACAAAAAATAAATCAAAACCCTGTCTCTGGGGATGAAATCCAAACAACCAGAAAAATCTGCCAAAAGTAACAGTAGGAAATCGCTGTCGAAGCCTCTGTCTGATGAGAGCAATGAGATCAGAAGTATTTGGACAGGACCAAAAGATGTGGAGCACTGATTCAGTAGAGTGCGAGCATCTGTGACAAACAGCTGAAGCAATATGTCTGTGTGCGAGTAACTGTCCAGATGGAAAAATGCCAAGGAGAACTCGCCATAGGAAAAGCTGTTGTCGAAGAGGGACTTTGTAATGCCAAAGGAGACGCAGCCTTTTTCTCCACCACTTCATTGGACGATCCATATGCCAAACAGTATTTGCTCTGTTGGAAATCCAAGGTGGAGGTAATAACACTCTATACAATGATGACACTGTGATATGTGAAAGCTTCAATGGGTGGACATGTGAGGAAGGAGAGCGTAAAATCCAATCCTCAAGCCGATGCTGAATTTCTAAATGAGGTACCGGCAAGTACGGTTGGAGCATTGCTGAAATTTTATGCCATAAAGGACGATAAAGAGCTCCCAGGCCATATTTGCGAGCAGCCAAAGAAAAAGATAGAATTGTGCCATCATCTTGAAGTACATCCGCCACAGATGAAATGCCTTTGAAGGAGAGAAAATATGAACGTCGGGGTTCTTGTATGGCCAAAGGTGGGTGGAATACTTTAGACCAAAAGAGATTCTCTTCCCTCAAAGAGTTGCCCGAGAGAGAGTCCCTGCCTTTCCATTCCAAGTGGGAAAGAATGTGTTTCCAATCAAGAAGCAGAGAAGAGACAAAAGGGCATCCTCTGATCTTGCCTTGGATAGAACCAAATAAAAATTCCCACTGAGTAGGCTGCCAATTCCCAAAAGCAGATGTATGAAGATGTAATAAGAGAGAGCGAATCATAAAAGCCCAAGGCTGATCTCCTTGTAGAAACTGCATCATCATTTTCCCCCTGTGAGCAAGTAAATGCATTTGAATATTGAGAATGTTCAGACCCCCATGCATCTTTGGAGAACAGAGACGATGCATGGAGAGTAATCTGAGACTTTTCTTGCCATGTTTTGAACGCCAGAAAATTTCCATGATAGCTGACATAAATGAAACTAAAGCTGCCTTAGTGAACATAGTAAGAGGCAGATAAAATTGTATGTATGCTATCAAAATGGATTGTGTGTAATTCGCAGACGAACATGTAATGGCCAAGTTGCAAGCTTCCAGTATTCAAGTTTTGCCCTCAACTTTACTAGCACCCAATCAGTTTGTTGTGAACGGGTGAGTCCCCAGCCTAAAGGATAACCAAGATGTCGAATGAATTGAGAAGCAGGGACAATTTCCCCAGGCCACAAAAGGTTGTGCCAGTCCTGTGCATGTAAAGGCAACAATTTTGATTTTTGAAAATTTACCCGAAGGCCAGCAGCCAATCCATATGTAGAAAGAGCATGCATGATCATGGACAGATCAGCCCGAGTATTTTTTGGAGTAAAGAATGAATCATCAGCATATGCTTGAGCAATCATGCTGCGACTGCCAAGGATCTCCAAACCGTGCAGCTGGTCAGTGTCCAGGAGGTGATCCAGATATTGAAGCAGTGGATGAGTGGCTATGGCAAAAAGTAAAGCACTCAGTGGGCATCCTTGTCTGACAGAGCAAGCAAGAGTCCAGGATGGAGAAATATCTCCTGAAAGTATGCAGGCAGCTTCACTATCTTGATATAGCCAATTGATGAGTTGCTGCATTTTTGTGCCAAAACCCAAAGCCTGCATAGTCGATGAAATAAAATCCCACTGAACTGTATCAAAAGCTTTAGCAATATCAACTTGCAATAACAAAACATCCTGCTGTGTGTATTTGGCATATTCAATTCCAATGTAGGCATTAGCAATGTTATCGGTGATATGCCTACGCGGAACAAAACCATATTGCGCAGGATGCAACCCATCATGTAAAAACCCCTTTAGCCGAGCAACAATCATTTTGGTAGTGACTTTGTAAATTACTGGCATAAGAGTGATGGGTCTCCAATCAGCCAAAGACTCACAAATTTGTTTTTTAGGAAGGAGTTTAACAAGACCTCTCTTCCATGTGTCTGGCATTTTCTGATGTTGCCATGCAACATTCACCATAGATAGTAATGGATGCTTCAAAAGAGGCCAGTATGCTAGAAAAAACTCGACTGTCAAGCCATCCCATCCAGGGGATTTCCATCTGCCACATGATTTGATGGCATCTGACAGTTCCCTCTCAGTAAAGGGTTCCTCCAATTCCAAAGCTTGAGTAGGAGAAATGATTGGAGAAACATTTTGCAACAGTAAATTTCGTGCAAGCAAAACCTGTTGCGAGGGAGGAACTACAGAGCCAAATTGCTGAGAGAAGTGATGCACACAAAAGGAGGCAAGCTGTGACCGTGAAGTAGTCCATGATCCATCAGGCATAAGCACTCTGCAAATTTCTGTTTTAATTCTCCTCTGATGCAAACTCTTGAAAAATTCTTTGGAAGAGCAACATTTATCTGTGAAGGCTCTTTGTCTTGCTCTAGTCTCCCATTTTGCCAGTTTCCTGTAATCATTTAGTTTAAGACAATGTCTGGCCTGACATAATGTGGTTTGCTCATGCATGGACAACGAACGATGATGACTGAGTTCAGTGAGGTCTTGACAAGTAGATTTGGCCTGAGCAATGGTTTCCCTCAGCGTCTTCATGTAAGACTTGCCATAAGCTCTAATCACCATTTGCATTTTAGAAATAAAAGAAGCCCAGGCATCATCAATATGAAAATGGCTGTTAGATGAAAGACAATGAGCTGCTTCAGTAACCATTGCCTTGAATTCAGCATGTTGCAAATAACTGTTGTTGATGATTAGATGTCGCCTTTGTGGCAAGCTATCATCTGGCATCTTATGAAAAGATAATCTCAGCCATAGTGGTGCATGGTCTAAATGCACAAAGGCATAGTCAATCCACATTTTGCATGCGAAATCCCCATTTTGTTGTGGAGCAACACTGTACCAACGATCCAGTCGTGCCTTATAAGCAGAGAGAGCATTATGTTGAAAAGTGTAGCCTGGTGACTGAGGCTGCAATTCCTTCCAGAGGTCAACTAGATCCAAATGCAAAAGTAGTTGAGACCAGGCATGCCTTTCAGGAGATAACATATGATCGTGGTTGGAAGTGTTGTCTCCCTGTTGTGGAGCATTATTGAAATCCCCACATATGTAGGCATGAGATCTCCACGAGTATTGTTGCATAGCATCCCAAATTACAGTTCTGTCTCGGGATGACTGAGGTGCATAAACTGAAGCAAATTCAAACACCTCTCCTCTTATAATGCATTGGAGAACAAGCCATCTGCCTTTGTTGTCATTTAATGCAATGACTGGTTGAAGCTCGTGTTTAATCAGAAGGACAACCCCTGAGAAAGAGTGCTCCCCAGCATAGAAAATGTCATACCCACAGTAGTGTCCTGTCTTGCCTGCATAAATATGTTGGTTGTGCTCTTGTAATGCTACTATGTCAGGCTGAAATCTGTTGATGTACAGCCACACAGATTTCCATTTCCTACTGTCACACATGCCCTGGACATTGAGTGTAAAAGAGGTGATGTGAGCAGTCATATATACAGATATTTATAGTAATGTAACAACTATGTACAGCAGCAAAATGTATGAGGTCAGCCTTGCATTTCTATCTCAGGGTCGAGGCCTCGCCCCTGAGAAGAAGTAGTCGCCTGAGAAGTCGACAGCAAAGCAGCAACCTCTTCTTCAGGGAAGAGTGTTCTGCTGGCTGTTACTGCAGCCCATGTAATTCCAATTCCTGTATTGATCTCTGGGGTGTTTCCGCTAGAAGAGGCACCATTCCAAGTGCGGGGGGGTGGAGTTCTTCGAGCAGATATAACCTTTCTTGGGCTCTGCCAGCCATCAGTTGAAGGTTGCTTTCCTTTGGACAAAGATTGAGTAGCAGGAGGCGAATGTAAAGGAAGATTCGCATTGGTAGCTATTGAATCTTTGCCTTTATCTTGACTCCCAGAATGCTGTCTACTACTTTTATTTTTGTTGGCAACTGGAGTAGGAGCATCTTTAGTGGGCATGTGGACTGGCAAGGTGGCATGATGTATTTTATGTTGGTTCAGTGGACACTGTGAAGCCATGTGTCCAAACTTTTTGCATTCAAAGCAAGCCCCTGCAAATAAACCCCATTTGAGTTTATAAAATGCACTCCCCATGTTCACATTATTCACCGTGACTGAGTAAGAGTCCGGTGTGGGGTTATCAGTATCCCAGAGAATGCAAAATCTGTTTGAATTACCATTCGGCCGTGGTGGGCAGACCACTTTACCTAAAGAGGCTGCAATTTTGGGTAGAAGTGAGGCCATGCATTGGGGAAAATCAACAACTTCAACCCAGACTGGGCATCTATGTCGGATTAAAGCCTGAAAATCCCTTGTAGGAGACCATGGCAAGACATGCACCATTTGCTGCCCAAAAAAAAGAGGTGAATGTTCCAAAAGCATTTGTCTGTGGATCTCATCCACCATGATAACCTCAAAAAAGCCCCTGGCTGCATAATGTACTTTACGAACAAAAGAGCCAGCCAATGTGCGTGTCAGCCAGTTGCCTATTTCTGCAGCAGGTGGCATCCGGCCTGGAAAGAATAATATGACTGCATTCTTGGCATACTCTCTGACTGGATCCACAATTTCATCGACCTCAACCATGAGGCCAACTGAAGGAACCGAGTCTTTCCACTCTTTTCTCGTATCTGCAAATCCTTCATGCATTACATCATATACGAGTTGAGCCTCAATCGTGTCATGCATCGGGTCATGCTGACCCTCAACCTGCTTTTGTTTCTTGCACGGTGCCGAACGCTCCTTTTGAAATGTTTTTTCGTATGAATACTCTGCCATGACTTAGTAAGAAAAAGAGATCGAGGATGAAGTACGAAAGGGATTGAGCAGGTTAAGCTGTACGGACCACCAACGGGGTTGTACGGAGAAATCTGTACGGACGATGATGAATTGCAGAGAAATACCAAAAGAAAATTGTACGTAGGCTGGACTGTATAGAGAAACTGACGAAGACTAGGAGAAACTGAACGAAAGTGGTACGGTACAGGCTGGGCGTACGGAAGCTGACGAAGGGCTAGGCTGTACGGAATCTGACAAGGAGACTAGGCTGTACGGAGAGGCTGACGAAATCTGTACGGAAAGGTTAGAGTATTTCTGCGTTGTACGAAAGAAGACGGGGAGCAGGGAGACAGTACGGCCTGCACACAGATCTGCGCAGGGATGGAGACCGTACGGACGTACGGACGTACGGACGGACGTACGGACGTACGGGAAAAAAACCTGCAGGGGGATCAAGGCGAGGCGCTCCTCCTCTCACACACCTCTCTCACACACACACACTACACACACACACACACACACACACACAGAGCACCTCACACACCCTACACACACACACACACACACACACACACCCCTGCCCTCACACATACACATCCACGCACCCACACATACTTGAGCATCCATTTATACAGATGTCTTTGTACTGAGTTTCTATTGTACTCCAGAGCAATCCCTAGAACTTTAATAATTGACCATTTATCCATCCAATTACCAAGTCTAGATTTTTGACATCCTAAGCAGAGGATTTCATGATCAATTTCCAAGAGCTATTAAGAGATAAGACATTGGACAATGCTTTGCAATGGCTTTTGTAATATTTCTCGTGATTTGCAGACAGCCATAAGGGCCTCTTCGATCTACATCCTATGTAGTATTCAAATGTAAAAGGGGAATGAAAAATGTTGACATGTACCGTTTCAGAGACCCTTTAAGCATTTAACAAATGTTAATAAATCTATTTGTTTCTGCTTCCCTCAGACAAGACTCAGAACTTGTGATTTGAGGAATTTTAAACACCAGTTCCTGCTTTGATGCAGAGATCTAACACACATGCAACGTCACCTTGTGATGGCCCAAGTGAGAGATTTTCCCAAATATGTCCTCTCTGCCCATGCCCACCACTGCCACCCTATTTACCACATGGAATGTGCAAGTCGCATTGCATAGGCTTCATAACAAAAAAGCCTAGGACTAAGATGGTCTACAAACAGAGCATTCATGGGTGATCATTCCCCACCTCAATCCTAGCTCGGATGTTTAATGAAGCACCATACAATGGACTTGAAGGACCTCCACCATTGTATTAATAAATAGGATAATGGACTTGAAGCACTATACGATGGACTTGAAGGACCTCCACCGTTGTATTAATAAATAGGATAATGGAGGGAAATTTCTTGCTAAAGGCCACCTCCCACATAGCAGAAGAATTATCCCAAAATCACAAAAGACACATGAACGGAATACAACTCACAACATGTGCTGTATTACACACTATCTAAATCTGCTAGAATCAGGATCTTTCCATGCTGTCCAGCACATTGATAGGTTTCAGCTCCATGTCTTCCATCACCTCTCAAATTTACTTGGCCACTAGTTGTTCGGGATGAGTAAGCCAAAACCCATGGCAAGGCATAGATGACCTGAAGTAGGTACCTTACACTATCTGTAAGAGATCTCCTTCCTGCTAGGCAAGGACTCCACTTCAATTTGGACGGTCTTAGATTTCTTGGGCTTTGAATCATGAGTATGGCTATACCTCGATGTCAAACATGTATAAAAAAGAGGGAAGCTTCTTGCTAAATGAAAACTCTCAGGGAGCTCTTGCACAGCTGGAGAGACAGTGCTTTAATGCACATTTTTAGGATCTCTCAATGAGGGGTAGCCATTTGATACCTAGTGAGAACAACCGCCATGTATGTAGCTCCATTCTGGGTGAGTGATTCCTTGGCAGCTGAGTGGAGGAGATTTGAATGGCAATAGGTGATTATGGGATCTATAGTATGATTCGGAGTAACCCCTTAGTCCCTCATCACATAGTATAGGCAGATTTTGCTATGACACCATTTCAGACAGAGGTCATCTTTCAAGAAAATAACATATTTGCATTGACTATGGGATATGCTTGGCTAGAGACTACCAGAGTTTGTTTTGAAGTCATCTATGAGACTACCACGCAAAGGAATCAAAGGACCTCCTCACCATGATATAGTTGCCCACCAGGAGAGGATCCTTGTTTACTCCCCACTTTTACATCTATATATATATATATCTTCATTTGATATATGATGTTCTACTCCCAGGTCATAGTGTAGCCTTGAACCAAGGTCAATTCTTTTTAATACTTAGCATACTGCGAGAGTCCTAGAGTATCCTACACCAGCCCATGAGAGCTTGTACTTGGATCGTCTTTGCAAGGACTTTTTGTCTCATAAGTCCATGAGTCGCGAAGGCAGTAATCTCCCTCTCTCTCTCTCCCAAATGTGGTAATACATCTCAGTAATATCACTACTCCTGCTTTTGGTCATTGACAACCCACTCAATGGGATTTCTTGCTTGGGTGCATTGATGGCACTTTGCATGGCTGGCCTATGGTCTCCAAATTGCTTCTTGACTGGAAGCATATTCTATCTCATCTGGAATGGCATGGTCGACAGTCTCTGATGGGTAATTCTTTGCAAGCTGAAAGCATTCACTGATCGAAAGTTTTTCAGCCTCCACTTGCTTTACAGGCGCCTCGCCGTTCTTACTTTGTTTCTTTTAAAGGGATCGATATTGTTGCTGATGTTATTCATGATGATGGCTCTATGCTTCCCTTTTCTCTGGCAACCACACAGTATGGTTTGGGTTCTCATTATCGTACTTTGTGGCAGCAAATCACTTGTATGCTTTCACCTTTGGTCCCGATTCCCCCTTTGGAACTCCAGGATAGATTAGAGGATTGGACTCTAACTTCCCTTGGGTCCTCCTCTCGTCCTTTGAGGCTATCTCAAATTACTGTGTCTGCATTATACAAAATCCTTTTGCCTCAACCCTAGGTTTCAGAAAAGGGTAATTCTATTTGGCAATTGAATCGGCCAGCTAAGTGGTGGAGGAAAAGACTGTGTGAACTTTGGGCATACAAGCTTCCACTTCGGCAACAGGTTTTTTTATGGCAAGTGCTTCTAGGAATTTTTCCATCTGGACAGTTGCTGGCCCGTAGGCACATTGCTCCTGCTTTATGTCATCGGTGTCTGACCTCTCAGGAGACCGTGCCTCATTTATTCTGGCATTGCCCATCTTCTCGACAGCTTCTGGATTCTCTTCGACAGCAGCTACGAGCGAGATTCCCGACTCTTCTCTTCGGGAAATTTTTCTGGCTCTTTGGCTTTCATCCACAGCAACCGGAGTTTCATTTTTTTTTTGTTTGGGCTCACTATTGGGCACTTTGGACTTTATGGACAGACCGCAATTGTAAAGTCTTTAGTGATCCCAATTTTTCTTTGTTTGCTTACTTTAAGCGTTCTCTGCAGCAATCTTTCTTTGATTGCTTGCAGACTCGCCAAATAGATTAGGATGTCTATTTGGCTTATACTGAGATCTTTAGTTGATGTATTTTCTAGCGCCTCTTTTCTGAGGTGACTATTGTTGTAATATAATCAATCAAAGTTTTCACTTTTTTTATAAAAAAAAGTGTGTGAGGTGTGTGTGTGTGAGAGAGAGAGAGATCATCTCCCTTGCTGTATATCCGTACTCCCCGTCCCTTTCCGTACAGCTTGATTCACCATACTGCGTCAGCATCCCCGCATGCCTTTGCTCTCCGTACAGCTCCTGCGCACTCTGACAGCTCCCCGCACGACTCGGCCTCTCTCGTAGATCCTCTTCCGTACACCCGTACAGTTCGTACATTCCGTACAGTCCGTACAGCTTGCAGCCCCACCCTTTCCCTCGTCCGTACTCTTTGTCTGTAGCAATCTTGCCGTACAGCTCCGTTCCTTTTCTGCAATTTCAACAATCCTGCCCTGCTTACCTCCATGGAGGACCAGTTTAAAAGTTACTCCCGCAAGGAATCGACCCGGGACTCCAAAAGACAGCAAGTTAATTTCTCCACTGCAGATTCTATAGATGCTCACTATGTTTTTGACATGCTTAAAGATGAATTTCATCACAGCCGGAAGGAGTGGGCCAAACCTCCCCCGGCCATCAAATATAAGTTGAAGCTGCCTTCATTGGTCGCTCCTCTTCGAAAGTTCTCTCAGCAAGCAGTTATCATTTTCTTCCCAGGAAAGTTACCTTCAGCAAATGATGTGGCTCAGTGGGTTCAAGCTTTGTTGGGAGGTTGCTTTGTTGAAGGAGTATACTTTGCTTCTAGAGGTTTTTATGAAGTGCATTTTTTGGATGCCTCATATCGTCAACAGATATTGGAGATGTCACCTCTATTCTATGGCAGACAAATGGTGCATGTCATGCCATGGTCGCCTAACAAGGACTACCACAGTCTCATTCGACATCACTGCCCCGTATGGGTTGAGGTAGTGGATTTTCCGGACTATACGAGGGCTGAGTTACCAAGTTTGGCAGCTACTTTGGGGCAAGTTGTATGCCCACCCCGTCCTTCGGGTAACCGCAATCGGTTTTGTGTTCTTTGGGATACAGATCACCCAACCCCTCCTTCCATTGCGGTAGAAGTGGAGGATGTTCCCCTCGGTGAAAAATATTTTGATTTGAAATGGGGAGTTTTTGCAGGTGCTTGTTTCACATGTCATAAGTTTGGCCACTTAGCCTCACAGTGTCCTGCAATCCTGCATCAGCTCCCACCTACAGCTATTGCTCCAGAAAATACTCCCCCCCCAACTTATGGCCCGAGGCCCAAGGCTATGCCTACCAAACTGGGTGATGTGGCATCTAAATCTGTCCCTCCCAAAGAAAATGTGGTTCAGGTTTCAGCCAAGCAAAAGGATAAGGGAAAGGGCAAAATTTCAGAATCTCATGCCTCTCCCCAGGGTGCCTGGCAGCAA
Source organism: Dipteris shenzhenensis (assembly GCF_047967505.1). Lineage (NCBI taxonomy): Eukaryota > Viridiplantae > Streptophyta > Polypodiopsida > Gleicheniales > Dipteridaceae > Dipteris > Dipteris shenzhenensis. The sequence goes on along the minus strand of NC_141624.1, from coordinate 32,169,980 downwards.
CCCAAAAAGGTATTCGCACTCAAACCACGTCCATTACAATCTCGCCATTGGGATGCTTCAGCTTCTACCCCTGGTCAGACCTCTACCCCTGCTGACAGCCTCACTTCTCAGCTGTGGGTTGATGTGTTAAAAAGGGGCATCCCTGTATGTGACAATGACGAGGATCATAGAGCTAATGATCCAGGAGGCCAGGTGGATATTGATGTCATGGCTGAGGCCTGACAGCTTTTACCTTACTCTGCTTTTTGGTTTGACTGTACATATCTTCTATGTCTACTTCAATTACTTGCATTACATACAATGTTCAGGGTCTTTGCAATGTCAATAAGTGGAGACTTTTCTGGCATTATGTACATAGAATGCACCCCGATGTGATCTCTTCACAGGAACACAACCAACACTTCTTGGCTGGCCAGCAAGGCCACTATGCTGGTTATGATATCTTTTATGCTGGTACAATGCACTTTTCGGGGGTCTGCATGCTGGTAAAACATGATATGCAGCCCACGGTTGCTTACAATGACCCTCAGGGCCGATGGATGGTGGTCAGATGCACCTGGCAGGCTGATCTCTATGAAATAGCATCTGTTTATGCCTCTCAAACTTCTGCGACTAGAGCTCAAATGTGGGCCTCCCTCAAACAATATCCATGGCTGTCCAATGCATTTTTGTGTGAAGACTTTAACAATTCGCTTGCCATTCAAGACAATACCACTCATCGTTCTCACATGATCCCCACTGAGCTTCGACATTGGGAAGATATGCTCTCATTCCTGCATGCAGAAGATCTATGGCTCTCAACAAGGGACAGAGATATGGGTTATACATATCATCACAATGCCTTTACTCATTACTGGGCTCGACTTGACAGATGGTATTTACTGCATGCTCTGCAGTATGCTGATTTTACATGTGCACTATGGGTCGATCATTCCCTCTTGCTATCTGATCACTCATAGTCTTCTGACTGTGATCTGTATACTATACATTCTTTTCACTATTTTCTGTCAATAGTGGGCAAAGTGCAATCTTTGAGTGTTCAGGGATGATTCCACCTTGAACATCTATCCATAGTTAGCAATGCAATTCCATGCAACTCTCATATCATTGTTATTGACCATACTCAGTGGATATCTTAACCGCAACTCTCATATCATTGTTATTGGACCATACTCAGTGGATATCTTAACTACAAGATTGATCTACCAAGTACATATTATGCATTCTCCAAATCTTGATCTTGGATGACACAGACTGAGAGGTAAGGAAAGAAAAATGGCCAAGGTAATAAATAGGAGTGAAACTTTCTGACTGAAAACACCAAACAGAGGGCTTGCTGCTCCATTTCTTCATACCTTTTTTCCACCTCTGTAAGCTGTTGGGCTGGCATAATAGATGGGTTGCATTCTACCTGCCTCTCCTTTTTGTAGCAATACAGCTTCAACTGAATGCAAAGATACACTTGGATTTACATAAAAGTCTTGAGACTAATCAGGGGGCATCAATATTGGGCCCTTACTCATGGCCTCCTTAAGTTGCTGAAAAGACTCTTGTTGCTCCACACCCCATTGGAAAGAAACTCCTTTTCTTGTCAACAAGTTCATGGGATGCACTATCTCTGTGAAATCATCACAAAAGCATTGAGAATACTTGCTCTTTCCTAGAATTCTGTGAACACTAGTGACACTCTCAGGACTTGGCAATGCCATGATTGCTTGAACCTTGTCAGGATCCATTTGCAGGCCTTCTTCAAACACAATATGCCTGATGTTGAAGACTCCTCCTTGACAACTTTCTTTTTGCGACTTCTGATGTTGTAGCGCCCCTTGTTATCATTTCCCCTTACCTCCTGCTACCCATTCGCTTTCAATGCATAATCTGGCCTCCTCGAAGGTCTATAGATTTCTTCTTCCACCGCCATGGATTGACAAGCATGCCAACACTCTTTGGAATTTGGATAGGCCTTTATCTTGGTGGCAATCACGACTCATGAAAATCTGGAAAGCCAAATTGCCATTGAAACATAGGCTTTTCTTTTGGAGATGTATAGTGGGAGCTTTTTCCATTGGGGTGAAATTGGCAGCACGCCGCATTGCTTCCCCTTCCTGCCCCCGTTGCTCTCATCATTGCGAAACAGTTCCTCATCTATTATGGTCTTGCCCGCACTCTCGCATATTGATCACTCATGTTTCTCATTTGCTGCGGCTTCGGTTTCCCTCTATCAGATTTGGGAAACTCTTCTGGATGTTTGGATGCCTCTCATCTCAGATGTCTCCATTCCTCCTCTTCTTTCATTGGACTCGCTTTTGGTTACTATGGACCATTTGGACACAGAGATTGCATTCTAGGATGGCTCAACAGTTTCCTCAGGCATATGTTTTCTTCAGAATGTCCCTCAAGCAATCCTTATATGATAGTTTTGCTGCAAGGGACTTCGATGCTACGAGCCTTGAAGTGTTTTCTGACTGCTTTTGAGTTCTTCCATTGGGCTCTCCTTTGGAGTCTAATGTCATGTACATTGATTTCATGTTAATAATATAGTAATGTGCTTTCACCAAAAAAAAAGAGAGTGGATGAGAGGACATCTCTTGCTCAGCCCCCAGCCTAGCTATCTACGTGATGGGCTGCATCCTTCTCAATATGGTTTTGTTCTTCGTAGGCATATCATGGACAATATTGCCAATGCTTATGTTGGGATTGAATATGCCAAGTACACGCAGCAGGATGTTTTGCTCTTACAGATTGACATTGCCAAAGCTTTTGACACAGTTCAATGGGAGTTTATCTCGCAAACAATGAGATCCTTGGGCTTTGGAATAAAAATGCAGCAGGTTATTTATTGGCACTACAGGGATAGCAATGTTGCTTCTATTCTTTCTGAAGACATTTCTGAAGAATTGACTCTTTGTAGTTCGGTTCGTCAGGGCTGTCCCCTTAGTGCCTTATTGTATGCTATTGCTACTCATCCAATGCTGCAATACATTGATCATCTAGTGGCTACAGGTTCTCTCCATGGTTTGGAACTGGATGAAAATCGCAGCATAGTTGCTCAAGCCTATGCTGATGATTATTTCTTTACTCCAAGGAATACTCAGCCTGCTCTTTCTTCTTTGATGCAAGTCCTTTCACTTTGTGGTTTGACAGCTGGCCTTCATATTAACTTTCAAAAGTCTAAGCTGCTCCCATTGCATTTTAAAGACCGGCACAGACTCTTATGGCCAGCAGAGATCATCCCACCCACTCAGTTAGTTCCACACCTTGGTTATCCTTTGGGCTGGGGACTTACTCGTTGACAGCAAATTGATTGGGTTCTAATAAAGCTCTGGAAAAAGCTTGAATATTGGAAATTGGCAACCTGGCCTTTACATGTTCGCCTCCGCATAGTGCAGTCCATTCTTGTGGCGTATATTCAATTTTATTTGCCTTTGATCATGTTCACCAAGGCAGATCTTGATTCCTTTATGTCTGTCATTATGGAAATCTTCCAAACATGGCAGAAAAAGTATCAGACTGCTTTCGGTGCATCGAATTTATTCCCCTAAAATGCATGGAGGATTGAATATCACTAATATCTAGGTGCATATCCTTGCTGACAGAGGGAAAATGTTGCTGCAATTACTAAAAGGTGATCAGCCCTGGGCTCTCATGATTCGATCTGTGGTCACACATATAAGTACCCCTGCTTTTTGTCATTGGCAACCCACTCAGTGAGATTTCTTGTTTGGGAGCATTGATGGCACTTTACATGGTTGCCCTATGGTCTCTAACTTGCTTCTTGACTGGAAGCATATTCCGTCTCACCTAGAATGGCATGGTCGGCAGTCTCTGATGGGTAACTCTTTGCGGGCTGAAAGCATTCACTGGTGCATACAAGGTTCCACTTCGGCAACAAGTTTTTTTTTGGCGAGTGCTTCTAGGAATTTTTCCATCTGGACAATTGTTGGCCCGTAGGCACATTGCTCCTGCTTTATGTCATCAGTGCCTAATTTCTCAGGAGACTGTGCCTCATTTATTCTAGCATTGCCCGTCTTCTCGACAGTTTCTGGATTTTCTTCGACAGAGGCTACAAGCGAGATTCCCAACTCTTCTCTTTGGGAAATTTTTCTGGCTCTTTGGTTTTCATCCACAGGGACCGGAGTTTCATCTTTTCTTTGTTTGGGCTCGTTATTGGGCCTTTGAAATTTATGGACAGACCGCAATTGTAAAGTCTTTAGTGATCCCAATTTTTCTTTATTTGCTTTCTTTAAGCGTTCTCTACAACAATCTTTCTTTGATTGCTGGCAGACTCGCCAAATAGATCAGGATGTATATTTGGCTTATACTCAGATCATCAGTTGATGTATTTTCTAGTGCCTCTTTTCTGAGGTGACTATTCTTGTAATATAATCAATCAAAGCTTTCACTTCTTTTTAAAAAGTGTGTGTGTGTGTTGTTAGATCCTCCTTCAAATGATATGTAAATTTTATCTTGGTGGCCTCATGAGTTTTTATCTGTGAGGCTTGCTTGTAAATTTGATCTTTGTACTCAATGGTGGGTTTTCACCTCATTTGAGGTTTCCCACAAAGAAATATAAGATTTCACTATATAAAAAAAAGCGTGTGTGTGCAGCAATCTTTCTATGATTGCTTGCAGACCAAGTGCATAGATCATGATGTATATCTGTCTTATATTGAGGTTTTCTCCTTGATGTATTTCTCATCCTCCTATTCTGGGATGATGATTTTGTAATATAAAGTAACTCAATTTTTATGCCCAAAAAAAAAAAAAGTGTGTGTGTTGTTGCGGGCTGGGGGGTGGGTACCCTTCCTCTATGCCTATTGTATGCTGGAATAGTGGTACCCTTCGTCTATGCCTATTGTATGCTGAAATAGTGCTACCAAGTTCAAATCTGAACATAGTTTCACTTACCAAGGGGAGCCAAGGAGGGGTGGTTTTCACAAGAACTAGTTTTCACGATGATTCAAGCACAGTTTTCAAGAACTACTTTTCACTATGGCTCAACTAGAGAAACACTGCTTTCAGCCACACTTCCAGGATCCTCAAGGAAGGGAGATACCTTGTTGAGTCCATCAGCCATGTTTTGCAGCACCCTTTGGGGGAGGGATCTCTTGATGAGAACTGAGAGGAGGATATTTGAAAGGTTGCAAGGGATTATGGGATCTCAAATGATTAAAGGTAAGCACTCGGTCCCTCATCAAATAGTACACGTGGAGTTTGCCATAACACCACTCCAGATCGATGCCATTTTTCACACAGTAACTTACCTTCCAAGATTTGGGCCTTGCATAGCTGGAGACTATCACAATTGGCACTAGCCATCCAAACAAGCAGCAGATAGGGGAGTTAGCACGTCCTGGTATGCCAGTCAAGGTATTAAAATGGATTGACTCACAACTTTTTAGTACAGTTTAGGTGCCCCATACTATCTAATACCACAAGATGAGATCAGCCGTATCATACGGTTGGATCTACTTTAACTCTAGACATCACGGACGTGGAAGGGAAACCAGGAGTTCCCCAAGATCCAATGCTACTACAATCAATTTCTGAGAGTATCCGAGGATGGAGACCGCAATACACGGAGGACAAGCAACTCTCACATGCACAGACGATTGCCATTAGGCAGCTGCAGGTCTTGTCCCACCAGCTGAGGATCGTGATAGGGAGAGCCAAAGGCAAACCTAGAGAGAAGCAAATCTATAGGGTATGCACATTGGAGGTGGACACAAAGGAGCACTTCCTATGTACATGCCTAGTCTACTATGAGGATTGTGGAGAATGTCACTATCTTTTTCAAGAGGGGCATAGATTTGAACCACTTTCTCGGATGATCCACTTTCATGATCATGTCTGCATTGGTCTCTACTTCATAGAGACCCTACTGAAACGGACCAAACAAAAGGAGATGGTTGTTGACACGGGAGATACAGCTAGACCAGACACCACGGCATGTCATAAGCTTCAAAATGTTCGAGTCCACAACAGGACCTATGAAGTGGAGGAGGAGGTAGCTGATATGAGGACACACTGCTCAGTGAATTAGCGAGAAGCGACGAGGAAGAGTCTTGAAGCTAGAGCCATAGAGACCACGCATAGGGCAAAAATTCGCCAAAACATGTATGATCGAGATCCAACCTATCCTGGATCTACTAAAAGGAGACCATCAGAGTTGAGGTTGTTAGAAAAGACCCAACAGAGGGTACACGCAGCGGAAATAATGCCCAGGAGCTCACACAGTGTGCGGTGTGGGTGTGGAATCACAAACTTCTTTACTTATGTGCATTCAATAGGTAACTCATCAATAGACAATGAACCAAACTAGATAGAGAAACCACCAAATAATATATTTCCGTCCACAACTATGGACACAATACAAGAGAGACAGATCCAGAGTCCCACCAATGGTGTGGTCCTCTGATCTTACCACAAAGTCCTTCTCCTATCTGTTGGCTATCTCTAGACTAGAGTCCGCGTGCTCCACCTCGAGCGTAAGTAAACTTTCCGTCTAGGATGATCCTCTCCACCTTGCTGTCTGGGAACCAGCCTAGGTGGGCAGCTTCCTGGCTAAGTCTGCAGCCCTGCTAGCACCTCTCTATCCTCCTGAATGTAGGTCCAGAGGGTGGCTACCTGCTGCTCCTTTCTGCTCTGGATCTGCTGCAGCAAGTGATGATCTCAGCAACCTTCTGCCCTAGAAGACAGTCTAGGTTCAGCCTCTCCCTGAGCTAAGTCTGCAGCACCTCAGCACAGTTCACCTCCTGGTCATAGGCCCAACTGCTGCTGCTCTGCTGCTCCTTCCTGCTCCCTGAAGTGCTGCTAGGCTGGATGATGAAATGAGGCCTGAGCCTCTCCTTTTATAGGCCCTGAGGCCTGCTGTAGAAAACCGACCAGTCTGCCCTGACTGGGCCGACTGGACAGACTAGGTTGGCTGGCCCAACTGACCTGGTTGGCTCAGCCCAACCAGCCCTATATAAGGGCCCTTTGCTGGCCCTTTGTTCCATGCAGGGTCCAGCTCCTTTGCTGCTGTCCTGCCACCTGCCAGCCCTGCTTGCAAGCCATAGACCTGCCCATAGACCCCCACTATACTGCGCCTTGCTGCAGCCCTTTGCCGGCGCCTTGTCCTTCCCGTACACGTCCGTACTATTGCTGATGTCATCGTGCCTTTTACCTGGGACACCCCGCCATGTCTGCTGTTCCAGATTCACTTCTTCCAGGCCAGATCCTGATGCTGAATGCCTCGCCATCTGCTCCTGTTGTTGGCGCCATCTGTTGCAGCCACCTTGACTACAGGTGTGTTCCCTTAGCTGGCTGCCCAATGACAGCCTATGTGCTGCCCATGTGGCAGCCCCCCCTCTCTCTCTTCTCTGGACATATTCTGCCCTAGGTCTCCCTCCCCCACGCTCTCCTCATATGGGGGCTTACAGATGGGGAGGTGACCATTCCAACAGAGGTGTCACCCTTGATATGGCCCACTAGATACAGCAATCACGAAGGACACATCTCCACCATAGTGAGAGACAACCGACAAAGACAGATACTAGAGACCTTAACACCCAACCAGAGGACAGCCATGACAGCAGGATCATAGTTTCTCACATGTATTGCTTTCTCTTAGGGTCTTTTTGAGCTCTAGCCCATGAGTTTCTTAGTATAGCACTTAGTAAGGGCCCTAGCGAGCCCTTGCATCCATGGTGGCTTTTATGAGATACTTTTTTAATTTTTCCTTGCCTCATAGGCCCATGAGGCCTCCTGAAGACATTAATCTCTCTCTCTCTCTCTCTCTCTCTCTCTCTCTCTCTCTCTCACACACACACACATGCTCTTTTGATTTAACATACCAGTTTTGGTATAGTTGAGTAGTTGAACTGTAATCTCTCTTTGTTCTCTAATTGCATCTCTGATTTTAGAGACTGTAGCTTGATCAGTATCAACCCCCTGAAGAAATCTGACAAAGAAATAAACAATGTTATAAATTTTGTTCTCAAAGGCTATCACAAGGAACACAAAGATTTGGTATTCAACATCTTCCCATTCAGGACAAATAGAAAGCACGAGAAAAGGAAGCCATTAACTGCTAAAAAATTAAAGAACGTAAATCAGCAAAGATTGAAGAGGAGAACAGTCAGGAATAAAAAAGAATAAACACCCACTTGAGCATCTAATTACAAATCCCACGCATGCCATTTCATCACTCCAAAGCACATTATCAAGGAACATTAACTTTAAACCCATTCATACCTTACTAAGACAAAATTGTCTAGCCTTTAGACCCATTTACAAGGAATATTAACTTTAAACCCATTCATACCTTACTAAGATTAAAGCATCTAGCCTTTAATTTTGAAAAGCTAGGCATCTACCAAAGGCCACAAATCCATATGAGACCAAAAATTTGAAATACATCATGCTCATACACCATGTAAGGAACTACAAGTGTCTAGTACACCTCTATGATATAGACGAAAAGGGAAGGAAACAGAGAAAGAAAGAAAGAAAGAAAATTAATTAACGTCTAACAAAGACCAAAGAGTCTATGAGACTGAAAAAGAAACCAGATACAATGAAACCCAAGGTTGGGGGCCACTAAAATGGGCACCCCTACCCAAGACTGATGCCTGTGAAAGAAGGGGAGAGAAAGAAAGCAAGAGAAATATGATGTGTTGCTATTAATGTTGATCGGAGACCCAACAGGATATTTGACACAAAAGGTGGTCTTGTATCAAAAAATGACAAGATGCATCTCCACATATAGTTGTCAACAGCATGCATATTTAAGTGTTGTGCTCATGAGCAAAGTGTTCTGAACTTTCCTTTATACAATATCTTACCATTTTTTCTGGCTGCCAAAAAGAGGCTATTTAAACAAGCGCAAGAGAGCTCTCTCTTTTCATTATAATCGGGCATAGTAGAAGAGTGTGCTGCTCATCCACGATGTTGCAAGGGGACACATCTTGCTTAGTGGAAGAGTATGCTGCTCAACGTGGATGTTGCCTAGGGAGCAGATCTTGCAATGTGTCCTCTCTAGATATGTCATCCCATCTTCCCTTTTTTCCTTAAGCTTCCAAGAGCTGGTTCTTGAGGAACACATTAACTGTCTCTTGAAGAAAGAGATATTCCATCTCCCATAATCAGAATGGCATGCTAGCATAAATGGGTAGGGAGTTTGGAAACTTAGTCACCATCCTTCTATTATAATCTTTTCTACACACTTTCCATTTTGTTCAAATATTCTCTGGCAAGTCCTAGAACCCAAGCCTAGAATCCATAGAGAATCATTGATTGTAGCAATGTAATGTCTAGGAATTTTATCATCTTCCAACTCCAAATGTGTGATTGCATGTATCCCATTTTAGTTGTCCATAAGCTCAAGACCTAAGTACTTGTATGACTGAATCATATCCAAACCCTTTCCTCTAATGTGAATATAGTACACACACACACTTTTTTTTTTTAGTAATATCAGTGCTGTATTTATATGCTCATAAATTTACAAGATGGGAAGTCTCCAAGATGGAGAGTATCCCAAAGATCAGAAACATAAAAAGAAAAGCTCTATGCAAGAAGCATCTATATCACCCTCATGGCAAGCATCATATAAGGATTGCCGCAATGAGGCTCGGAAAGATTCATATGACTTGTGAATCTGCCGACCCAAGTATGCCAAATTATGCTCACTCCAAATTGTCCAAAGAGCCCAATATCTCACCCAAGAGAGAAATAGTGAGTATTGAGACAAAGACCTCATAAATCTGCCAAATAGCCAAAAATGTTTCCCAAATCTGTGACTCGGGAAACGGAGCCGAAGATGATCTGAAATTCTCCCTAGGAGGTTCCTAGAACACGGGCAGTGCCAAAGCAAATGAGGGACAGTCTCTGAAGGAGCCTGACATCTTAAACATGTGGATGGTGCAATGCGACATTTGGCAAGTGTGACTCCCACTGACAATGTGCCTGTCATGCATCTCCAAAGAAAAAGTCTTTGTTTCAAAGGAATTTTACACTTCCATAATATCCGGAGATTCTTCCGCCACCATGAGAGGGGCTTCCTGATATGCCACAGAGTATTAGCATATTGCTGAATCCATGGAGCAGGCTGAAGAAGCCTGTAGGCTTTGATGGAGGTCAGGGCAGGCAGAGGAACAAGATGAGAGCATGTAGCAGAGGGGTGCAATTGCCAATCCATAAGCCTGTCTGTGTCAACCACAAGGGGAACAAGTAGAAAAGGATGTAACAAATCAGCAATTTTCTTCCATATCAACTTATAGTGCACTCCCAATGCATAGGAAGTAGTGGCCTGACGAAAGGATAAGACATAGCCCTGATTATCTACCACATCATGTACATATCTAATTCCCAATTTCATGAGATTGTATGCCCGAACACGTTTCTGTAAAGCAAGTGGAATGTCAAAGATGGCACTCCAATGAATACTTTCTTTCCTCATTGAGTTTGTCCCCGAGCAATTGTCAGGAGCCCATTTGACCTTAGAAAGTACTTGTTTCCAATCAAGTATCAGAGCAGTAGAGAAAGGAAAGCCAGGTATCTTCCCTACAAATCTCCCAATGACAACCTCCCAATGATCTGTAGTCCAATGACCATAAGCACAAGTCCTCATGTTGACACACATGGATGCTATCATACAAGTCCATGGCTGTTGTTGGCGGAAAAAAGTATGGAGCATAGTCGCCTTCCTTGCAAGTACATGATATCTTATATTGAGGATATTAAGTCCACCATGCGTCCTAGGAGAGCACACCATTTCCATCTTCATCAGTCTCAATACTTTCACAACAGTTTTTGTCTTCCATAACATCTCCATAGCTTGAGACATAAAGGCTGAAATATCTCTGGAGGACCAATGCAGCAAAGGCAAAAAGAACTGGACATACGACACTACAATGGACTGTACTATTCTGAGCCTGACATGAAGTGGCCAAGTAGAAATTTTCCAGTATTGCAGTTTATGTTGAAGTCTTTGGAAGATCCATTTTAACTGCTGCTTCCTGGTGATATGCAATCCTATAGGATATCCCAAATGTCTAACTACATCTTTGGAATGCACCACCTGACCTGGCCAAAGAATAGAATGCCAGTCACATTGTTTCAGGGGAAGCAATTTAGATTTGTCAAAATTGACATGCAATCCCGCTGCCAATCCATACAATGATAGAGTGGTCATAAGCATGTGAACTTCTCGGGGAAAGAAGGAATCATCAGCATATGCTTGTGCCAAAAAAGATGCAGCCCCAGGGATTTTAAGACCAGCCATCTGTCCTGTATTTGTAAGATGATCAAGATACATTAAGAGGGGATGGGTCGCAATGGCATAGAAGAGAGCACTAAGAGGGCAGCCCTGTCTAACTGATCTACCCAATGTCCATGACCGAGATAGATGACCCCCAAGAATGCACTGAGAAGTAGAGCCAGAATAAAGTAGTACGCACACACACACACTCACACTTTCTTTCTTTTAAGTGAAAACTATGAGTGCTTTTTATTACAAGATAGCTATCCAGAAAAAACTGGTAAGCTGAAATAGTACATCAAGCGAAAATGTCCATGTAGGACAAATATACATCTTGATCTATGCAGTGAGTTTGCAAACAATCGAAGAGCGATTGTTGCAAAGAACGACGAAAGAAAACAAAAGTAGATAAGACACCAAAGACTATGATTCCTAGCTTTCCAGAGAGTCCAGAGTGCCCAGTAGCGAACCCAGGTAAAGAACAAATCAAAGTCTGGCCTTCTGATAGATCCCAAACAACCAGAAATGCTTGCCAAAAACAGCCTGAGAGAATCTCAATCTCAATCTGTGCCGAAGGATGCCAAGAAATTAAGTGTCTCAGAGCAATGCCAAAAGATGTGAGATACAGATTCCTTGAGAGCTAAACACCGATGACAGATAGCGGGAGCAATATGTCTGCAAGATAAAAGCTGTCCTGACGGAACAACCCCCAGCAGAACACACCATAAAAACACACACACACCTTAGTAAGACTAGAATATATCCAATCGTACAAATTCAGATTTTGTTGTTCTAAAGTCCAAACGATCATGGTTCTTGTCTTGGCAGCATACATTTTCATGCTCAAAGATAAGAAAAGCTTGCTTACTGCATCCAAGCCTTTTTGCAAGCCGCTTTCTTCTCTATGACAAGTTCCACATGTATCCTACGATTTGAGTCCCAGTCAAACTATGTGTCATCTATGAACAATCCAAATAAAGTTGAGGATAGGGGCATCCTTGTTTGACACCAGTATCACTGCATAGAGTGGCCTTCTCAGTTGACCTAATCCATCTAACTACCATGGCCTTGCTTTTCCAGTCAATACTCTTTTCATATGGTCTAAGTGTAGCTTCCCTCAGGTGTTTAGGGACCCCCACTTATCAGTACTGCAGTAAATGCTTTGTTGCAGTCTCAAAACAAAAGTAGAGTGCATTGTTTTTGTTTTTTTGGGCTTGGGGGGGGGGGGCATGGTTTGGCAGCTGGCTGGGGTGTAGCCTCCCTTTGGCCCAAAAATGAGGGGTTCCCCCTTGCTGAGAGCCATCAAGGGGATGTCTACTTTTCCATTATATGTGAATTTACAACACACCTTTGGTACCACCCAAAATCATCTTATGACAATGGAACAAACAAAGCAGCTTACAACAACACCTAATTCTCAGCTGGATACTCTTTTGCAGAGTGACAGAAAAAGGAAGACATTAGGTTCTCCAAAGTACCTGAACATACGGTTTGAGGTCAGTTGATTGCCTACAACATTCACCTCTTATTGGCTTTTCAACAAGATGAAGGGGTCAGTTGATTGCCTACAACATTCACCTCTTATTGTCTTTTCAACAAGATGAAGGTCCCTTTGTTCCTAGGACGATGTCTTCTTTGTCAAATTCCAAAAAACTTTAAGGGGTATCACAAGAGCTATCTGATGCCCTACTCGCTGCTGTTCTTGTGACTTTCACTGCTATTCTTGATCAGATTACAGCAAGTAAAAATTGGCTTTGTATTGTTTTGCCTTGCTGCCATTTTTGGCAGCATTTGTTGATAATTCTTCAAAGCCAGAGGCAAGTAACTGTTGGATGGATTTACAGTTAGTTTTTTGCTGACATTTCAGTCCTTAAGATGTGGAAAGAGTCGCACAAGATGGAAAACAACTTGGTGGCTCGCTTTTTAAACTTTTTGAACATGGACACAGCTTGGTGTCTAGTCACCACAAACATTCCAAAACTTGAAATGTTTTGAAACATTTCGAAAAATGGGCCCAAGTTTCAAAGACTCGGTGTTTCATTGAGGTATAGAAAAAGAATATAGGGAGTCCCAAAGATGGCAAAGAAAAGAAAGCTTGCAACCTAAAACTCTTAAGTCAATAATAGATATGAATCGAGACTAGGGATAACACTACAGAGTTTAGAACAAAGATAAAGAATTGTTACTTAGACCTTGCCCTTGAGCAGCCTCCAAGCACACATTTCAATCGAGACTATTCAATAAAGTGTGGACATTCAAGTTTGAAATTTCACTTCAATTTTCAAGAATCAAGCTTGTAGAATGAAGTTTAGAGATTAAGACATATCTTTAGTCATATATTTCAGGACATGATGCAAACAATGCTGCCCTACACATGTCATAAGAGAGTGTTTTTGCTTACGTGTCATATTTTCTATACTGTATAGTGGCAAAGTTGAGCCACCTACCTTAAAAGAGATAAGTGCAGTGTTGCTTAACCTCAGAAGCATGGGTGGTCATGTGTAGGGTCAAACCAGCAAGAGCATGAGGACAAATAGGAAGCAAGGACAATTTGGCATCGAGTAGAGAAGAGCCACTCGTGCTCAGTGACCTGGAATGTGACAAAAGACCGACCCAATAAGAGGCAAGTAGCAGGCTTGACAGACTTCCAAAGCAGCAATCAGACAACCAGGCAGGAGACATGTGGAGTAAATAGAAGTAGCTCGTAGAAGATGCTGCTCGAAACAGTGTGAGGCCCATGTAGATGGAAAGCTGCAAGGAAGCTCCATCATGAAACCAGATACGTGGTATGCTCAAAGGTTCACTACAGTGACAGAAGATATGGAGCTGTACAGTACAAAAATATTGAGCACAGAGACGAGACAAAACCTGCAGTTTCTTCCAATAATCTCCTCCCTAGTATACTCAGTAAGCTCCAAGAAACTATCAGATGCAAAAATCTGTTAAGAAACAACAAAGGACTCACATCAAAAAATAGTTTAAATAAATACAACAGGATCCAAGGAATGCATGCTACTTCCAAACTTAGCTTACAATGGGATTGTCTGGCAGTCTTGGATCTGTAATGACAAAGTTTTTCTCGATACGTTCCAGCGTTGTTGCCAAGTCAATACCCCTTCGAATTTCCTGCAGCCGTTCCTTATCATCTAATTCATCCAGACTGTCAGGCCTCTCTTCATCCCTTGTCATCAAGATCTCTGGTTCAACAAACTCAATTGGCTCCTCCTGATGAGAACCTTTTGCACCAAACTTGTCTAACCTGAAGGCAGAAGAATTTTATCAATTGAGGAAAGGCGAAATATTATGGCTAGGTTCCTACATGTTTTAAAAGTCATCCAAATTTCCTTCAAAATACCGATGCCAAGGCTTTATTGATATTGAAATTTACCCAATCAAAGACCGAAATCCAGAGGACCGATGTCTTTTTGGGACTGTTTCACCCTGCGCAACCATTTGCTCAGCTTTCACCATACTATTGGATCCACGACGATCAGCTGATCTGGAGAGCGGCTGTTCAGTAACTTGAGAAGTAATAGCTGGAACACCGAGATAATTTTCTGAACCCTTCACCACTGAAGATGATTGATTTGGTGATTGAGGGTGTGCATGAGGGTGTCTTACAGCCTGTACAAGCTCCGTGACTTGCATTGCAGCTCTATCCTTTTGGCGGGCTACAGATTGAATAGATAAGAGCATAAGAAACTACTGAAGATAACCTCATATGTTGGAGAAAATGAATTATGATGAAGTTTTTTTTTCAAATGAGGTATTTAACTCTAAAAAATAATATAACCTGGGCACAAAAGTATGACAAGCCGTGAAAAGTTTTGATAACTCGAAGCTCATTCTATTAAAAACACAAGAAATGGCAATCACCGTCGTATCTGATAAGAGACTCTGGCAACCCATTAGGCCTTAATGCCTTATCTTTAAAGCCTTCAGTGTGCTTGCTCACCTCTACCTGCATTCTGGGAAAAGTGAGGAATTACAGTGTCAATAAATTGTGTTTTCAATCTTCTATACTTATTTCCAGTGCAGTTGTAAAAATCAAGAGAGCTAACAGCGCTACGCATGCAGCTTACCCAATGAACTTGAGAACGTTTCCATCCTCATCTTTAATAGGTGCTATTGTAAGAAGATTCCAAAATGCAGTTCCATCTTTTTTGTAATTCAGTAATCGCCCACAGTAGTTTCTTCCTTCTGCCAATGCTTCCCGTATTTTTGCAACGTCTTCAGGATCTGTATCTGCTCCTTGCAAGAAGCGGCTGTAGGGGAAGAAAACAAACCCAGGACTTAAAACCCTCTAAATGAAGGTCACAAATCACTTTCCACTTATCCAAAGTGGATGTACCAGTAAAAACTTAGAGAGGTAACCAAGACAAACAAAAAAGTTAAATAAAGTCTCCACATTGTTTCCTTCAACACATTTTTCCCCCATTTCTTTACTTCTTATTTTTATTTTTGCCCTTTTTCCCTTTTCTTTTTGTGGGCTGGGGGGAGGGATACGTTGTTCATGGAGATTAAGCACGGTCTATGACACCCAAAGATGACATTACAATGAGTCTCCATAAGGATTCTTGCCTCATTCTTTCCCACTGTTTTTTGTAACAAAAGGAAATATCATAGAGAGATGAGGTCAGTTTGTGCTATGAAACTATTCTTCAACTTGAAATAGGTGGTCGTTATGCTAGAGGTTTGTTTGTGATAGAGTACCTCCATGTGTGGGTGGGTTTGTGAATTCATCTCTTCAGCACCCTTATGAGTTCTTCCGGGCCTCATTGCGGCAGTCCTTATATGATGCCTTGCATGAGGAGGATTTGGATGTCTCTTGCATTGAGCTTTTCATTTACTGTTTCTGATGGATAGGGCATTAGCTCTTTTCTGGAGCACTGCCCTGTTGTAAAATGGGTGTTTCATAATATAATGTTCTTAGTTTCACAAAAAAAAAAAGTGGGTGGGTTTGTGACTCTATATTTCTTCATATTAAAACAAACTTAAGACGCTGACAAGGTAGCAACAATGATGCAACCTTAACCCTCATCTCTTATACAAAAGGTATCGAAGGGTATTTGGCCCACCGAATGGTCTAACTAGTGGTATTTTCCCTTCACAAACTAGCCATTTATGACTGCAGACAAACAGACCTATGGTCAATCTACCATAATAGAAGTTGACCCCCAATATCTAATTTCAAAGATACCAACAAAGTCCATATGTAATTAGCTGCCCTTCATTGTGGAGCCTGCAATATCTTAGAGCCAGCCAACAACGAGTCTGCCAAAAGTTATGGATGACCATTAATAAATTGAGGTCTGATGAACAGCATTGCAGGTATATGACACCATAAAGACAACAATGCATACAATGAATAGTTGCATAAAATATGCGAAAACCCCAACAAGTTTCCTATTCTCTAGAGCATATTACAGATTTCTTGTTGGCGTCCTTTGCTTTGCTCGAAAACATCCACCTGTGGGCACCATGCACTGGCCTGGCACCATAAAGATACTATAGGGGCGCCTTGAATGAGGTGGGAACTCAAGCTCTCATTTCTGGTCTCATTCATGTATGTGTCAAGGAAGAACGGGATATACCTCTCACCTCCTAGACTGTTCCCTCTATTCAGGAAAAGTATGTGAGAATCTATTGTCGAGAACACCACCTGACTGTAGGCCTCATGAGTCTATTTGTACTAAGCGGGGGCAGCCAAAGAATACTAGTATGGAAGGAGATTATCTGTAGACAAGATATGAGAGTGAAACATCTAGTAGCCCATCCGCAACACCAATCCACACCTGATCCACCAATATATGTTTGCCAACCAGTCAGTCTGTAGACCTACCCAGCCAACTAGTGAAGATCTAGGGATGACCCTAGGTTAGGATTAACCTGACTTAGATAACCCCTAGGTTGAGACTAACCTGACTAGACTGCAAACTCACAGTCTGTCAACTGCTAACTGATACACCCTCCCTCAACCTGATTTGGTTTTGGGGTACTGTTGCACTGCATCTACCTTGGTCTATTGCACCCTAGTCCTCCTCATAAGGAGTACACAATGGGGCAGTGACCGCTTCTAACACCCACTCTCAATGAATCACAATGGGCTATCTCCAGAGTCTTATGAGGTGCTCAAGCTGGTCTCTTAGAAGAAACTTTGTGAACACATCTGAGACGTTATTGGAAGTGAAGAATACATCAACTCCATGATCTCACCAATGATCAGCTCCTAGATAAAATGGTAATTAACATCGCCTTGTTTCATTTGTATTGGAAACGCAGGCTCATGGCAATCACTATGTGACTTTGATTGTCGGATATAATCATAATTGCACCCTCTCGAGGATATCCATATCTTCCAAAATCCACCTCTGCCGATGACTCAGCGCGACACAAGCTTCCCTCCATTGAAAATAGGGTAGCTGTTAGCTATTACTTACTTAGCCATGAAATGATACCTGATGCAAACATGAAACAATAACTTATTATCGAGAATCTGATGTCCCAACCACCAGCCTAGTCTGAATTACAGAACAGCTAGCTATTACTTAGCCATGAGATGATACCTGATGCTAACATGAAATAATAACCCATTGCCAAGCGTCTAATGTCCCACACACCTGCCTAGTCTGAGTTACAGAATCCATCCAACTCCAAACCGGTGTTGTATGTGATTCTGTACGTACTTGTATCCTTCAAGTACTTGAGCACCCATAACCCTGCTTTCCAGTGATGCTCCCTTAGCTTTGATGAGAATTGATCAAGAACCCCAATGGCAAAAGAAATATCTAGTCAAATATTGGTTAAGTAAAGCAAGCTACCAGCCATTTAGCGATACTTAGTAGTATCAACCAACTGAGATGTAGTCTCCTTACTCAGCTTGGCCCCAGCCTCCATTGATGTCACCACTCCCTTGCAATCCTCCACTAGGAACTGCTTCAAGATATCACAGCAATACTTCCCTTGAGAAATAAAGGTATTGTGCTCCTTTGATTGATTTTTATCCCAAGGAAATAATGGAGAAGTCCTAAGTCAATCATCTCAATCTCATGCATCAAGAGACCCTTGACTTTTCCACTCTTCCCCTTATGATCACTCTACAACAATCATCAAATCATTAACATACGAGACTGTAATTGACCATTAATCCCCCTCTGAAAAGAGATACAGGTTCACATCCGATGGACTTCGAGATAGGCCCATCTCATTGAAGAAATCATTGGTAGCATGCCCTAGGGGCCTATTTCATTGAAGAAATCATCGGTAGCATGCCCTAGGGGCCCCCACGTAGACCTCTTTCTCAAAATCCCCATTTAAAAATGCAAACTTGACATCCATCTAAAAAATGGGCTATCCACAATGAGCAACCCAAGCAATGATTGTGCATATGGTTACCATCCATGCTACTATTAAGGTAAAGGTCTCATCAAAACCTAAACCCTCCACTAGAACTTTCCTTTGACCACCAATCTCACCCTATACTTTTCCAAATTACGACCGGATTTGTACCTCACCTTGCAACCCACTTGGCACCTATTACCTTCCACTTGGTAGGTCTTTCCACCAAGTCCCAAGTGTGATTCTTCAAAATGGCTTCAATCTCTACCTCCATAGCAGTCCACAATATTGGTACATCTTTTGCCTCCTTAGACGAGTTCAGGTCCTCAATCTGAGCTACTAGAGCAAAGTTCATAGTGGGTCCTTTTGCACTCATTGGAATCTCTTCCCTCTATACTTGTCTCTGGAAAATCTATCACCTTAGAATCCTACAGGGTCTTCAAATGCTGGTGTGGACCTCTCCTCTCCTTTGTTGGAGTCTTGAAGGAGATGGAGCTAACAATGTTGATGGGGAAGAAACTTTCCAAGGCCTATTGGGATGATGCGATTTGCACTACGATTTGATCATCCTTAACATGGGAAAGACGGAGTCAGTCAAGGAGAGGAGCCCACATGAAGCTTATTACGGTAAGAAGCTTGGCATCCCCCACTTACAGATTTTTTATTTCTAAAGCATTTATACATCTTCATAAGGGTGAAAGAAACAAGGTACACATCCTAGAAGGAGAGAGTGTGTATTCATGGGATGCATTGAAGAGTCAAAGGCATATGGGCTCTTCGGCCCAGAAAAAGAAGCTAATTTTCACAAACCACGATGTTACCTTGGAGGAGATGGAGCGCCAACTAGAGGTCGCAACATAGGAATCCTACTCTTGAAGCCTCCTATGCTGTGACCTCTAGCTGGGGCTCCATCTCCTCCAAGGTAACATCGTGGTTTGCGAAAATTAGCTTCTTTTTCTGGGCTGAAGAGCCCATATGCCTTTGACTCGTCAATGCATCCCATGAATACACACTTTCTCCTTCTAGGATGTGTAACTTGTTTCTTTCACCCTTATGAAGATGTATAAATGCTTTAGAAATAAAAAATATGTAAGCGGGGGATGCCAAGATTCTTGCCGTAATAAGCTTCATGTGGGCTCCTCTCCATGACTGACTCCGTCTTTCCCATGTTAAGGATGATCAAATCGCAGTGCAAATCGCGTCATCCCAATAGGCCTTGGAAAGTTTCTTCCCCATCAACATTGTTAGCTCCATCTCTACAATCACAAGGTCTTTCCTTTCAGCCACCCTGTTTTGTTGGGATGTGTGTGCTGCAACAAGTTGTCTCTTGATTCGATTCTTCTTATACAATAAGTTTCAAAAGCTTCCGAAGTAACTTCACCCCTTCTTCAATACGAAATAATTTCAATTCCTTTCCTGACTCCTCGACCTTGGCCCTCCATCCATAGGCTTTCCAAAGGCTTGTAATTTCTTTGCAAAGCAGTGTACCCAAATCATGCAGCTAAAATCATCAATAAAGGTAAGAAAAAATTGAACATATGAATGATTGTGTCGGCATCTTCCTACATATGTCTACATATGTCGAAATGCACCAGCTCCATTTTGGAGCTGGAAATGGCCTCTCGAAGGTATTGTTTGCCTCCCATGAAATCTTCATAGACACCTTGAATGCCTGCTATTGGTGAAAGTCCATCCACCATACCATCGTCTCGCATCTCTAAAAAGGTACCGTGGTTGACATGACCAAATCTTTCATGCCACAATCTTGAGCCGTCTGACTTTCCTTGAGCCATCAATACCTTAATCCAACACAAATCATTCTCCTCACTCCTCGTGCCAGTATCTATCTTGACTTGACCGGATTCCCTAATTATCGAACTCCATCTTCATCGAATTTGTTATCATTTGACTAACAGACTTACAGAGATCAAACAACATACATTTGAGATTACTTGCATGGTCCCTGAGTTCATGGTGAATGGAATACTCCCTATCCCCTTAAGATGACATGTGCGGCTATCTCTAGCAATAACCCTTGAGCCTAGATGTGCATTTTCCAATGCTTTAAACCAGCCCTTCTTGTTTGACATGTGCCGTGAAGTTCCACTATCAATATACCGACCTTCCTAATCCTCACTAACCTGCGTGGAATAATGCTCTCCAATCATTGCCCTTGTCCTTTCCTTTAGCCGAAAAGGCCTTGCCATGGCAACTACTTTCATACAGGCTCTCTTGAGCTTCTTCCTATAGCAAAAAGGACCCAAATTCTTTAAATGTAAGAGGCTTTGGTCCGCTCTCCAGTGGTCAAAATCATAACAAGACCTTCAGCATTCCTTGGAAGCATTCCTACAACTAGCTAGGTGGCTCGAGTTCACCTTATAACCAACTGTTGCCAATTTATGTCTCATGACCTTCACTTCTGTGAGATGGTGATGTACTTAGTCCCCTCTTTTGTTCTCATAGTGTAAAATTAATTTTGGAGGGATTGGATTTTTACAAATTATTCATCTTATAGAGATCCTTAAGAACGGTTCATGCCTCACTCAATGTACCTGCATTCTCAATGTGAGGACTGATTGAGTCCCCCGTAGTCCCAATGACCATGGGCAATGCCTCAGCATCTTTGTCTTCCCATGCTTTGACCTCGTCTAGATTTGCAGCATCTTGGTCTTCCCATTTTTTGTCATTCGTCTAGATTTGCAATGACTATCACCTTCCCCAAAGCAACCTGAACATCATGAGCTTGAGTTTCATTCCCATAATCACCTTTCAAAGTTTCCAGCCTAACATTCTAAAGGGGGTTAATAGTCCCATCTAGCGTTCCCATATCACCTAAGTCTGAGAAGGGCATGTGAGATGCCAATCATAGAAACAACCAAACAAATGCATGCATTGGCCTTGAATCAAAGTCGCCTTTGAACTTGGAGAGACACCACCTTTTTACATGACCACAAGAGCTAAGTCAACGGCTCTAATACCATGTTAGAAATTAGAGGTGCTCATTACTCAACCTCATCAACAACGGATAAATCTAAACACCCTTCACTCACAAATGAGATTAGCCAAGAAGATGCCTCCTCTATGCATATTGGTGATAGGGCCCAAGAAAGATTCGTCGTGAGGGAGACATCTTGGGCCTGCTGTAGTACTGTGTCCTGCTGAGTCCCAACCCAAGCCCTCTGAATTACCAAAATCAAAGATCGAGGCGGAACACCTTTCAGCCAAGAAATGAACTTGGACCCATGGCTTGGGATCTTGACATCCAAGCCTTGGTTCTGATAATCTAGTCGGACTTCAAACTAGTGCCACCATCGTGTCCCCAAGATTTGGGCCAACTCGCATGCCTCTACAGGCAGACCCCCTGCCCTATATGGGCCGTCCTGATCTGCCCTATCAAGGGCTGGACACACGGGCCTGTAAGGGGCTGACCCCATGGCCTCAACAGTCAACCAGACAGCATAGGTAACAGACCAGCAGGTCTACCTATAAAAGGTCTGGGTCTGCAGCACCAAAGGGTGGCCACATAGGCCCCCCATACTCGCCTGACCAAGGCACTTCCACAGGCGCTCCCATGTGGCAGCAAGCAGACGTGCAAGGGCCCTGAACAGCCGCAATGTGGACTGCGCCGCCTCCTGGGAACACCCGCCATGCAGCGCACCAGCATGACAATCTGCCAACATGTGCCATTTGGCAAAGTATCATGTATACCTTATACGCCATATGGGAGCAAGGGACAAGGGTTCTTGAATGACCGCCACCGCTTAAAGGCATGTCCATTTCTGCAAGGCTTGGCCTGCAAGTGTATTCTATACATCCACGGATCGAGGCATCCGTTGATTGTATAGCCCCCCACCCTAGTTGTTGGCCAATGTTTCTAAGATTCCCTCGGCAGTGAGTTGGGCTCTCTAGAAGCAACCTGCACACAGATAGCACTTCTGCTTACTTTCTTCCATGATCAGCACCACAGATAGCTGGTTTGTATGGTTGGTTTTCTCTCAAAAACTTAATAGAAAGTTCTCTGTCCTTTGGGAAAAAAAAACATGCAACAAGCGATGCCAAGGCTGCTGTGCGATGGACAAGTAATATCTGCATCAGTAACCAGAACTAATCGCACAGCATACAAAAGATTTTAACTGCCACAATACGGTGAAGCTAGTCTGCTGAATAACTCCACATGAGCTTAGCGATGGACTAAAAATAGATGAGGGGCTCTTTTACAGAGCAGTTCGCTCAGGGGGTGATGTGATACTACGAGTTTGTAGGCTTTAAAAAAGCATCAATATTGAGAAGCAGACCTTCGGGCCTTCTAAAGAGCATCCCTTTACGAGTATAGAGCTTCTATCGAAGGACTACGGATCAAGAGTTGAACAATTGTTGGTTGGGAGAACCGTAAGATAATGTTTTCCTCTATTAGGACTTTTGTTCGTGGAACTGTATCAAGAGTCCTGCTTCTCTACAGTCTACAAAAAATGCTCATATAGGTTTGCAATTCGCAACAATTTGCCTTGTCAAGAGAACCCCACCTAACACCTTTATTCGACAGACTCTAGAGAAAATGAATAAGAATTATGAAGAGTGCTATCAAACAGTTCCAGAAAGGGACTGACCAGTTTCTTCCAATCACTTCTTTCGAGCTGTATCCAGTCATTTTAAAGAACCCAGCACTTGCGTACAGGATTGGATAGTCCTGCCTCGTTGCATCAGACACCACAAAGGTCTGTTGAAATGTTTCCAAAGCATCCTTCAAGTCCTTTGAGACACGGGGGATGTACGAGACAGACTCAGAGTCTTCCGACGATCGTACGGATATTCCTGAATGTCTTTGAAAATTGCCAGATCGCCGCTCCTCGCCAGAAGTTCGTGCTCCTACACTAGGACCCTTGCCCTCACCCACATTACTTTTCACTACCAAACCCCACTCCGCTGCTCTTTCCGCTATGCCGGCCTCGGACATAATCTTCCGACTCTTACCCTCTGCATTCTCTCCAGCATTACTATTCTTTTGAGCCACCCCATCCGCCTCCACGTCTTCGCTCACAGATCCCAGCTGTGTCTGCGCTGGCCAGTCGGCTTCGATCTCTTCTGCATCCTCGATGAGAACACTTGGCTCCAGCATGAAATCTTTCGACATATCCTCCTTTGGAGAGACCTTGCCAAGATCTACATCAGTCTGTTCGCCGGGTCCAAAGCTTAGCGTCTTATTCCACCTATCAACCTGCTGCTTGACCGTTCCAGAGACGGTCCTGGGGACACTATCCGGGGATTCTACTTCAGCATATTCACCTATCGGCGGGGCAACTGCGGGGAAATTCGACCAGGCAGCAATTCGAGAAGGGGTGGAAGAGAACCCGGAGGGATTGAAGACCTCGAGGGAGCCACGGGAGTCACGGGGGAGGGGGGGGAGGTTGGAGGAGCCAGGGACGTCGAGGGGGGGGCGACGGAGGCTAAAGCCGGAAGAGGGGGGGTTGGAGTCGGGGGGGGGCTGCATGGTGCAGGAAATGGGAGGGGGGAGGGGAAGAGGAGGAGGAGGGGAGCGAAGGGAGGTGGAGGGGGGGGGAGGGAAGGGATGGAAGGCAGGGAGGGAGCGACGGGATGGAAGGATGGGTGGTGGCGACTGCAGTAGTTTACTATGTTGATAACTGTTTACTGTTTACGAGGAACGAGGAGGAGTGAGAGAGAGGATTGATGGCGGCGGCGGCTACAATAAGGAGAGAGGTTGCTGTTACTGAGGAGAGCTTACGAAGAAGAAGAAGAAGTGATTGTTGAGTGTTTACTACGAAGAGCTTACGACGACGAAGACGACGAAGATGAAGAATTGAAGACGAAGAAGATGATGAAGAAACAAACACATGAGTGACGTTGCATGTATTGCTCAGTCTACCTGTACGATTTGCCATTTAATTTATTTGTTTCAATATTCAGCTCCCTTCTTTTTATTATCCTTTTTTTGCTTTTTGCGTAAAATATTCTGGCCCAATCATTTCGCCTCGTAATAGATTTTGCGCCCCCGCCTGTCCCTTTCACACCCACGTTCCCCGGCCGCCGGCCCGTCTCTATTTCCCGGCACGACACGTGTCCCAACCAACCAACATCTCTCCCCCCTTTTGAGATAAATTGCACCACCCACAAAAGAACACCCAGGACTTCCTCTCGTAGTGATCTTGACAATTGTTAGAACTTGTATCACACAACTAGTTGGCCCTGTCGCCTCATCAAACTACTACACATTTAGGCTTGAAAGTGATAGGAATGGCCTCATCCAGCACTTCAACTTAAGGCCTCTTAGTAATGGCAAACTACAAATTAAGGCTTGAAAGTGATAGTAATGAGCTACAAATTAAGGCCTTGAAGTTATAGTAGTGGCCTTACTGAGAGTGACAAATCAAAGCCCTAAACGCGATCGTAATGGATAGACCTTGAGGTCATCTCCTCCACAACACATCAGGTAGAAGTTATAGTAGTGGCCTTACTGAGAGTGACAAATCAAAGCCCTGAACGCGATCGTAATGGATAGACCTTGAGGTCATCTCCTCCACAACACATCAGGTAGATGTTTCCCTATCTGTGAGGCAAGAATTCTTCTGAGATTAGTGATGGGGAGGGTGTGTCCTCCGAGTGACCACGATGTGGGTTAGTATAATTTTCTTTTTTTCAAGGTAATATATTTATAATTTCTTCAATTGTTGATAAGGGATACTAAAGGTTATTTGCTTAATCATGCTTCATTCCGCAGGGGCCAGCAACTGTCCGTTTCCTGTCCAATAGCGGCTTACCGGCTGGCAATGGCTGGCGGATAAGGCTGCGCCATGGGGGTACGCCCGCCTGGCAGGCGGCATGTGACCTTACGCGTAGGGTTCCCAACGCCGCCCCCTGAAAAGCGAGCCCTCGCAACAAATCAACCAGCCAGCACGTGCGACCCGACCCACGTGGCCACCAGCCTATCAACCAGTCAACTCATCGATGTCGCGACTCGCATCTTCCTTTTCATTTATTTATTTTCATTTAATTTTTTTTTAAGGGACTTTACCCCCCTCAACTATCCCACTTCTCATTTTTAGTATCGTCCATTGGATGCCAATTTTTGTTCCCCACATCTCCTTATGAACCTACATACGCTCTTTATTGTCGCGACACACGTGGCATAACTAATTATGCTAGTATGCGTGTGCTCGAGGCTATAATTCTAATAAGCCCTCAAGAGGTCTGAGAAACCAATAAGAGCAAGCAACTACTCTTTAGCAAAAGCTTTAAATAGCCAAAATGAGCTTTCTCAACCTAGGAGAGTGTTCCCGCGTTGGACTATTCATCGACGACGAATTAAGCCTTCTTCATGCAGTGGCTTTCGACCATTCTATTCCTGTGTGGGGGCAAACCTCCTCTCCTCCGCGTTTTGCACGGTTTGTTAGGCATCATCTTATGTGGAGACCTTGCTAAAGACTAACAAGCTTTTTCTGTCAACCTTCATTCTAGGCTAAAGTTACAAAAGAGAGAGATCATGGGAATGCCCTCTAGCCATTTTTCACACTTGACTCTAGGAGCAAGGCCATTTCTAGCCTCTAATGAGCTATTTTGGTGGAGAGATGATCATGCTCTAAGAATAGTCCTATTTACTTTCTGTCAATAGATAAGAAGAGGAGATTTCCAAGAACTATACCTTGGTTCACATCATATGTAGGAGCCACGTGTATCCTTAGAACTCCCGAGTAAGGGATATAGGCAAACTCGAGCTTTTTAGGAGAGATTGGGTTGAACTTTCCTTAGTTGCAATTGTTGTCCAAGGACAGTATGTGGTAGTGAGGTGAGCCTTTTTGAAGCAAATAAACAAAAGAGAAGAAGACAAACTCCAATACTTTAACTCAAAAGTACCCTCAAGTCTCACTTGACTATTTATCCTTTCCCCCACTTAGCCGACATTCTGCACGAAAACTTCTTGAGAGTATGTCCATCCACACTCTCTCCATGTACCTAAGGAACCCAACCCCACAGCCAAAAAGCTCCCTCACATGGCCCCCTTTGTTTTTATCACAAGACCCTTGTTTTCC
The DNA here is from genome assembly GCF_047967505.1 of Dipteris shenzhenensis. Lineage (NCBI taxonomy): Eukaryota > Viridiplantae > Streptophyta > Polypodiopsida > Gleicheniales > Dipteridaceae > Dipteris > Dipteris shenzhenensis. The sequence continues at coordinate 32,143,358 of NC_141624.1, read as the reverse complement.
CCTCTCAACAATGTTTGCCTTTCTAACTTATCATTGAATAATTTTCCTACACCTTTTAAAGCCACTATATGCTATCCATCCATGCTAATACAGCATGCACATAAATACAAATGGCACGAATGGTAGCAACTTGAGTAGAAGTATACATTTTTTATAAGCCTACAATCCTCATCCAATAAGAAAACTATAAATTTAACGAAATCAAGTATTCAGAATAATAACAAAGAAATACCATTCAAGTTGAAAAGTCTCTTGAGAAATATACAATACGTACAAAGTATATATGCACATTGTAAACTACATGAACAATTTCCTATAAGAGATTTGAAAATAATCATTTGAAGAAATTTTGAACATCATTGGTTTTAAAACTATCATCCTAGACTGAGTTTGCAATAAAAAGCAATATTGCTAAACATTCTTCAAAATTTTCCCCTTCAACAGACATCTTCCCCAGTTGCACACCTAAAATTTTTATTGAGGCTAGCATAACAAGTTTCTGTCCTAGGACTTCATATGAATTGCCTCCTTGGTATTATATATCATCAAATAAACATATTGTAACAATTTTAAAATATTATGTACATAACAATGTTTAGTACTATAAAATTTATAGCCCTACTAGGGATATGAGAACAAAGCGAGAATTGTGGCAATGGCTAATTTTTCACACAAGAAATCAACCTTGTTGTTTGTAAAATAAGCAAATAAAAGGTAAGAACCTTAACCTCCTATAATATTTGGAATATTTGCAAAATAGGTTGTTTCAAGTGTAGGGTGGAGAGCATGCAAGCTCAGCACAACACCTAAAATCTTTGCACAATAAATGATTTTTATATTTCATCAAAGAGAATTATATGGAGTGGCATAAAAAAGACACTAGCAGAACATTCCCTTCTAAAAAGCACTACAATTGCAACCACCAACAAGCTTGATGGTGGTGCCTGGTTGAGGAAATATGTTACCTTAATAGCACCACATGGAGTACTCATTGTGCCATTAAGGTTGCATTGCTACCCAACAACCAACGTGCTTGTGACTGTTGATGTGCCATGGAGGTTGTACCGCATTGCTACCACCAATAAGCTTATTCCTCATGGACACATAACTTGTGCTTGTGAAGGACACATGCTACCTTAATAGTGCTACATGGAGGTTGTAGTAGGTTGCATTATTTACCTTCTACCAACTTGGGTATGCTTGGTGCATCCCACATGTAGAATCACAAAAAAGTGAATATTCAAGAAGTCATCCTTAAAGAGGACAAAGCTTGGATGAACAACTACTCAAATTTTAGAAATGGAGGAGACAACATGAAAGATGAACAGAATCGGGGCTCCACCTCAAGTATTAAATTAATCAATTATACACTTTAGTAACCATGCTTGGAGAACTGAGGTTCTCTATAGATAAGAAATTAAGGAAAAGCTTTGTTCTCTACGTAAGAGATCTCTAAGATAATCAGAAGCATTTGAAATGCCATCAATCTAGGACTCTTTATATTCTACAAATGCAACTTGTAATAAACCATGCAAGAGCAATACGGAGACAACTCCCCTTGACAATATATTTGGGCCAGAGCAACCTTGCTATACTACAATATTGCAAACAAGAAATGGTCGATTCTACTCTCTCCTTGAACATGGAGAGTTTGATGCATCCAAATAAAGAATCAAAAGAGAAGGACCTTCAAGAAAAGATGGAATGGTTGGGAGAAAAATTAGAAAGGATAAAACCCAAGGAAAGCTTTGGGTTAGATAGAATGTCATCAAATCATTGCCAAATAGGGATCATGCCAGATGTGGGAAGCCAACGCTGACAATGCTAGTGGCTAGATGCAAATTCCAAATCCAATGATGGTGGTAGGCTAGAATAGTCAAGTGGGAGAGTTGACTACGAAGTGCAAATTAACTAGTACATGTACAAGTTGTCTAGATTGATGAGAAGCTCATTGATTTTGGGCACTTACTTAAATCTCAAGCATTGAATTTTCTACATAACTCCATGTTTCTATTCTTAGAATCCAAATAGTTGAGAGTCCCAACCTACACAACAAATTTAAGCACCATAATACATCACATTCTCATGTTGGCCTTTTGCATTGCGCTTGTCCTTTTACAATGCAAACTCCATGGAAGGCCTACTAATTGGGTGGCCAGTTTACTAGGTAATCCTACTAATAATCTATAAATCTTTTGTTTGGATGGTACTAATAATGTATACATGTTGTGATTACTTTGGTTTTGTAGTAAATGAGATCATTGATGGAAAATATCATAGACCCCCTAGCTAAGACTCATTAATCAAGAACCAACGCATGGATGGTGAAGCGAAGATAGTATGCCTTTAGTCAAGCTGGCTATGGAGGGGGACAAAATAACATGACTAGCTTGGCCTTTTTTTTGCTTAAAAACTCTATATTATTTTATGCTAGTGAAAAGATTGAAATTGTTTCACTTTTTTTCCCGAGTAAATAGCTCCACATCTAGTTTTCCTACTTTTTGCCTTTGAGAAGATGCTTCAAGTATCATGAAAATAGGTTGGCCAATATAAAGAATAATTCATGCTTGCACAAATTTGTTCCACCCATAACGAAGGCACGAACCAACTTAGAAGTGACAAAAAGAACTCTATTGAGGTCCAGCATATGCATAAAATAGGGTATTTAAAGGATCAATGTCCCGACCAATGGCTTAGATTTGACTACACTAGTTCGGGTGATCTATCAATGACCAAATTGATGGCCAAATTGGATGACCAGTTTGATCGATCAAAGTCAAATCCAATGGATAGTTTGATCGATAAATTGAAACCCATATGGATGACCAAATTGATAGCTAAATTCAATGATCAAATTTGTTGACCCCATTCAATGGTTGATTTCAACGACCAATTGTAGTGAGCAAGACTTCAGCCACCAACTGTCTAGCATCCAAGACTATCAGCTACCAAAATCATAATCACAAGTTTATGGACACTCAAAGGAACCCCAAGTGTTGCCACTATGTCCAAAGGGCAAGATCCATTGCCAAATTTTCATGATCAATCATTCAATGACGAGGATTTGCCAGCACTTCACAGATACTAGATCCTTTCTACATTCCTAAATATGGGATTCAGGCTCAGTTTTCAAAACTCAGATTGGTCAATGTTCTGATACAAATATTATGATCCCATTTAGATGCTTAAATATGGGAATTTAAGTTTATTTTTTAAAATTCAAGCCCAATGTTCTGACACAAGACATGGGCCACTACCATGGAATTGCTTAGGTACCATGTTAATCGTTAAGGCTCATGGCATGTAAGGCAACTACCAAGACTCTGAATTCTCATACAATTAAGGCACAGATTTGAGGACTTATGTGCTAAAGCCACTGCCAAATTTCAATCTATTGGAATCTTGATACACCATTTCTACACAAAAGAAGGATGCCCTCAATTTTGGATCCCAAACAGATGCCTCAGAGCTTGTAGAGCATCCATGAAGACCTTGTCTCTTATGAAGATCTTGCCCTTGCTCCCAAGCTTAGGTGAGCAATGGGCAGCCAAGACTAGCTACCCATAAGGCCTTGATGGTGGACTTGTTTTCCACATCACCTCAACTTGGGCTAGTACCATTAGCGTGTAACCACCATCATCATTGAGGACGTATGAATACGTCTCTCGTTGGAATCCTTGTGATGTAAGATGAATGCATGTAGGATAGACTCAATCAAAGTTTTTACATTAGAAAAAAGAAAGGCACCACTTGAGTATCTCAAGCATCTAGCTTAGAATTATGGGTCATTAAAGAGTACCAAGGAACAAACCCAATCATCAAAGGTGGACAAGTTTCCAAAAAAGTTAGTGGCCAAATACAAACCAAGCATCTAGTATATTTGCTACGTGTGCATGCTCAATGGGGTCTTTGATCTTTGAGCTCCAACTCTCACACATTTTGATGCATTTGTGGGGAGCATACACACTGAGCTCTCGGATCTTTGAGCCTTGACTCTCACACATGTTGTGCATTTGTTGAGAGAGCGAACAAAGTGAGATCTTAAATCTTTCAGATTTAACTCCTACACATCTAGTGCATCTATGGGGAGAAATCCTACACATTTAGCTATCTTGTTGAGTATCAAACTCAATTTGAGATCCAAGGGACTGATCCAAAGGTTTAATTCAAGGTTCGGATCCCATGAGTAGTTTAGCCATAGAGTTTTTAGGTTTATCTCTCAGTTCTTTTTACGTCATGAACTTAGGGGGTTTTGCTTATGTTGTTGGCAAGGATGGGTCAACTCTACTTCCCAGCATTCTACCAAACATGGGGACCAAGACCCAAACTCCATCTAGCATACTTCAAGTATCTTTGTGCGTGCATGGTTGTCAACAAACACAAGATTGTGTACCTCATTCATAGCTTGAAAGAGTAGGCAAAGGTTTGCTACAACCAGCTAAGACCCAATTTAGTTTCAGACTACGATTTCTTTGGAAACCGGTTGCCAAGTTTGGGACACCCATCTCATTCCAAAACTCACTTTCATAGTGGAAAATGAAGCTCTAAATGTTCATCCAAAGGAAGGAACCTACAATGTTGGAAGTAGCAATACATTACACTATCTAGGAGCAATAAAGTGTGATGCAATTGATCTACCCTAAAAAACAAAAATCCTACCTCCTGTATGTACGTACCTTTCACCAATTGTCGCCAAACCAAAAAGCTCATATTTATAGCCCCTAAGTTAGGTATTGCATACCATGAATTCATTGGTGGAGGTTGAAGACATCATGGTTAAGGATATTAGAATGCATCCAAGGCTCATACAACAAAAGCTCACACCTCCTCACCAGTTAATTCTAGGCCTACAGATTACCAAGGAATATTGTCACCAATCCAATTTCTATGTGATTCATAACGTAGAATTGGAGCTCTATTAGGGGCCTAAGTTAACTTCATGACCCATGGCCTCATCAAAAAGCCTAAGGTTTAGCAGGTCATCATTAATCTTGTGTTTAAGACTACAAATAGTCTACACAAGGGACTCTTGAGGATGATGACATCTGGTAGATCAACATCAATGTTTTTACCTACAATCCATGCACATAATCTAGATCTTATGGTTGGTTCAGTAGATATATATTTGATGATTGGCCTTAGAGCACATCCACTAGCCACATCGCGGGATCACATCCAGTTCCTCCTACTTTAAACTAGGGCCCAACGATTGAGGTTTAAGGCCAAATTTGACTGTTGGTTATGTAGCTCTACATGTGGAAGTGAATTTCCTAAGACTAGAACCTAAGATAAATTTCCATGGACATGTGATAAAGCAAAACCTTTATGTGGGTTTATCAAGGCCTGTATAGGATGATGAAGAAGTCAAATTCCCTTATAACTCAAAGTCACATGCACACCCTTACCTCAATGATAATCGAGGATGCTTGATCAATGGTAAAGTCATCAAGGGCATTGACAGGGTCCAAAGGTTAGCTAGTTGATATCCCTGTATTAAACTTGGGGATTACGAAAAACCCAAAATGTCTCTCCATTGAGTCGTTTAGGTTATCTTGGATACTTGGGCATTAAGGTTTGATTGCTCTTGGAAAAAACTAGATGAAAAAATGGGCATACACGTGAAATTGATTTCATGGGTTATCCCCTAGGCTAGGTGCCAAACCATTTTTGTAGCCACATAAATGGCCAATCAATGAGGTCAAACCATATAGATCTACATGGAGTAGGTAGAATGCTTGGATATCCATGTTGCACATGGCAACATCTACATCGTGTTGAAGAAGGAAAGTCACTTACAAATTCTACACTTTAAGTAATACACCCACAATGCACTTGCATACTCAAAATTCTATTCAAGTCATGTTGTTTCCCTTCAACTTACTAGACTATTTGCACATCAAAGAGAGCATTGAAAATAAATTGCATAGTGTCCAATGCAAGCACCTGTAGTGCTTTCATGGTGAGTTGCTTGTAGGTTGCATTTGGTTTTCAAGCATGTGCTAACCTTGTCTTGTAGATACTAAAGACTAGAGCGAGTGTTCATATGCCCAATGGATGAAGGCTTTATAGGGTCTGAACCTCAAGGCTAATCTTGTCTAGGCAAGAGTCACCAAATGGTAGCACAACCATAATGAAGATTTGTAGGACCAAAAGACCTCCAATTGATGTCCCTAAAGCAAAGGAAAACTAAAAAAGAGCTCCACAGAGGCCCTTAGTGTCTATGCATAAAAAAGTGTGTTAGAAGGATTGATGGTCTGACTCATGGCTAGAATTGACAACCTGTTTGATGGCCCAAATTTTGGGCCAATTTGATTGATCCATCAAGATCCACATTGATGGGTAGATTTAACAACCAATTTGATTGATCCATTAATAGTCAAATTTGATGGTCGGGTTCATTATCTGATAGTTAGATCAAGGGCTAGATTGATAACTGAACTTGACGATCAAATTTGATGGCAAAAAATGATGACCCATTTCAATGTCCAACTTCAATGAATGAGACTTGCCATGTCACAAGCATCCAAGACTATCAGCTTACCAAATCAAGAAAATGGGTTTGTAGAAATTCAAATGGAGCCCAAATTTGACTACCATGTTCAATGGCCAAGGTGTATTAGCTCAAGAAAATCCAAATGTCCATGATCATTTAATGATGAGGATCTGTCAGCACTCCTTAGATATTGGGCTCCCACCTACATGCCTAAATGTGAAATTTGGACCTAATATTTACAGCTCGGATGCCTCTCGGATGCAATGTTATGACATATGCCAACACTGTGTAAATTCTTAAGTACCGGGTCCATCATTAAGTTATAGGGCACACAAGTCAAGTATCCAAAGTCCAAATTCATCAACAATAATTAACACATAGATTGAAGGATGTACATGCCATGGTCTGAGCCAAATTTTAGTATGTCATACTCCTAAGACAGAATTACTACAGTGAAGTAGGACATCTACCACACGCCCCCCATTGGGTGCCCCCCAATGGATGCCTTTACCTCATTGTTGATTAAAAAAGAGGCAGCAATGTAAAGTTCCAAGTTGATGGTACATTGATTCCCATCCTTAGACCACTTTTTTCTATCAAGAAGGATGATAATCAATGCGTTCTTTAAGTCATTTTAAGAGGAGGTGATTCCATGACTTTTACAATGCTATAGGCACCTCCAATGGATCACTTGTGGCTCCATTGTCTTATTCTTCAATAATATTCTAATGGAACTCATACTAATTGATTCCATCAAGCTGGGACACCAAGAGGGCTCTTGAGAGTTCTACATTGATGGGGCCATAGGAGTTCCATATCTCCATTGATCTTCTAATAATTGATTAGACAAGTCCCTAAGTCAGCCAACTTTTCCTTGCGACCCTTTGATTTGTAGCTTATCTTCATGTAGGTAGCTTATGTTTTTGACTTAGAGTAGGCATGAATTGTAAAGAGCTCATGGAGGCTTTGTCATTTTTGGCCCATAGTAATGCAACTTGTTAATGCATGTGAATGGTCAAGCTCACGAGTGGTCTATGAAATGTCCAATTGATGAACTTGTCTCCATAGTCATTCAAGGCTCTAGCACCTTTCACCATCAAGAAGCCCCAAAACTTGCTCAAACCTGGCAGAGGAGTATTGGAAGGGGAAGCAACCACCACAGGAAGAAAGAAGATCTATATTTAGAAAAGGAGTAAGTGTCCCAAGCTTTTGACTATGCACCAATGTCTAACATCAGTGAAAGGTTGCAAAGCAATCACCATGAAGGACCTTGACTTCCACAAAAAATTTTTGAATTTCACAAAGAGGTGCAACCATGAGATGAAAGGAGAGTTGAAGAAAGATCCTCCTATAGATTGAGTGAGATAGAGAGGGAGATCCACTATAGAGTTGAGGGAAGCTCCACTTGTACATCGAATGAGAGGGAGAGAGAGATCCACTAGAGACACAAGCTAGGAAGTGGCTTTCCTCTGGCTTTCAAGCCTCTAGAGGAGTGATTCATCCTTGACCTTCAGATCCATCTCTAAGTATGTATTCACCACCTTATGTAGTGTGTGGCTTCATTGATTCATCCCAGGAGTTTGATCTTTTGGTTTTGATTCCTCCCTAGGATCCATTTGATTTAAGACAAATGAGGCAAAATCGAAGCACCTTCATTGAGGAAAGAGAAAGGATGAACAAACTACCACCAAAGACACACATCAACCAAGACTACTAACAAATTGAAGAATTGAATGAATGAATGAATGATGAATAAGAAAATCAAATAAGGGTATTAATCAAAACAGACAATTGATGGAGCAAAAAGGGAATGGTCGATTCAAAATAAAACCATCGGACAAAGTAGAGAATCACAAGATGATGAATGGTTGAGTGACTTGAAAGAAGCATTGAGACAAAGTTATAACAACAAATGTATTGGGCCAATGGACAAATCCATAGAATGAGGGACACATTCCTATATCCTTGAGCCAATTCAATCCATACATTGTTGCATTGATGAGTAGTCTTGAATATCATTTCCATCTATATTTCCCTTACTACCTTAACATAATAATCCAAAGATACTTCTCTCCTATAACATGTAGAAAAAGACCTAGAAATATCCATCTTGACTCTTTCTCTCGAGTCCCTATTTGGGCATTCTTTCTCCTTGGTAGCTTGAGGATCTAGCTTAGGAGTCTGGTCATTGGAGAGCGCCAAGGATCTAAACCAGTCACCAAAGAGCCTATGTCGTAGACCCCATCTATATTGCAATGACTTTGAAGAAAGAGTTGTGGCCAGAAATAAATCCAACAATTCATTATTTTTTTGCTAGTCAAAATTTTGTAGCTGAGCCCTACTACTCTTCATGAAATCCAATTTATTTAAACCCAAAGTATTACAGGTCTCCTTGGACCATAGAATGCAATTGTAGGCCAAATAATGATAGTTGAGCCCTATTGCTCTTCATGAAATCCAATTCATTTAAACCCAAAGTATTACAGGTCTCCTTGGACCATAGAATGCAATTGTAGGCCAAATAATGATCTACTGATGTGTCCATTTTAGATAATGCAGAGGAGGTTTTGGGGCCTCTCATGTTAGCAACATGCCTCCATGCTGCTACATTTGACCGTCTGATGTCAACAAACAGTTTGCCTTCCTAGTATGCCTCCACTCACAAATGCATGTGGACTTACATCAACTAGTTCATCTCCAAATAGCCATACATGTGGCCATGCTCTGATAGGGATAAAGCAATGCTACTACATCCAATGATTTGACCTTGTATGTGGAGTCAACATCATTGAATGTTAGCAAACTAGCTAATAGGATCGTGATTCCATCACCGTCCTGGTCAGATATAATATAATCTCCACGGTCCAATTTAGTGGGAGTCTTCTTTTCCAAAATATCGCATGGTAAACATGTACGTCAACGACACCCTCTTGGTCCGTCAACATGAGAAGAAGTTTGCACATCATCTGTCCACTAAAGACTTAGCAATGGACTTATAACACATTCAATAGGATTTTTACTTTGAAGTATTTGAACATAAGATCTTTTTAAAGGAAGAAAGAAATGGACTAATACAAACCTATAGGAGACCATGCCTCATTTTCCATTTTAGTAGGCCTCCCCATTGTGCACCAATAGAGACATAGAATTTCCTAGGATGTTTAGCAAATCTAGCTTAATTATAGTCTAAAACAATGAGAAAAAAACTACCTATTCTTCATAGGGAACTAGCTCTAATCTTGGCAACGATAACCAGAAATTCTTGCAACCACGTTTCCACTATATACCTTCTCTACTCATTGTTACTTATTTGTGTTCAATTTGTGAATATATTGATTGTGACACTTTGTCAATTTCTCATTCTAAGAGATAGTGTGTTGTCCCTACCAAGTCATTCCTAAGAGCTTCTGAGACACACCTCAGAAGAAAGAGGCCATTGCCCACAAATTATGCAACATAATCACTCAATGGGACTCACTCTCAAAGGAAAAAAATTGCAACGTCTCAAGTTATAGCTTCACCACATCCAAATGAACCTTGCATGCAACCGGGTGCCACAGCCTAGTTTCTTGCCAGCCCTTTTGATTAGCCTCCTTGGCCTGTTGAGGAACATTAGCTAGAAGCATCTTCTGGACATCTTCATTGACAAGAGGGGACAACTCCCCTTGAAGTTTACCGACCCACCATATCAGCATAAGAAGGTGGGTCGAGCTTCTTGATGTCTTTCTTGTCCAAGGCGACATCTTGCGTAACCCCATCTGCCTCTTGCATCGTCTCATCATGTGCATTATCACCACTCATAGAATCTTTCTTGGGAACCGTAACCCAAACTGCTCACTCCAACGGCCTACTCTGACCGTCTGAGCTCTTCTATATTATGCACCAGAAGGCGACTTACATAGTGCTCTCCTCGAAGAGCACGGTCATGCATGGCTCAAAATTTGCAACTTCAGCGAATCGCTTCGCAAAAAGGCAAGAAGGGCATCATCTTAGAGGGGGAAGTAAAACAACCTCTTCACGAGAAGGGGGCTCTCCTTGTCTATGTATTGACTGCTCTTAGAGCCAATAGGATGGCCTCATATGCTCCTTATTACGCAACACCACCAACATGAGAAATGAGTTGCCCAGAACCCAAGATGGAGTTAACTTTTGGTGTGAACATAATACATGGAAAGGAGTTGGGCAAAGTAGGGGCCATGTTTGACGTGCTCTAAGTTCCCTCCGCAATTGCATACCCTTTGCCTTTGAGTCACACCCACAAGCGAAGCTTCTCCTCGCACAGAGAGTTCCTCAAGTTCACCTGCCCTGAACTCTAAAAATGCTCGGAAACGATACCTCCTATAGGACTGTTAGCGACTTGTGATACCTCGAAGGCTCGCGAGGATGCCACTAGGTGACAAACCTCCGATTTGACGCCCAAGAGATAAGACCGAGGAGGATATCCTGGGGTGGACGGAAAATTTACACGATCAGCTTCGATCTAACGCATCGTGGCGTGCTCACAGAGTCCAAGCCGAGCTGGTGGCAAGCAGTTTTCGTGGGTACCTACTACCGATCCGCAACGTTCCTGATTCGAAAGCATCGGGACTAGCCTTTAAGGCGATGACCTACGACCGCCATAGGCAGAACCGGGGATTCAATTTCCAAAGGATCCGTCACCGATTGGAGCCTCGAAGCTTCGTGGGTCCAAATCAAATGGCACATATACACGTTACCATTGTAAAATATGCGGAATGAGTTCGTCGCTGTAGAAGTTACAACGAGAGAACCAGCGTAGTTTGAATCTGGGGAGTGAACAGTTTGAATCTGGGGAGTGCGAGCTTGGTGGGTGATTTCTTGGCATTCTGAATTCTCAGATAAAATTTAGAAACTCGTGAGTCGCCCCAACTCGACAGTCGGGGACTCGGGAGGCAATGTTTTCTGATGTTCTGGATCTGGACGAGATGTTCTGTCAAATCGATTGAGTCACAAACAACACAGGCTGCCAGTACCAAATCAGCAGCAGCGCACAACAGGCCAACAACACGCACTCTCTAAAGGCGTATCTACGGACCACGGACTTGAAAGTTTTGATACCAGAAAGATAGAAGGCCACGTGAAGTGTGCCTCCGTGGCCTATGCATGCGGAGTAGCCCCTCATCCCATCAATCATCGCCAAGTATATACTTCAAGATGAGAAGATAGGATGGGAATCGTTTCCCTCCCGAGATTTCATCATCTTGCTTTGTGAACCCCAGTCAACCCATCTACTACACACTCAAGGTGCCCGCTCAAGTTGACTTGATGTGGCGAACATGTCGAGAGCTCACACTTGATCAGTAGGCCGCACCCAAGGACGAGTTCCTTACCTTTAGGTCTATACTCTATAGGGAAAAGTGTGGCTCGTTTAATGGGCCTCTTGATTAAAAAATGTATAACTTTCATTTTATAATTCCAATGAGCATGTTTCCAAAGCCTAATTTTTATTATTATTTCCAAGTAGAAAATTTCCATGCCCAAAACCCATACAACATTACATATTATGGTTTCAACATGCATGGGAGCTACTAGCCAAAAAAACAAAAAACATCATGGGTAAATCATAACAAAATCTATCCTATGTGTATCCCCTTGCTACTAACGCGCCACGAGGATACAATTGCACATATGGTGTCGATCGTCATTGTCACTATCATCACTGGGATGACCATTGGCTCCTTCCTTAGGCAATGTCCTGGATCTGCAATGCGCTCAGTAGATGGCTCAACTCCTGACCTTGGTGAATATGTGGTGCATCCCATCTCACATCGACATCCTTTGGACTCGGGACATCAATAGGAACATCCCTCTTGGTCACCATGGGTGATTGGCTCGAGCTAAAAGCTCAAAGTACCTAGGAGCTGCATTGAATGGGTTTTTAATGTATCAACCGACATGAGCTTATGTGTGCGGCATGTCATAAGTATATAAAATATTATTGATGTCATTGGTAGTCACTGAAGCTAATGAAACCATGGTCCACCAGAGAGCACGTGCACATGCACGATCCATGTCCCTTCCTTGGTACGATGTGACTTGTGATGGGAAATAGGTAGTACTTGCCATCCTAAAACATCTTAAGAAGACCCTTATCTAAAGATGTCCCTAGCTTGCAATCCATTTATATTTCCAATACACAAATGCCCTCTCCAAAACATTTGAGATGGTTAATTAGAGTTGTCCCATACCAAACATACAAGTCCATCTTCTCCATTACAGATGGACTTGTATGTTTGGTATGGGACAAATAGTGTGAATATGATTTGGCCCAGGATTTTGTAGAATGACCGAAATCCTTTCAATGATGCGTCTTCCATCATCTCAATCAATGACTGCTTCCATGATAGGTTCAAGCTTCGTAGATTCGTAAGACAAGGTTGTCCTCTTGCACCCTTATTGTTTGCCATCGCCACCAAGCTTCTATTGTGGTAGATAGATCCTCATCTCAATCTCGGCACTCTGAAAGGTCTTCCCCTCCCCATCAGTTAGCATCCCAATTTTTTGTAGACGAGAACTCCAATATCCTTTTAGCGGATTAGGAGAACATTGACAAGCTAATGTAAATATATGATCAGTTCGCGGTTCGATTTGATTCTCGCATTAATAGCACCAAGACCATAGCTCTGTACCTTTCATGGGATACGGCCCCTCAATGGCTATTGCAATATGGTTATTATATGCTTCGATTTGGTCAGATTTTTCGCTATCTTGGATGCCCGCTTAGAATGAGTGTCACAATGAGGCAACGATTTCAATAGTATGCCGCTAAGTTTGGCAAGAAGTTCCATAAATGGAGGAATAAACCACTTTTGCTTCCAGGCCGGGTGCTTGTTATTAAGCACATCCTATGTGCCATGAATAGTTTACTCTTCCACAATTTTCCCTTTCTCCCAAGCTATCTTTTCTGAGATTGAACGATTACTACGAGATGTACTTTGGAGGGAGCAGCGGCTTGCATTCCCTTGGAGCTTTGCAACTACTCCAAAGGAATGGGGAGGTTTGGGATTGTAGTCTTTTAAGGCCAAGTCTATCAAACTCTGCTGTAATGGTTGTTGTAGATGCATGCAGATAAGCCTTGGGCTGTAATTACGAGAGCTTGGATTGAGGAAGCATGTGTGCTTGGCATTAATCAAGGAAGTGCCACCTAGCATGAACTCATACTCAGTCCCTTTCCAATCCGTATCACTAAATTAGAGCTTATCTCTAAGTTAATTCCCACTTGGAGGTCAGGTATTGGTGATTCCATCGAGTGGCAGATGGCTATTCGTATTGAGGGTGATGGATCCTTGCACGTGAATATTTGGATCAACCACTTTGCATTTCAGAATCTGATTACTCCTATCCAGGTTAATTCACGGCGATGAGATAGCTAAATAGTCGAGGTATCCGCTCGTGGTCTTCTATCTGGGATTCCAAAAAACATGCCTTCCTACCAACGGAATAGCTAACTAAGCATTTTCACCTATCTACTTCTAAGCATCGATTTCTTTCTTCCATTGTTGCATGGATCAAGCCCAAGCCCTATAGCAATCAAGCCTATTGACTTGCGGGGCTCGATCAATCATTCACGAAAGGATTTCTCTCGACTAATATTGGCTCATTTTTCACCCATCTAAGTGTTGAAATATTCAGATCTTTGAAAGGATCATGGAAATGTATCGCCCCTCATGACGGTCTGTGTATTTGAAAGATGCACTTTCGTAGGATATGGTCTACAACACCTTCCTACAAACTAAACTTTCTACTGTGGCGGCTTTTATTAGTGGCTAAATACCCAACCGACTGATTAAATGGAAGAGTATCTCCCCAATTTGCTCATTCTACAAGGTCAATATAGAGTCGCATTATCATCTATTTCGGGAATGTAATATGGTTCGACCCATCTGGAGAGGTGTCTTATCTCGTTGGCTAGCACGAGTGCAGATTCACATCCCTTTTTCATGGAAAGGATCTCTACTTGGTGATAGCTGTAAATGTATAGACCAATAGCTTCACATTTGGAACTTAGTATGTGCACTCGTGATTCTAGAAGTGTGGAGAACATGTAACAATGTCGTATTTTGGTAGAAAAAGTTTCCAATTAATATGGTTGAGATGGTAAATCATAGTGTCATTGACTTGGTTAGATACTGTGTAGCCAGCGATGACTCCATGTGTTGTAGGGATTTCGGAGGAATGCCAATGGAGTCTCCACTCCCAAGCAACTCCTTGTGAGAGCTTTACAAGCACGAGCCTAACACTTGTGTCACTCAAGTGCCTACTGGATCGTGTCAATGTGATTCCACAAGAGAGAAGAGGGAAGGAGAGAAGAAGGGAAGGTAGTAGAGGGGAGGGGATGTGGAAAAGAAGGAAAGAGTGAAAGGAGGGGAGTGGCAATCTGGAAAGCAAGAAGTCTCACTCATAAGAGGATGGAAAGAATGAGAGAGCTTGTATTCTAAAAGTTTGCAAGTACATAATGAAGACCAAAGTCAAACATTTGGTCATTTATACAATCCACCTTTTGAAGGGAGTGCTAACCTTGTACTCTCTTTCACTTCTCTCACTTTCTTTTTACAAATACTTGGACCCATACGGGGATATCATATAGCCTTCCTCACATCCTCTCCTACTTCTCTGCTTTATCTTTACAATCACTTGGCACTAGTGGTGACTCCATGTGTTGTAGGGATCTTGGAGGACTGCTAATAGAGGCTCCACTCCCAAGCAACTCCTTGTGAGAGCTTTGCAAGCATGAGGCTAACACTTGTGTCACTCAAGTGTCTACCGGATTGTGTCAATGTGATTCCACAAGAGTGAAGAGGGAAGGAGAGAAGAAGGGAAGGTAGGAGAGCGGAGACGATGTTGAAGAGAAGGAAAGATTGAAGGGAGTGAAGGAACATGGTGGAGAGAGGGAGAGAGAGAGGGTAGGCTAGGGAGAGAGGAAGTGATACTCAAGAGGAGATATAATGAAATGGAAATGAAATGACTAGAGCAATGAACAAAAATGAGAGTACTCACATGTAGACCAAAGAGCTTGTACCTTGATACTTGATTGATTTGACACTAGACAAGTACGGCTCTTATATAGAGCGCACACACACATATGAACACCAATGCATATGGGATAACTCCCAATGTGACACGTGGCATCCATAGGACACACTAGACTAGAACTCACACTAGAACACACCAAAATGACTCAACTTGGCTTCATATTCTAACATCCCCCCATGAAGGCAAGGTGAGAGAAACCTGGAATGTAACCAAGGATAGAACATGACAGTGATAGGACTACTAAACTATGCAATGTCTGAACTAGACATGGCTCCCATGCCAACTCAGAGGCTGAAGTCTAAACATGGTTTAGAGGTCGGACTGAGCACTCATATGGCTTTTACATCCCAAACATGACTCAGAGGCTCATGTCTCAGCATGGATGCATGAACAACTCAGAGGTCTAGAAGACCAATGCACCAACATCCTAGAACTCATATGCCAGGCCTATAACTAGAGCCTATCAATGCCAATACATGGCTCCCACAATACGTCCCCCTCTTGACTCCAGGGACTAACTAGAAACATGGAGTCACACACCATAAAAGAAATACATCAATTTAGGAGGACAATCCAAGGTAGATGACCTTATTAACTCAGTAGGACTCAATAACACACTGCATTACATTCATTTTGGGGGACAACCTGGGCAGAGGACCCATTCATCAAGCATATATAATTAACATTGATCTCTTTAAGTAAGAGATATCCTCCAAATAGCTGCAAGCACATATGAGTGCCCATTCCTATTGTCGATGAAGCACTAAGCAAGAATGCCCCAATAAAGATGTTCGTGAAGTCCATGGGGCAGCTACAAGGAGCAATCACATGATGACTCTCAATGTGTCGGAAGGAGTTACAAATGTCGAGTAACTTCACTTGATTTTACAATGTCCCCAAACAAATGTTACAAAATAGTGACGATTTTACAAAATTTCTTGGCAAGCCTCAAGAGTTTTACATAGAGGAGGCTGTAATACAACTATAGGAATCAAAGAATCAGAAAAGCCCTAATTTTTAAAATTAGGGTTTCTCAGAATTATTTTTGTGATATTTTCTCAAAAACATGCAGAATTGTAAGCCCTAGTGCATCACAGGCTAAATATGCCAAAATCTCCAAAAAATAGTGAAAACCTGGGCTAAAATTGCAAAAGTCGATCTAGAGTTGCATGGCAACTACAAAGAATCTCATGTTCCATGCTCACACTAAACAAATTCAATATCTCTTTGTCTCATCGTGGATGGCTAGTCTATTTTACAACCATGATAATGTTGGCCCTTGGGTAGGCCAATAGGCAGACTTACCACTATAGGCGCGAGAGTCGGTGGCAGTCGTCAAGAAATCTTCCTTTGGTTAACTTCTAAATGGTGAGTGACAATAAGTGGTGCGAGTTCATTAACTTCTAAATGGCAAGCGCCAGTAATAGGAAGCAGTGACCCCACATCTGAGTAGGGGTAACCACAAACTAATAGCAAGTAAATGATTTCCTAAACCTTATGCATTAGTTTTAGAAGTTCGTTCTTGTTACTGCTGCTGTGGTGCCAAGGGCCAATCAATGTGTGTGTGGAGTAGCAGCAAAGCTCTACTTGTAATAACTTGGGCTTGGAATACAACTTGAGGAATCTAGTGGGATAAGGATAGCCAAAATCCTCTCTTGAAAAAATCTGGTCATACTTGTAAAATCAAGATCTAGAGAGAAAAATACTAAAACTAGAGAGAGAAATACTAGAAGCCTTCAATCTTTGAGGTATCTTCACAAGTACCTTCACAAGTGAAGGGACCCAAAGGTACCTTCACAAGTCCTTCACCAATGAAGGGAGCCTCATGTATAAATATCTCTCTATGTAAGGAAGCTTGCACTCTGGAGTAGCTTTGTGTTCAGTACGACTTTGGTGTGCTTGCATAAATCATCTCCAAGTGTCCCTGCTTTCTCATGCGAGGCAGTCGATAGAGCGAGCGAGGAAAAGCGAGCGGGCCCAAAAAAGCGAGCGAGCTTTTCTACAATTTCCTTATCGAGGTACTCGACATAGCTTTGTGGAAACCACTATTTGGAAAGATTCTCGAAAATAAAACTTAATGTTACTATGTGTAACTATACCAATATTGCGAATTATAGTCTACCTTAGCTTCCAATTGGAGCCATACTCACATTATGCAACAATAATATGTGGGTTTGAAAGAAACCGAATTTCCACTCCAAAGCGGTTCCATTACTGATACAACAAATCTTTTGCATTTGAAATGGGTCTTATTATCAAACTCCTTCAATAATCAAAACAAATGTGTTGCTTGATATGTTGAACTTAGTAACGTAAACATCACTTCATCCATATGCGGGGAAAAAAAACTGTCTGTAGACTTCATAGCATGGGATTGCATCAACACTTATAACATTCAAAATGGTTCTTCTTATTAAAAGTGTTATCAACCATGAAAGAAAATGTTTAAAAATAGTTCACCCGTATGTTGAAAAACCCCCGTGTCATTTATGACATTCAAAATTGTTCTTGCAACCATCCTGTAGTTCCTAGAGATTTTGCCCATACTTCCAACCCCTTCCCTTCAACCACTAAGAGGTATCTAATAGTTTTATAGAACACTTGAGATATCATCACCTCCTAATACAAAACCATTATTACTATTTGTAGAACACTTGAGATATCATCATCTCTTAATACAAGACCATTCTTACTATTTGTAGAACACTTGAGATATCATCACTCCTTCCCTTCAGCCACTAAGAGGTACCTAATACTTTTGTAGAACACTTGAACCATTCTTACTATTTGTAAAACACTTGAGATATCATCACCTTTTAATACAAAACCATTCTTATGGTTTGTATAACACTTGAGATATCATCACCTCTTAATATAAGAACATTCTTAGTATTTGTAGATCACTTTAGATATCATCGCCTCTTAATACAAGACCATTCTTACTATTTGAGAGATTAATGGATTAAAGGTTTGAAGCTCATAGGAGACGAAGGAAGAGAAAGTCAGTTTCAACATGAGGACAATAAAACTAATTGGAATATTTTGACTTATGTATTATACCTTTTTGAAGACTATGAATTTAATTCAGTTTCAACATTAGGATGATAAAACTAATTAGAATATTTTGACTTATGTATTATATATTTTTGAAGACTATGAATTTTAATGAGGAGAGGCACGCACACTACTTAGTAAATACACTAGTACTACTACTAGCCTACGACTATTAAGCCTAGTAGCACCAGTGTGATTTTGAGCCTTGTATCAACCTCTTGATAATTTTCTTTCATCGTTAGTGCAATAGAAATTATTCCTTCTATTAGAAGAAATCTTGCCAAATTTATTCAAAGTGATGATTTTGTAGTCTACATCCACTATCCTCTGACTCTCAAAAATATATTAAATGTGAGCACCCATTTATCTTGTATGATCAACCCTAGACTATGCTACGATAGGACATTACTAGAACAAAAAAAATATGAATTGATATGGCGATGTTCGGTGTGACATAACCAAATTAAGGATTTAATAAGAAAGAAAACAATCAGAATCAATAGGCTATTCAATGGCTCCCATCTCTTATGCATTCTAGCTCCTCATGTTTGACAAGAATGCAAACAATAATGAAATCACATTATCTTTAGTTTCAAAGTAAGCAAAGCACCAAAAATAAATGCAAACATATTGGATGAGGAATAAATAGGTATCTAGATATAGATAGACCTATATATATGCATTCATAGATATAATGATGATTAAAGTTGGATGGTCATAATAATATTATGTGTACTATCATTGGGATTAGGACTACTATTGGTAATATTGTATGTAGTAGTAGGAGAACTACCATTAAGGAACACTCAAATAAAATTACTAATGGTGGTGATAAAACTACCACTAGTAGTTTGGTAATTACCCCTAACATCTACAACAAATATTTGATGGGTAGCTAGTATTAGGTCAAAAGACCCCAATTGTGCTATAATAATGGACCAAAAAAGGGAGTGCTATAGCATCACCTAAGGGTCACTTTTTATCCATGAAAGAAACAAGTCGGTGCAACCTAGGTCATACAGATCTAGGTCATGTGGAGTGGTTCACGTCTCTTTCCTTGACAAAAAAGTTACACTACCTTTGATAGTAAGTACAAAGATTGTTGCCATAGTGCTGTAGAGTAGCCCCTAGGTTGCACCATCATCCTTTTTTGCTTTTGAGCCATTAAGTTTGATCCACTGATTTTATGTAGAATTATTCTACTATATGTTCACATGTCCTTAATAGGATCTTGATATAATCCCTTCCATTGCAAGTACTTTTACTTTAAGTTTCACATATCCTTAACAAACCACTAGGCTTCAACACAGATTCATTCTTATGTTTCAAGCCTCAAAATCAAACACCCTTGTAAAAGGGATAATGTATTAAAGCTACATTAAATCCATCAAATCTTTGAATAACAGTTCTATTGAAAATTCATGTATCATCAATAGGATTTCATCCATTATATGTTCATTTGTCTTTAATAGTATGTCTAAAAATTCATGTATCTTCAATATTATTTCTCTCATGTGTTCCAATATCTTCAAAAGGATACCTTTATTTATGTCCAAACTTGAGCAATGATTTGTATTTATCAAACACAATTTCACTCCACCTATTCTTTAGAATGAAATTTTTTCGCCAAAAGTGGGCCAAATGTAAGGTCTTTCCACATATTCTTAAGAATGAAAATTTTGGCCTTATGTTGGCAAGTCTATGGAATGAGGGTAGGGCCAAAGTCTCTGGTACGGTGCATTAGGTCTTGATTAATTCTTCTTTAGGCTTGAATATTTAATGCAATAACCTTCACGACTATTATTTATGCTTGAACTTGTAATGTATTAATTTCATGACTTAGGATTTCATGAAGTTATATCTAACATGTCCCAAATTTAATGGAAATTAATATCCTACATAACACAACAAAGTATCATCATATCCCTTCCCAAAATCAATGCTACCTAGCAACTCTCCTGGCATTTTCACTGCCTTGCATTTGAGTTAGCTATGATGAAGAATGTTGCCTACCTTTGGAACCTCTTAGAGTTACCGTTAGCATGATCTAATTTCATGCACCCCAAAACATGAGACTTGGAGATTCCCATATCACACCAGCGGTAGCTATCTTGTCTACTCTCAATGCTAGTAAGAGCTAGGCCCCATAGACCGGTAAAAGAAGTCTTTTTGGAGGTTCAATTTTTTCCCTCCGTCTTCTGCAGGCCCCATGATAAAATAGGATATAGTCATCACCCTACATTTAATGCAAGAATTGACACAACTTTTTTGGACTTGACTATGTAGTTTACATCTCAAACTTGGTGCTAAAATTGCAGATTAGGAGATTCCCATATCACACCAACGGTAGCTGTCTTGTCCACTCTCAACACTAGTAAGAGCCGGTCCCCATAGACCGGTAAAAGAAGTCTTTTTGGAGGTTCAATTTTTGGCCTCCGTCTTCTCCGGCCCCATGAAGGAATAGGATATATTCACCACCCTACATTTAATGCAAGAATTGACAACTTTTTTTCGACATGACTATGCAACTTACATCCCAAAATTGGTGCTAAAATTGCATACCGGGCATCTCCATTTTCCGGGGGGGTGTCCCTAGCAACCCCTTGGACTTGCTCTATTTGTCTAGTTGTGTCTCTCCACAAAAATCGGAGTGGGGTTTATTTTCCCCATCTAGGAAAACTATATGCATCAATATGTATGTATGTATGTATGTATGTATGCATGCATGCATGCATCCATGTATGTATGTACACACACACACACACATGTATGTATGTGTACTAAAACTACTAAAACTATATGCATCAAATAATGTTGTTGATCAATTTTTGGCATACCCCACCAAAATCAAGACCCCCATTGCAAAGAAAGGTAAGGAACACAAGTGCTTGTTCTTATGCTCATGAGACAACAAAATGCATGACATAGGCAACCAATGGGGTCTTACTTTTCATGTTTGTACGTATGTATGTATATATGCATGTACATAAATACATGCATACATATATATATGCGTGTGTGTGTGTGTGTGTGTGTGTGTGTGTGTGTGTGTGTGTGTGTATATGTATGTATGTATGTATGTGTGTGTGTGTGTGTGTGTGTGTGTGTGTGTGTGTGTGTGTGTGTGTATGTATGTATGTATATGTGTATATGTATATGTTGATGCATATATGTATATATTGATGCATACAATTTTGATATATGGAGAAAATGGAAATGAAAACCATCTAAATTGGTTCTTGTCGTTCGATTTGATATATGACATGATCCCGCCAATGGGGTCCTACTTTTGAGGCCTAAATGCATGAAATAGGCAGCGCGTTAACGCGCTGCCTATTTTAGGCATTTAGGCCCTAAAAGTAGCACCCCGTATCTTTGGACTTGCATATCCAAATGGGGTCATGTCATATATCAAATCGAACGGCAAGATCCACTTTAGATGGTTTTCATGTCCATTTTCTCCATCAACTAAAACTACGTTCATCAAATAATGTTATTGATCAATTTTTGGCATACCCCCCCAAAATCAAGACCCCCATTGCAAAGAAAGGTAAAGAACACAAGTGCTTGTTCTTATGCTCATGAGACAACAAAATGCATGACATGGGAAACCAATGGGGTCTTACTTTTGATGTTTGTATGTATGTATATATATGCATGTACATACATACATACATACATACATACATACATACATACACACACACATATATATATATATATATATATATATATATATATATATATATATATATATATATGTATGTATATATTGATGCATAAAATTTTGATATATGTAGAAAATGGACATGAAAATCATCTAAACTGGCTCTTGCCGTTTGATTTGATATATAACATGACCCCATTTGGATTTGTAAGTCCAAAGATACGGGGTCCTACTTTTAGGGCCTGAATGCCTGAAATAGGCAGCGTGTTAACGCGCTGCCTATTTCATGCATTTAGGCCTCAAAAGTAGGACCCCATTGGCAACACAATGGGGTCCTACTTTTGAGGCCTAAATGCATGAAATAGGGAGCGCGTTAACGCGCTGCCTATTTTAGGCATTTAGGCCCTAAAAGTAGTACCCCGTATCTTTGGACTTGCATATCCAAATGGGGTCATGTCATATATCAAATCGAACAGCAAGATCCACTTTAGATGGTTTTCATGTCCATTTTCTCCATCAACTAAAACTATGTTCATCAAATAATGTTATTGATCAATTTTTGGCATACCCCCCCAAAATCAAGACCCCCATTGCAAAGAAAGGTAAAGAACACAAGTGCTTGTTCTTATGCTCATGAGACAACAAAATGCATGACATGGGAAACCAATGGGGTCTTACTTTTGATGTTTGTATGTATATATGTATGTATATATATGCATGTACATACATACATACATACATACATACATACATACATACACACACACACACACACATATATATATATATATATATGTATGTATATATTGATGCATAAAATTTTGATATATGTAGAAAATGGACATGAAAATCATCTAAACTCGCTCTTGCCGTTTGATTTGATATATAACATGACCCCATTTGGACTTGTAAGTCCAAAGATACGGGGTCCTACTTTTAGGGCCTGAATGCCTGAAATAGGCAGCGTGTTAACGCACTGCCTATTTCATGCATTTAGGCCTCAAAAGTAGGACCCCATTGGCAACACAATGGGGTCCTACTTTTGAGGCCTAAATACATGAAATAGGGAGCGCGTTAACGCGCTGCCTATTTTAGGCATTTAGGCCCTAAAAGTAGTACCCCGTATCTTTGGACTTGCATATCCAAATGGGTTCATGTCATATATCAAATCGAACGGCAAGATCCACTTTAGATGGTTTTCATGTCCATTTTCTCCATCAACTAAAACTATGTTCATCAAATAATGTTATTGATCAATTTTTGGCATACCCCCCCAAAATCAAGACCCCCATTGCAAAGAAAGGTAAAGAACACAAGTGCTTGTTCTTATGCTCATGAGACAACAAAATGCATGACATGGGAAACCAATGGGGTCTTACTTTTGATGTTTGTATGTATGTATATATATGCATGTACATACATACATACATACATACATACATACATACATACATACATACATACACACACACACACACACATATATATATATATATATATATATGTATATATATATATATATATGTATATATATATATTGATGCATAAAATTTTGATATATGTAGAAAATGGACATGAAAATCATCTAAACTCGCTCTTGCCGTTTGATTTGATATATAACATGACCCCATTTGGATTTGTAAGTCCAAAGATACGGGGTCCTACTTTTAGGGCCTGAATGCCTGAAATAGGCAGCGTGTTAACGCGCTGCCTATTTCATGCATTTAGGCCTCAAAAGTAGGACCCCATTGGCAACACAATGGGGTCCTACTTTTGAGGCCTAAATGCATGAAATAGGGAGCGCGTTAACGCGCTGCCCATTTTAGGCATTTAAGCCTTAAAAGTAATACCCCGTATCTTTGGACTTGCATATCCAAATGGGGTCATGTCATATATCAAATCGAACGGCAAGATCCACTTTAGATGGTTTTCATGTCCATTTTCTCCATCAACTAAAACTATGTTCATCAAATAATGTTATTGATCAATTTTTGGCATACCCCCCCAAAATCAAGACCCCCATTGCAAAGAAAGGTAAAGAACACAAGTGCTTGTTCTTATGCTCATGAGACAACAAAATGCATGACATGGGAAACCAATGGAGTCTTACTTTTCATGTTTGTATGTATGTATGTATGTATATATATGCATGTACATACATACATACATACATACATACATACATACATATATACATATATATAGATATATATGTATGTATATATTGATGCATAAAATTTTGATATATGTAGAAAATGGACATGAAAATCATCTAAACTGGCTCTTGCCATTTGATTTGATATATAACGACCCCATTTGGATTTGTAAGTCCAAAGATACGGGGTCCTACTTTTAGGGCCTGAATGCCTGAAATAGGCAGCGTGTTAACGCGCTGCCTATTTCATGCATTTAGGCCTCAAAAGTAGGACCCCATTGGCAACACAATGGGGTCCTACTTTTGAGGCCTAAATGCATGAAATAGGGAGCGCGTTAACACGCTGCCTATTTTAGGCATTTAGGCCCTAAAAGTAGTACCCCGTATCTTTGGACTTGCATATCCAAATGGGGTCATGTCATATATCAAATCAAACGGCAAGATCCACTTTAGATGGTTTTCATGTCCATTTTCTCCATCAACTAAAACTATGTTCATCAAATAATGTTATTGATCAATTTTTGGCATACCCCCCCAAAATCAAGACCTCCATTGCAAAGAAAGGTAAAGAACACAAGTGCTTGTTCTTATGCTCATGAGACAACAAAATGCATGACATGGAAAACCAATGGGGTCTTACTTTTGATGTTTGTATGTATGTATGTATGTATATATATGCATGTACATACATACATACATACATACATAGATATATATATATATATATATTTATATTTATATATGTATGTATGTATGTATGTATGTATATGTTGATGCATATATGTATATATTGATGTATATATTGATGCATATAATTTTGATATATGGAGAAAATGGACATGAAAATCATCTAAATTATCTCTTGTCGTTTGATTTGATATATGACATGACCCCATTTAGATTTGTAAGTCCAAAGATACGGGGTCCTACTTTTAGGGACTGAATGCCTGAAATAGGCGGCGCGTTAACATGCTGCCTATTTCATGCATTTAGGCCTCAAAAGTAGGACCCCATTGTGTTGCCAATGGGGTCCTACTTTGGAGGCCTAAATGCATGAAATAGGCAGCGCGTTAACACGCCGCCTATTTTAGGCATTCAGACCCTAAAAGTAGCACCATGTATCTTTGGACTTGTATATCCGAGTGGGGTCATGCCATATATCAAATCGAATGGCAAGATCCAATTTAGATGGTTTTCATGTCCATTTTCTCCACAACTAAAACTATATTCATCAAATAATGTTGTCTATCAATTTTCGGCATACCCCCCCCAAAATCAAGACCCCCATTTTGCTGTATGTATGTAAGTATGTATATATGTATGTATATACATACATATATATCTATATGTGTATATATATGTGTGTGTGTGTGTTTTCATGCCTATTTTCTCCATGAATCAAAACTGTATGCATAAATATATACATCAAGATATGCATCAATATATGCATCAATATATACATATGTATGTATGTATGTATGTATATATATATATATATATATATATATATACATACATACATACATACATATGTATATATTGATGCATATATTGATGCATATCTTGATGTATATATTTATGCATACAGTTTTGATTCATGGAGAAAATAGGCATGAAAACCATCTAAATTGGCTCTTGCCATTCGATTTGATATAGGACATGATCCCATTGGGATTTGTAAGTCCAAAGATACGGGGTCCTACTTTTAGGGCCTAAATTCCTAAAATAGGTAGCTTGTCAATGTGCTACCTATTTCATGCATTTAGGCCTCAAAAGTAGGACCTCATTCGGTCCTACTTTGGAGGCCTAAATGTATGAAATAGGCAGCGCATTGACGCGCTGCCTATTTCAGGCATTCAAGCCCTAAAAGCAAGACCCCGTATCTTTGGAATTACAAATCCAAATGGGGTCATGTCATACATCAAATCAAATGGCAAGAACCAATTTAGATGTTTTCATGCCTATTTTATCGATTTAATAAAGCTATATGCATCAAATAATGTTGTTTATCAATTTTTGGCATACACCCCCAAAATCAAGACCCCCATTGGTAAGAAAGGTAAGGAACACAAGTGTTTGTTCTTATGTTCAGGAGACATTAAAAGAGAGGCCTGATGGCCCAAAAATGGCAGCGCATCAATGTGCTATCATTTTTGGGTTGCCAGGTCTCTTTTTGTTGTCTCATGAGCATACATATGGAGGTTATTATACAATATAACGAAGAAGTAGTATTGAAGTAGTTCTACAATTTGGATGCGTTAAGAGCATTCATATAGCAAGGAAGAATATAATAATTGAATACATTTTTTTTTCAATACATATTGCTAGTGAGACTACCAAAAAGAGGCTCTACCCCTCATGATGTCTCTGGATACAGAATATGAGATTGCTTGATGCTTGGATTGCAACTGGAAACGTTGCATGGGCAAAGCCACTATATGCCTCAAGTGTTGGAAATTGATGTATGGCTCAAGTGCTAGAATGTGCAAATCATGGCCACAATCAAGACCCCTTAGAGATTCCATGAGGTCTATCCTTTTACTACTACACACATCACCTTTAGTCGAGGGCAAAACCATTTGTCATCACAGGCAGCAAGTTCATGGGACCCCATCCCATGATCCAAGGCATTATTCAAAGACAAAGTATTTCTGACCATTCCCAAATTGAGTTTGCCAATTCCTAATCTGATTGATTTCATTTACTGGACTTGCAATGCTTGCAAAGCCCTTGATTAAGCTTGAATGAGCCTCTTGATTTTGGGGGTATGATGGTCAAAAATGGCTTAACACGCCCAAAATCAAGAGGCTCATTCAAGCTTAAGCAAGGGATTTGCAGGTCTTGTTTTTGGGTGGCAAAAGCATGAAAAATGACAGCGCATTAAGGTGTTGACATTCTTATGCTTCCCCCCTCCAAAAACAAGACCCCCAAGCTATTCATTGGAGACACCAAAATGAGGAGAAGGATGACATGAGGAGTAGAGGAGCTGGCCAATGAGGGGAGGGACAGCCTTGGAATTGCCAGCAACAAGCATGATGCAAGGAGGTGAGAAGGCAAAGAAGCAAGGAGGTGAAGAGGTGAGGAAGCAAGGAGGTGAGGAGGCAAGAGGCAGTCTTGAAGGCCAACAAGAGGGTGGAGGTGGCCAAAAGAGTAAGCAGGAAAGGGAGGGATGGAGATTGCTTGTAGGAAATGCTTGGATTAATGCTACAAATGCCTTTTTTTTTTTTTGTGTTTTGCAGCATGAAATTTTTATGGCATTTTTCTTTTAAAAAATACAACATTGTTGTGATTAATTGCGATACAAACAACTCAAGCGGTAAAGCACCATGGATTAGTACAACAATATACATCACAAATGGATGCATACACTCATATACATCACCGATGGATGCATACACTTATACTCACATCAATTTCCAATATTGTATTAGATGGACCCTTAGCATATATGTGTACATAGAAGACCATTTCCTACATTGATCCCTGATTTCATAGTTAAATTATTCCCTTTCTCACATTCTAACATGTGAAGATTTAGTGTACATGCATTATGGGCACATTGTATTGCAGTTTATGACTAACCTTTTTTATGAATGCATGATACTTGTATATGGTCAAGGAAGGTATATTATCATTTTTGAATGACAAGATTACTCTATGCTCCATTTTATCCTATATTAGAAACTATGATCACTAGATATTACATAAATGTATTGCTCCATTATATCCTATACTAAAAACTATTTTGACCCAAATACATAATGCCAATTGAGGTTAGTACTCATGACAAGTGATGAAAACAATCTAATGGTATGAATGAGATCTTATAAATTTTGGATATATAATATGGGTACTATGTTGATTGAGCTATTTTTCTAAGGGAATATTTTTTCAACTTAATTACTAAATACATACTTACAATGGTGACCTGATTCCCATCTATATGTATAATCAAGTTTTACTTTGTGTTTAAAAAAAAGCTTTTTCATAAGGTTAAAATTCGAATAGTATTTATATTTGTTTAAGACTACCCATTGAGCTGGCTCCTATCCTTATATTGAACATGATAATGTTCATAAGGATTTTATGAATACAAATGGATAGCATTGGCTCTCTTTTTAGTGGTTGGGAATGAACCCTAAAAGTACCATAAAACGACTAAGTATTCCCTTATTTGTAGCATGGAAGTGATCATGGTAGAGTGGCATAATCCCTATTTTGCTTTTTTCATAGGTTTTTTTACTACTCATGGTTGGCGGATACACCATGGCATAGATCCAAATAGATATTTGGTTTTTTGCTTCAACTTGCTTGACTAGACTTTCCTTGATGATTGTTCGATTGTGCATCATGAGTAGTCACTGGCTTAATTGATGCATTAAGTGCAATGTTTTCCTTAAAGTTTTTCATACTACAGGATACGAGTTTGCTTATAGGGGTGGAAATAGAAGCTTGTTAACGCCTGGTGCATATTTTTCGTTAGATGCAACAGGATACTAGTTATAGAGTGTCGGCCAATTATTTCACTTGAATCATGCTCCTCTTATGCTTGAGTTTATGGTCACGTATTGAGTTTAACATAATAGTCTATAGGATATTGGGATGAGCACTCAACATAGTGGTTAGATGCATTCATTTCTAGTTCCGATAGAACTATCATTCAGACATTGGTCATAATAGAAGTATGGAGGGCTAAAATCCTTTTTTGGCTCCCTAAGTTTTTTAAAGCATGGTATTGTCCAGATTACATAGGTATTTTCACTAAGAAAAATTAATCCTTATGATGAAAATGTGTTTTTTTTCTTTTGACATAGTTCTGTTTCCATGTTTTTGGATCGAATGTATGGATGATCTTCTGCAAGCATAAAAGACATGATATGTATATGTAGCACATGATCATGTTTACATATTTTCAATCATATATTCTACCTTGTGATCTATCATTATCTTGCTGTGTGGATGTTCAATCTGAGTAGTGTTTGCTTTTTTTATCACAAATTTTATGTATTCTTGTGTCTCTACCTCTCCACAACGACTCAAATTGATAGTATGGGGATGAAAGATAAGTTAATTGTGAGTTTCAGGCATGCCTTCATTGTTGGAATATGTTTAATTTGCTTATGATCACATCAATTGTTCCAATGATATTGAGGGGAATAAGATGCTGGATGAGGTTCTCGCTCACTTGAAACCTATTTAATCTTGCTCGCTTATTTGGGGCTGCTCGCTTTTCTCCGCTCACTTTTTGGTAATCCTCTTCTCATGCTAATGTGTTCTAGCATGATCTCACTGTTGCACTCCTCCCTCCTCCTCCCCCCTCCCTCCTCCCCTTCCTCCTCCTCTTTCCTCCTCCCTCTCCTCTTTCCTCCTCCCTCCTCCCTCCTTCTCCTTCCTCCTCCTCTTTTCTCCTCCCTCCTCCTCCTCCTCCTTCCTCCCTCCTCCTCCCTCCTCCTCCTCCTCCCTTCTTCCTCCCTTCCTCCTCTTGAACCCTGGTACCTCCTTCTACACCCTTAACCCCGTGAATGAGTGAAGGAGACTAGCTCTCCACTCCTCAACCCTGCAAC
Source organism: Dipteris shenzhenensis (assembly GCF_047967505.1). Lineage (NCBI taxonomy): Eukaryota > Viridiplantae > Streptophyta > Polypodiopsida > Gleicheniales > Dipteridaceae > Dipteris > Dipteris shenzhenensis. Next base: position 32,113,374 of record NC_141624.1, on the reverse strand, counting down.
CTTGTCTCATTCTTCTAAACTCTGGATCCCCTAGTCATCTTCCTCAACCGTATCCTTATTCTAAACGTTGCAAACACTTTTCAAACCCTTGAACTCCCATAGAGGTGAAAACCTCCACCAATCCATGTGATCAAGTCTTCTTCCTTGCCTAGCGCATGCTAGGACCGCTTTTCACACTTTAGCCTACACCTCTCACTAGAATACAACCCGAGGACCTATGCTACACTTGTGAACACCTATGCTACAAAGAGCGAGGACATGATTGTACGAAAAAAGTGACAACATTTTGGCACCACTATTGGGGAGTTTAATGCCTGAAGCGAAAGCGGTGTATGTATTTGCATGTGTGAAAAAGATCCCCATGTAAAAAATCATTCAAGACACATCTCTCGAGGCAAAGGAGTGTAAAAATGTTTCCAATTGATGCAAAAGGATGAGATTTACATCCTTAATAATTTTAACTTACGTAAGCACATTACTACATTAATCACACAAAATTAACCCTTAAACCCCCCACATCCTATAAAAGCAACAACATCCCCCCCTCATTTCTTTCCCCTCACTTTTCCCAACCCCCCCCCCCACTCCACCACCCCGTAACCCCCCCCTCCCCCCTCTTCTCTCTCTCTCTCTTACTATACTCACATCCGAAAAGCATTTAGCTCTCTTCTCGAGGGACATAACAGACTGGCTGATATGCTACATAGCGGGTCACCCCCAGCTTTAGGAACGTTTGTCTATAAGCTTTTCAAGCACAGGAACTCACCTAAGACATAAAGGTAGTTTCTCTTAATACCCTCCCCTCCAAGGGAGGAGTCTTTGTGTACGAGGATTTTGTATTGCTCAGGTCCCATAGGCCGATTTTTGGGTCTTTAGAGGACGATAATATATTCTTCTTCTTCTTCTTCTTCTCTCTCTCCCCCCTTCTCCTTCTAACCGTCCACTCCCAATCCCTTGGCCAGTCACCTACGCAACGACGATGCATCATAGCGGCCTAGCTTCGACAACGATGCTTGCCACATGGCAACGCTTGCCTTGCCCTACCCTCTTGCACCTGCCTATGGGTCGGCGCATCCTCCTCACCTACGATGACTATTCTGTGCCGCTCGTCCTGCCCTACCAGTGCCTATCTCGGTGGTGCCTCCCTCCAGTCCACTCACCTCCCCTCACCTCTCCTCACTCGCTCCCGCCTCCCTTGCTCCCCTTTTACCCCTCGCTAGACCCTTACTAGATCCAACCCTCCCCCACTCGATTGCTACCCCGCCCCCCCAGCATTTAAAAAAAAAAACCTAACCCAAACCGACTAACTAACTTTAGCTAGATTAGTTGTCCCTAGGTTAGTTAGGTTAACCTACACTAGGTTAGGTTAATCTACACTAGGTTAGGTTACCTATGCTAGATTAGGTTAGGTGCTTAATTAGTTTAACTATATCTACGTTAGGTTAACTATAGTTAGTTTAATATAACTACACTTAGGTTGAGATAACCTCTATTAGGTTAGTTGAACTAGGTAGGTCGGTTAGGTTAAGTAAACTGACTAGTTAGGTTAGTGGACTAATTAACAATTAGACTAGTTAGGTTAACTACATGGGTTTAGTTAGGCACTGGGCCCTAAAGACCAAAGAACCCCTAATTCCCCCTAACTTAAAGGGTCCGTAATTCACTCATTTTGAGCCAAATTGAACCTCGTTTGAGCCACGGTTTCATACACAGAAACACCACACTATAGGGTATTTTTCCATCCCATCGTGCACCATTTGAAATTCATATTAATCACTAAATTTGTGCCCCCGTGTGGGCTAATTTTTGCACTAATTCACTCATAACTTTCTCCCATTACTTCTGATTGACGATCATCTGCATTCGCACATTCCCGCACTCAAGGAGGACAATTGTAGGCACAATTATAACATGAGGGTCCCTAATATACTGACCCATATCTGACCCCCCTAACACATATACATCAACAATAATACTTGAGGAGGACATACCCAATTGACCTCTTGACAATTCTGCATGCAACATTTGATGCCGCGTGTCGAGCTAGAGGGGATCAATCAAATGAAACCAAGGTAATCATGGTTCCCCATGGCCTTAACTGACAAAGCCGCCGAATGGTTTCTCAATCTCTTAGTGAAAGAACGAGCCACATGGGACCAAATCCAAACTGAATTCAAGAGGCAACAGTTCCAAACAAAAAGACTTCAAGATGATCCCGCTGTCTAAATGAGCAAGTTCGAACAAGGTCGCATGCACATATCTAGGTAAAATGAAGCGCCTTATTGCAAAGTGTCACCCACATCCCAACAATAAGTACTTGATAGCTTGGTTCATCGCCGGACTAAGGAAGAAGGTCTGGAAGGACATGAAAAAGATAAGCAGCTATGAAACATTCAGTGCTGCTCATGTGGCCGCGATTGACATAGAGGATGGAATGATAGATTTTGACTCTGAAAGCAATGACGGCAAGGACAAATGCTCCAAAAATGGTAAATCTAGATCCATTGCAAAATTAGCTGAAGAAGGTCACGTTTCGGCCATGACCTTAAAGCTCAAAGATGACATGATGTAGGCCATAGAGCAAAATTTGCATGTCTCTAAGCAACAATAGTACCCAAGAAGAGAGAATGTATAGTGCCCATACCATGTGGCCAACCACACGGCCAATGAGTGCCCAATCCTACGGAATAGACTCAACCCACTCAACCCCCAAGATTATGGTGTGCCATTTGCAATGTCGCAGGCCATGATGTAAACACCTACTTCTACAATATGAGGGTTGCACACCCCCGACCCCAACAGTATGCACAAGAGACAATCTTAGTATATCGGCAGCTAGCACTAGCACCCAATGCACCAGCACAATGGCTAAATCCCATCCTAGTGAGGATACAACTTCCTCAACTATTGAGAAATCCCAATCCTTCGCAATATCCTCAAGCCCCCAATCTTACTCTAGTAGTTCCGGTGCAACAACTCCAACTTGAAGAATTGGAACTACAATATGAGTATGAACATGAGTACCCACTGTACTACACGGAAGGTACCTAAGGATGCATTCCTATATATGAAAATCAAGTAAGGCCAACCACATATCGAACACCCATCAAGTGTTTTGGTTGTGGGGAAAACCACCACATAATGGAATGCTCACACAAGGGTAACTCCATTACATTTCAACCTATGTGTAGAGATCGTGGACTTGGGCATGTGTGCATGGACTGCCCACTAAGAGCAAAGCCTCAACCAACCAATGAAGTAAAACTTGATGTACCCCTGGGGATGATTAGTGTGGAAAATCATAGTGTGGCTACAAAAAGTGTGGCATCATAACTAGTCTTGGTCATAACAAGGCAACATAAAGAAGTAGCACAGAAAAAACTCCTTTCCACTCAAAAAGCAAAGAGCCCTCTAGCAAAATAAGCCTTTCCAATCCCACAACTCAGTGAGGCCATGCCCAACACATCTATGGATAAGAAGCAAAGGAAGCCTACCCCAACGCTGGTGAAACTGAGAAAGCTCGTTATTAAGCCTTGAAGAAATGGGTACAGTAGGAGTAAGAGAAATTTGAGGTAGACAAGCTGGTAGCAACAAAGGTTAGAGAACCCTCATCACCTAGCGCTGACATAGTGATTGATCCCAACACCTTGCAAAGGGTAATGGAGCAACATGCAATACATCCCCAATTAGATGGTACTGAACTAGCCAGCTTGATAAACTGCCTTGTCACAATGCCAATTGGAACCTTATTGAGAAATTTCCCTACAATGTGGGAGAGTTTCAAGGGATGGATAGAATCTTCACAATACTTCTCCCCACCTGAAGAAGAAGATAAGGTTATTTTAGTAAAATTCGATGCTAGGGATGACATAAAAAATGTAGCATCCTGCTCGAGCATAAAGCCTTTAGCCAATACCCTGCAATAGTGGATGGCGGAGCCGATGTAAACATTTAGCAAGAGATCTTTATGAAGAATGGGGCCTACCTTGAATGCAAAAGGCTACATTCAACATCCGCCCAGCCGACCACACTAAAATGAAGCCACTGCGCATCATTGACAATGTGCCAACAAAAATTGATGGAGTCGAATTCACTCTCCAATTTATTGGATCTTCCCAAGGGATCCACAACATACCAGATGTTGTTGAGAAGATCATGGATTTGCGAAGCTTTGGTACTCCATGATTGGGGAGCTGATTGAATCACAATCCAAAATAGAGAAACTGTTGTCAAGATCAATGTGAGAAGGGTATTTCTCCCAGAAATACCACAGGTGCTTGAAAAAGATTGGTTTTCCATTAGAAATGGTGAAATGTGCCCTGTCACAATATTCTTGATCCAAAAATCCTGAGATAACATTCTCCAGGCCAGGAAAACACAACTTAAAGCACTGCAATAAGTTGCGTCTCCATTGGGAGCTCCATATATATACATCGAGCCATCGAGCAGTCCCACATAGAAAAGTCTCTACATCCTCTGGCACCAAAAATGTCAAGACATGATGTGGGCCCTCCGTGGAAGTCTCGTACTTGCCATGTATGACGATGCCATCGGGGCCAGAATAGCTTCTTTTCATAGTTGTGATGATAAATCAGCACACCATTCATGTCTATCACAAGTGCACGTCATTTTGCATTCTTGCTCACTGGGATCATGTAATAGTTAGGCCCTTGGGGAGACAACAAAATCCTACTCTCTCAGTTCATGAGGGGTATTGTGATATTGATGGTACAGTGAGTGATCCCTAGCTTTGCAGCATATCTTTTTAGTGCTCTCTTGTGCTGACCTGGATGTGAACCACATGCTATCTTTGCACTCATCTTAGGCCAGAGTTTGAAAGAACCTTTTGCGTACATGACCAATGCTAATTTTTGATCACCTATACAAACCACAACATTATCGAGCTTCATCAAGGCACCTCTCTCCATCTCTCTCTCTCTCTCATTAAGTTAACACATGTTTACGCATGAGTGCAAATATCTACAACTCCCAATTTTTGAACTGTAATTTAAATAAGATACAATTTCCTGCCCAGCTTTTAAGTTCTTCGAGGGGAGTGATGAGGTTAGCAGTCACAAAACTCAAATATTTTAAGGTTTATGATCTCTGTTCAGGTGGAGAGCATGCGTAATAATTGGGAGACATTTAGACTACAATAAGAGACATCACAATACCAATGACTTGATTAAGATGACATTTCATTACATGGGTAAACCCAGAATCCAAATCTAAAAATTACAATCTCTTGCAGGCCCATGGGTGGTGCATACTTGCTTTCAGGTTAGCTACCAGACTTGCATCCTTCTCACGAACCTTCTCAGCATTACTTGGTGTTTTAGTCCTTTTTACCCTACTAGTAGGCATCTATGCAGTTGATGGACTGGCCTCGGCTGCATTGTTCTGTGTGGTGTTGTGATATGTCAATACCTTTATCGATTGTCCCACAGTCAACCATTTGGACTAGTCTCCTAGTTGGGAGCATCATCTCTTATAGTTGTGGCTGCTTCTATGAGATCATCCAAACTTGCCTGTGTAGGTACATCACCCATCTATGTCTGTTCCATCTTCTAAGTCAACCACTTTTTCAGAACTCTACACAGAGCTTGGGCTGCCAAACAAAGGTGTTATCTCATCATCAATAAATGCACAATCAGTTCTCTTCCAACCTTTTCTAATGACCTCACCTGCTCATTATCAAAAACAACTTTCCAAAAAGCAGAATGGGGCTTAGGCCCTGGGATGAGGCTAGGAGTCTTCTCATGGGTTGTGCTACTACCCAAGAAAGGTGTGGGCTCACCAGTAAATGCATGTGCACGTCCAAGTACTCTAGGCTTGTCTGATGATCCTGCCTATGAATTATCAACAAAGACTGCATCCATAGAACATGCCAAATTTCAAATGGAGATTTTATCCCTATGGACAAAACACATGCAAATTAATGCAAGAACACATTTAGTAATCATGTAGTCATGCACAGACAATGTAGAAACAAAGCACTACCAATAAATATACAAAGCACTTCCTGAAAACCATCACAAAGCACATGATGCACTTGCAGAGCCCATGCAAAGCATATGCAAAGAAGTCCAAAAGTAGAAGGAAAGCAAACAAAAATCTAAACCTAGTGCTTAAGCATTGCCAAACCAGTCACAAAACCATTGACAAAATCAAGCAGTCAGAAAGCGCAGTGCCAAAGCACTACCAAACCACTCACAAGCAATGCAAAAGCACTCACAAAAGCAAGCAGTCACAAAGCATACTTAAAGCAATGACTATTACATGGAAAGCAGTTTTAAAAGAGAAAGCAGTGGTAAAGTAGTCACAAAGCACTGCTAAGCATTGACAAGCACACATACAAAGCATCAGTGAGACCCACAAAGCACATGTAGAGTACTTTGTGGGTCTCACTCCTTTAGCACTACTTTGTATCTGTGCTTGTCAATGCGTAGCAGTGACCAAGCAGTCAGAAAGCAGTGCCAAAGCACTACCAAACCACTCAGAAGCAGTGCTAAAGTACTGCAAAAGCACTCACAAAAGCAAGCAGTCACAAAGCAATCTGAAAGCTATGATTGTTTACTGGAAAGAAGTTTTAAAAGAGAAAGCAATGGTAAAGCAGTCACAAAGCACTACTAAGCATTGACAAGCACACATACAAAGTAGTGCTAATGCAGTGAGACCCACAACGCACACATAGAGTACTTTGCATATTCCACGTAAAGCAGTCTAAAAATGCAATGCAGTGACCAAGCAGTACCAAACCAGTCACAAGCAGTATGCAAAAGCACTGTAAAAGCGCTCGCAAAAGCACTGCAAAAGTGCTCACAAAAGTAAGTAGTCACAAAGTAGTGCCAAAGCATACTGAAAGCAATGACTGTTTACATGGAAAGAAAATTTAAAAGAGAAAGCAGTGGTAGTCACAAAGCATTGCTAAGCATTGAGAAGCACACATCCAAAGCAATGCTAAAGCAATGAGACCCACAAAGCACATGTAGAGTACTTTGCATATTCCGTGTAAAGCAGTCTAAAAATGCAAAGCAGTGACCAAGCAGTTAGAAAGCAATGCCAATGCACTACCAAACCACTCACAAGCAGTGCAAAAGCACTCACAAAAGCAAGTAGTCACAAAGCAGTGCCAAATAATACTGAAAGCAATGACTGTTTACATGGAAAGCAGTTTTAAAAGAAAAAGCAATGGTACAGTCACAAAGCACTACTAAGCATTGACAAGCACACATATAAAGTAGTGCTAAAGCAATGAGACCCACAAAGCACATGTAGAGTACTTTGCATATTCCATGTAAAGCAGTCTAAAAATTCAAAGCAGTGACCAAGCAGTCAGAAAGCAATGCCAAAGCACTACCAAACCACTCACAAATAGTGCTAAAGCACTCACAAAAGCAAGCAGTTACAAAGCAGTTCCAAAGCATATTGAAAGCAATGAATATTTACATGGAAAGCAGTTTTAAAAGAGAAAGCAGTCGCAAAGTACTGCTAAGCATTGATAAGCACACATACAAAGCAGTGAGACCCACAAAGCACATGTAGAGTACTTTGCATATTCCATGTAAAGCAGTCTAAAAATGCAAAGCAATGACCAAGCAGTTAGAAAGTAGTGCCAAAGCACTACCAAACCAGTCACAAGTAGTGCAAAAGTTCTCACAAAAGCAAGCAGTCACAAAGCATACTGAAAGCAATGACTGTTTACATGGAAAGTAGTTTTAAAATAGAAAGCAATGGTAAAGTAGTCACAAAGCATTGGTAAAGCATTGTCAAACCACTAAAAAGCACATGTAAAGCATTACAGAAATAGAAAAATAGAAAGAAGTGGGCAATTGGTCACAAAGCAGATATGCAATACATAAAAGCCAAACAAAACAGGGAGTGAGGCATACCAATTGATGAGCCTAAAACCATCGATTTTGTTGCTATGGGGATTTTTTTCAAGCAACCCTCCACCCTACAATGTGTTCTTTCAAACATAGATTTTCAAAACAAAACTGGTGGTAAGGATGGCCACATGCAAGCACACACACCACAACAAATTCTTTTCTGTCAATAGTAAAGCCACATCCACCACATGGCCATGCAATCGTAAGACAAGTTGAACCCTCATCTTATGTACTGGCAATTGTTGGTGGGGATGGGAAAATACAAAGAGGCTGGTTGGATTGGAGCCTTTCCATCATTTTTTTGGCAAAATAATATTGTTGCTACCTCATCTGAAAGATAGCAGACTTTTCACATGAGCGCCTGCATGTTGAAACAACAAAAAAACTGAACTCAGGTAAACACAATGGACTTTGGAAACATCACAAAAAAACTTAAGGACTGACGCAAAGTGTATGATAAATTTTATAGTCTTACCTCCAAATTAGATATGCTCTCCTCAAAATTTAGGACTTCTACATTGACTCCCAAGATCTCCAATGTGTCCGTGAATGAGGCAATGTCTGCCTTTAGTTTCCTGAAATGCTCTAGGTCACTTGAAGGAGCCAAAACCAATATTTCATTTTGTACTTCTTGAAGCTTTGTCCTCAATGTATGTATTGCTGTCGGTAAATTCTCTTAGCATAGCTTGTCTTTCTTGGCCTTATCTATTGCATTTACAGCTGTGTCCACCTCTTCACTTTCTTGGTCAAGTCTCATCTTTGCAGCATGCAATATTTTTTGATTGTTGACAAGTTTGGGCATTGTATAGTTTACAAACGGTGTGCCACAACCATGTGAGATTTCTGGTTTAGGTTGATCAAACCCAAAACTTACAAGCTCAAGATCACCAGATCTTAACGAGTACTCATTCTAGACCACCAGGTCTAATTGTGGATCCACCCATAATCATGCATCCATGACTTACCAATTACTTGAGATCTTTTAAGCACAAAAAGCGTACTGACCAAACATGCTACCACCCAGACATAATTGTGACCAAATAAAAATAGTCACACCAAGGCCATGAAGCCAAGCAAATTAATTTGCATCCCTCTATGATTGAATTTATTCAAGTGTCCCTAATACAAAATCTAGACAAACATGATGTGATGGGTGTCACCTCCCTTTCCTCCCTTTTACTCACTATCACCCTCTTGAGGATACTCTTATTTCATGACTCTTTCCCTTTGTTCCATGGGTCTTACTACTTCCACATTCGTGGGTCAACATGAAGGCTGAGCTTCTCCATCTTTGCCTCCAAAAGTTTTTTTGGGACCTTGGTGATTTAAATGTAATTCTACCTCAACAGCAAGGATATTTGCTAGCTGCTATCAAACATCCAACCACTCTTTTTATAACCATCCACATCCTATTTCGTCCTTGCAAGTATGGCTATGCATACTTTGTTGATAGATGCTTTCTTTTAGTGTTCAGGTCAAACTTTGGGCAATATTCAACAAGATAAATGGTTTTAGTGCCTAGGACTATCGAAGAAAAGTACTCGCTCCTAGCAAAACAAGTCAAAAAGCCACTGAGCCTTACAAATTTACTCACACTATTCTCCTATCTCATGCTACTACAACTCGAATCTACAAGATGTGCTATAAGGAAATTGAAGTTTATGAGCCATAACTATCCATCGTATGAACCTTATACAAACACACCCAAAGATGTAGCTATAGTAGAGAGATACTTGGAGTTCCATATTGTATAGATTTTGGATCCCACCTTCATTGGAGATTACTCACAAGCAATGCGAGATGCAGGGGTGATCGGATCCCTAGGTTCTATGATGAAGAGTCTAAATGCATTAAGGAAAGTCTGGACTAGATTGGTGTGAATTGCAACAATGCTTACTATGTAAAAGATGAAGACGCAACACTATAGAAGGAGAATTCCTCTAGATAGTGTGTGGGAACAACATATCAGGTCGATGGTTCAAATAAAAAATCTGTACCGTGGCAACTAGTTGGTATTAAGAATGTTGTTTTCGTCATAGTGGGAGAATGATGTTGACTCAAGAGAAAATGGTGGAGATTGTGTTGAATCACAAGATGCTGTAGTGGGTCACTTACATGATGTATGCATACTGAATCAGTTGCAAGTACTGTTCCCACTTTGTGCTCAGACACATAGCATCGAAGCAAAATGATGTTGTTAACTTTCATGCTCATGATCTTGATGTTGAGGCTTTAGAAGATATACAAGATATAATTGTTGATCTCATTGTGAAGGCCACTCTCATTATCTTTTTCATTCCCTTGAAAAAGAGTAAGGGTGAATCTCAACGTTAATGTCATGAAAAGGGTTCTTCCTTGTAGTTTATATTATTCAACTTTAGTCAACTAGTGCAGAAGAGAAGAAGAATATGAAAAATTCAGCCTTTCTTTTAATGGCCATCCAAGCACATGTAGATCCAAGGTTGATTGCATCTTCATATTTGTACATTTATCGCATTTAGTATGTAGGATGTGAAACACCACAAACCTCTTAAAGAAAAATGGGGTGCTTCTCTTTCTTTGCACACTTACACCCACATCCATGCTTTATTACACGTTTAGACTTTTCATCTTATTGGGAGTGATGGAACTAAGACTTTAAAATCTAATCACACATACGTTCACACAGTGATGTGAAAGGGTGCCCCTACTCCTAAAGGGGAGAGGGATCCTACAAAGTGATAGTAACCAAATTAATACATTCAATCTATTACGTTGTGTGGGTACTTTGAGTATGGTGTCTATGTGAGTAGGATGCCTTGATTTCCACAAATTGGTAAAGCAATTTGGTGCGAGACATATAGAGATATACCCAAGAGGAAATTGATGCAGCAAAAAGACCCATCGAATTTGAACTGGGACGGTAAGCGACATTGAAGTTTGCCATGACTAGTGTCTCGCGAAAAAAATCTACTCTTGTACATGCTTTCTTTCTGAGACGTTTCCTGCTTATAGATGAGGTAGAGAGTTCATATATAAAGAATGGGAGCTCTGCTCAAATCAGCGTTGGATTCACATTTTGACTACGTACGTTAAATTCCAGGAATAATTAGTACAACTTGGAAGGTTTTTTCTCGACGATTTCGAGTGGAATTCTGGTCTTCTGCCTGCAATACATGGTCTATGAGAATAATCTCACCCAAAAACCTCTGCCCTTTGTATGCCACATTCCTCCAAGGAGACCATTCTATGGGATACACACGAGCCTACAAGCCCAGCCTGCCTCATTCCAAAACCTCTACATCATCATAGCCAAAAGAATTACGTCGAAACAGGAGGTGCATAGCCAACACAATTACGTGGCGCAACTTACAACTTTACTCACAACACATTTCATGAAATTACAGAATACAAGAGGGTGCCTATAAGGTGTAGCTTTTAAGCAGGGATGACATTATAGATTCTTTAATTGTAGATAGGGGACACACAATACAAGTAATTAGAGGGAGTTAGCATGCCAATTATTTATCGAGGCAGACATTCTTCAACCAGTTAATAGGCCCCCCCAATACCTATTCATTTCCAGGCGTGGATTTACAATCTTCAATTCAATCATGAGCTGGTTGTAAGTGTGTTTGTTGTTTCATTGAGGTTACTGGATGCAAGAAAATCATTCGAATGGACCATGTTATCTATCTAGCAAGAATGCATCTCTGTGCCTCTCAAAGTTACTAGCCTGATTGGATCTCAGAAAATAATTCAAATGGATCATGTTTTGAATCTAGCGAGAGTGTGTCTATGTACTTCTCACGTTAGAAATATGCTAAGTAAGCATCTGAAAGTTAGTTTGAATTAAATAAGCTATTGTGGTTTTTTTTTTTTTGTTGGGCAAAAATCAAAATTGTATTATAATGGAAGTGCAGCCTCCTAAGTAGAGAGGTTAAACTCTGTGAGGGTTACAATTCAGTATTGCCGCACTGGGCTGACAAAAGGTCATTCTGTTGAAGATCATTCGATTACGAACTTTCCATATGTTCTGGATGGTTAAAGCACGTAATAACTGCAATGTGACCTCATTCAAAAGTCCTTTATCTCCCAGGATGACACATTTCCAAGATAGGTGGGACAGAATATTCGCTCGTTTCAACCAATTGAAACGCTTTTTCTAGGCTGTCCTAACCTACGTGCATTCCCATAGGACATGAAATGTTGTCTCTATTTTAGCCCTACAGAAAGGACACAACGGAGAAACTTTAGGATTCCACTTGGAGATTCTCTTCCTGATAGGCAGCTTCCCATGGACCACTTTCCACAGTAAAACATTTAATTTGAGTGAGCCCCTTGCTTTCGAGACTCGGCATATTCTTTTCTACTAGGTACAGACACTACCTCTAGCTACAACAGAAAGCCAATACTTTTATATAGCATCAGCGGTGATAGCCTCTTTCAAATATTGGAAAGAGCATCTATGTAAAAACTTGCCATTCATTAGAGCAAATCCTTTAAGATCTTCACATTTTATGTAAACTTTACCTGTGGGCCAATCCTGTTAGATGTTATTCATGATTTGTTCTTTTCTGAATAATCTCAAGATAATCTCTTAACGAATCTCAGCCTGGTTTTGAGTAGGGGTGGATTTTCTGACATGGCCCAGCCAGTCAACCAAATAGACCTACCTAATGCTGCATTGCCAGATAAGGATCAGAGACCCTTCTAATAACATTTGGTAAATCCGTATCATCTTGAAAAGTGGTTTCGATTGCAGAATCTTAAGTTGAAATTCTGAGAGAATCAAGTCTTGCCAGGGGACTTAAAGACCACTCAAGCCCCCAAATTCATTACTGTGGATGCAGTGACGAGCAATTGCAGCCCATGGCTTTGAGAAACCACTTTGCACATAGTCTATGACACTTAGAACTAATAGCTTCAATAGCCAGTCCTCCTTGCTGTTTGGACAGAGTGACCACATTCCAAGGGGCAGAGTGTCATTGTTATTTTCAAAGAACCTCTCGAATGTGGCATCAAATTTATTCATTTCTTGAAAATGGGAACATGGACAACACGTGAACAGTAAAAGACGATAAAATATATTTGGCCACAACTAATCTCCCTATAAAAGAAAGTTCTTGGCTTTTCATTTCTCAATTTCTTCATATAGTTTTTTGAAGCACCATTCAAATATTGTCTTTAGGGGAAAGTACCACTCCAATAGGGCATCCAAGGTATCAGATTGGTTCACCATACTTGACCCATTTAAAAGCAAAATTATTTGATCATTCAGGAGGGTCACCCACCCTAACCATAAGGCACTAGTTTTTTTCTTAGTTAACCATAGAATCTGAAACATACACACACATCTAGCACTTTTTTCAAATTCTTTTCAAAACCATACACAATACTTGTGTTATCATCTGCCAAAACTGAACATAGAAGATTGAACTATCAGGCATAAGAAGACCTTTAATCAAACTTGCATTTATATGATAAATCTCCAACTAGCATGACAGCAACTCTATGACAATTGCAAACAAAAGTGGTGTCAAAGGACATACCTATTGAATAGACCTACACAGAGCGAATTTCTCATCATAGTAAGGTCATTCAATGATAGCATAGCATATGCATTAGAAAATAGGGTCTGCATCATTCTACAGATGGCATCCTCAAATCCAATTTTCCTCATTATTTGAATAAGCCCTGTTAGTAGCAAATAGATTAGACATTACATTAGATTAGGGAGATATCAATAGTGATTCATAATAAGCCATGAAATGGCTCAAGTTATTATAATACCCACTCTGCGTGCAACTTGTATAACTACATGAGTGTGCGTACTATGTTGATTTCTCCGTCCAGTCTCCCATCCCCATCTTTTGAATAGTTGACTGCTTTCCTTTATATCTCATTGGTAGAGTTAATATCAAATATAGTACCAAAGCCCAACAAAGAACAAAGCAATGCTTCGATGTGATGATGGTGTATCAAAATTGACGGTTTGGTTTCTAGTGCAATGAAGGAAAGAAAAAGAGATGGAGGGTCCTAGTGGAAAGTCCTTCCAAATCAATATGTTCAACCATAGATAAGTGATCTAGGTTAGGCGAACATTGCAATAGTACAATGCCTGTGAGTGATAGACCAATGAAGGAAAGCAAAAAAGATGGAGGGTCCAAGTGGAGAGTGCTTCTAAATCAATATGTTCAACTGTAGATAAGTGATCCAGGTTAGGTGAACATTGCAGCACAACAATGCTTGGGGGGTCATATACCACATGCATTCAAGGCTTATTTATTAAATCTCTTATCTATGAATATTGTATGATTAATAGATACTCTTTACTACACAAATATTTGGCTTAACAAAATGTTTTTATGATCTCTCTTTGAAAGTATGTTTTTGTTAAAAATATGATTTGAAAAATCCTTCTATTGAATACACATATTTTTCTACATGAACCCTCGTGGTTATACAAAAGGTATTCTGTAATCATTGCATATCCTCTACAAGTGATTTCTTCAAACCTCACGTAGCTATGTCCCATTGAAAAATTTGATTGAGAGAATTACCGCTTGTGAAAGATCTCCATGAACTCAATACTCCAAGAAAGGAATTTTAAACCAAAGCCTACAACAAAGGTGATGGTTGAGCTTGCAATCTTGGAGCATCAAGATGCTAAAGCTAAACAAGAGATTTTGAATGTACTTTGCCAACACTAAGTTGCCACATGTCAATAGTGCTAAAACCACAAAGGATGCTTGGGACCTACTTGTACCACCATATAAAACAAATCCAATGGTAGACAAGACCTATCATAGGTGCTAATTGCTTACTTGAAGATGGGAAGAGGGTGATTCAATCAAGCGTCACATATTGAAGTTCAAGGTTTACATAGACCATTTGGCCTCAGTCAGAAACATAATAGCATAAGATGAGGTTCGCATAACAAATTGAAATACCTTGCCTTCATCATATGACCATCTAAATGTAATGTTGAGCGTAGTTACCGAGTAGATGAAGTTTCAAGATTTAGCAAGAATTCTTACAAGATAAGATTCACTAAAGAAAACACTTGACAATGCAAGACTCTTCTACTTCAGTGTCTTTGCAAGACCAAAATAGTTTAAAAAGAAAGGCTAACGAATGGCAACTCATGAAATAGAGGCATGGATGCTCAAGTTGACAAAAGCAAGATAGAATGAATTTTACAGAAAACCAAGGCACTTTCCTAACAATTACAAGTAATGGGTCAAATTGTTAGATGGAGATTCTAAGTGCACTAATAGCATATCTAGATTCTTGAACTATAGGTGAACCTTAGACATATTAAAGTCAAGTATCTAAAAGTTGGTTTAAGACCATATTGGAGAAGTTGGAAAAATCTCGATAATTTGATAATTTTTTAGGGGTTGCAATTATGTGGTGTTTGGTGTTTTCAATTGATTTTTGTTGTAGGTTCAATTGTATGTCCAAATCTCACAAACATGCATGGTTTACATCAGCAACAAAAGCTATTCAAGTTTTGATCAACAAGAAGTGCTCCCTTCTTAGAAAAACGAGAGAAAAATCTGGTGCTTAGAAACACCACTTGGAAGATTCATCTTGAACTGAAAGATAATATTCCAATGCTAGTGCCTCATATTTGAGAAAATTTTAGGCATTTCAATTACGTTACATTGAGTGTACTTTTTAACCTAGATTTGACCATGTGTCCAAACCTTGCAAATGTACATGTTTTACATTATTCACAAAAAATGACCGTGTTCAGGGTTTGACCAAAAATTTGTTGGCCCGTGTCAAAAAAAGGTGGTTTGTGTAGTTTAGTTGCAACTGCATTTGGGGGAAGATTCATCGAGGATTCATCTTGATTGAAAAATAATAAACCAATGCCAATCCTTAGTATTTGGCCAAGTGTGGAGAAGCTACAAACATAAAGGGATGGTCTATAAAAAGATAAAGAAAAATAGATCAATGGCATACCTTCCAAAATATTTATGAGCATTTAATAGATAAACCATGTGAGCTAAAGCATATGTTTCAAGTACCGTCACTCCATTGTGGAGTCAACATGTGAGTCGGAATCCATTCTGTGAGACAACTTGGATAAGGCTTGCTTGCATGGAATGGTTAGTATTTATACCTTGTTGGAGAAATTGCTGCTCTTTGAGGACTTCTTTGAAGGATCACTGTTATTATAGATCAAATTCTTGTTCCAATAGTTTGCATACACCTTCTCAATCTATGCACTGCATCTTTTGCAAAAAGGTGCCCAGTACTATATGAAAACCTTCTCAGATTTATCACCCTTATGTACATTAGTTTCAGCAACACTTAGCAAAATTGGTTAAATTGTTTCTTCTAGTCAAACTAAAATAAAGTGACCGTTTTAACATCGACCCTTGGGTAAAATGATTATTTTGGATTTTTCGAGGTCCACAATAGTGATCATTAAGTACCTTGAAATTCCTCATTTTCATTGTCAACTGCATGTGCATAGTGGATACCTTGTGTCTTTGGCCAAAATATCTCATACATGCCCTCTACATTATCGTTTGGTTTCTCAATCCCTTGATCTTCTAGTACTTCACTATTGGCTAGTAAAAGTTTGTGAAAGATGCTTATGGTCCCTTCAAGTGTGTGCATTTCCCCCAAAAGTGTATGTACTCCTTAACACCAACTTATCACATCTGAGTGGTCCTTCACATACTTGAACATTGGTATGCAATGTGGCTCGACTTGGTAGGATTGGATGACCATGTGGAATTTCATTTCACATAAGAATCAAAATTGGAGTGGCTTTAAGTGTTTAACTAAGGAAGCTTGCTCATCGTATAGGCATCCATCAATGTAGCTCTAGAAATCAAGGGTTTTAGTTACCAAAAATGGGGATGTTGAAGAGCCCTCACATTGTCTGAAAGTATCCATAAGACATGCAAATGTCTCTATTCTGGGTAGTTCTTTACCTCTCTAAAAATCACGTGGCATCAATATCCTCATGTCTAGGCCTTTGAACCATCAAGAATCCGAATTGGATTGACTTGAAAATCCCTCAAGCAACAAGTAATGGTAGGTATGGAAATAAGTACCTATTCTTGTTTCAAAACCACAATTATCCACAATTGCAACAATATATTCTTAGGTAGTTTCTTGCAAGGATTTTCTTAACTAGAACTTCCAAAAACAAGGTCTTCAAATGCACCACACACCACTCCATTGGCAATATGAAATTGTCGCCTACCATTGGAGACATAGTGAGCATCTACTAATGCTTCTCTTGAGGTTACTGCATTCAATAGAGTATTGTTAGACCTTGGCATCCCATCATGTACCAAATCTCCACGTGCATGGTCATCAACTCTCCTGATATTTTGCAAACATAAAGCCACTAAGACAATTGTAGATTTAGGATCCAATCGCCACAGAGATAAATAAAAGTGACCATAATGCCTTGACCATGTCCATGTGTTATCAATCTGGTCAAAGCCATTGGGAGCTAAAAGGACTTGTCTATGTCTTTTTATCGATTGTGTAATCTAGGGATGGTTGTTGTCCTCTTTTGGTCACATCTTATCATGGATAATGCATAAGTATGTTTGAGGATGCATTTCAAAAACCTACACCATGTGTAGTATATATTTCTACAACTAGTGAACATGCGCTTTCTTTTATCCTCCATCAACTTGTCATGTTCATTATGATGCTTTGTTGCCATAACTAAGTTGGGCCTTGATCGCACTACATAGAACGTACTTGGAGAATCTTACGATATTACATGCTTGAATCGAGTTCCATATGTGATTGAGTATGGAAGTTGACATTTCCCTGCAACCCAAGCACTTTAACTACATGATAATCTCATATATGATATCAATCTAGTTGTATATATCTTGTACCACCCAACGAGCTATGTTTCCATTGATCTATTCTAAAAGTGTTATACTTTTGTGTGGCACATGCTCAAAATTGTCATCCATGAAATTTTGGATTTAAATGGATCTAGCCATTTCTGTGTGGTCCCAACCCGTCCATATGGATCCTTTGTTGCCATGCATGCATCTTTGTATACCAATTTTGAATTTCTCTTTGTATCAATAGAATGATCTTTTTTTAATGCCATGCATTTCATACCATGCTCTACATCAAACTTGAATATTGTTCCATGAAAAGACATAATTGAACTTCCCATTGTCATCATTTTGACAAGCAAACCCAAGAATGTCAAATACACTTTCAGTGGGGCCCGGGCCTATGCCAAATCTAGTCCCAATACTCATGCAAATTGGATACCATTTGACGATCTACATATTGACAACACTTCCATTTAGAACAATCAATCATAGATACTTTTGTGACTACATCCCCAATGACACTACAACACACGGGCCTCTTTCCAATGCTGTCTTCCAGATGCTTTGCGATCACAAGCACAAAAATCATCAATACAATTGTGGTGGGTGGGGGAGGTGTCGGTATAGACGACAAAATGCTAGTTGGTATGTGCATCAGTATAGACGTCAGTATAGATGATGAAATGCTAGTCGGTATGTGCTACTGACGTGCATACTAATGACAACTGATGCTTGCACTGAGTCTAACACCATCATTGATGCAAACTCTAGGTTAAATTTTGCATACTGATGTTTTTACATATGTCATTTCCAAGGGGACACAAAATAATTTTTGACCAAAAGTTTGGTCCTTTGAAAGATAGAAAATATAAGAGTATGTACACCAAAATTTATATCAAAACACTCATATATATTTATGGTAAAACTAACATACAAATATACAAAATGCCACTATAAAAATGCAAGGGCCAAAGATAGGAAGCCTCATCGATGTCCAAAAAATCAGTCAGTAGAATTTACATCAACCGGTGTTAAAAAAATCAATTAGTAGCATTTACATCGATGGCTTTGTCTTGAGCTAGTCTTGCGCACTAGATAAGTTTATCTCTAAGTTTACATACAATTGATCACCCATATCATCATCCTTTGTTGTATATCTACCTAAGATTTGATCATCTACTTCACCCTCTGATTCTCCCTCTTCTTCCCCAATGTCATGATCTCCACCTTCTTGCATTATAGTGTCATTATTGTCACGTTCTTCTTGGCCCATATCGTCATCTTCATCCTCTTTCCTAGATCCATCAGCATCATTAGTTGGATCTATTGGCGGCATCTCTGTGTCCACATCTTTATCTTCAAAAATATGTTTGCTTCGAGGAGCAACTTTGACCATGCACCACCATCATGGTTACGAATGATCTGGATTTTTCGAAAGACCACCTAAATTGAAGATGAAAATTAAATGCCATCAATTATATTAATGTTTGATTATGTGTGTGTGTGTGTGCGTGTGTATGAACATCTACCAATAATTATTGAAAATGAAGATATTAGCTTTTAATCATTTCTTTAGTATGTACCTGTTCACAATGCTCTGGAAGAATAAAAGTATCACATTCATCATTCTAGAGTTTGGTGGAGTCAATGGCAAAAAAACCACTACTGTCTCTCTTGACTGCAGCATTGGGACCATTGTAAATAGTTCTAAACCATTTGACATCAAGAATGAAAACACTAAATCATCTAAAATCAACTTCATGTAGATGTCACGTATGGTCAATAATCTAACTATGAGAAGAGAAGATTGATATTAGAAGCACTTGGTCAAGTATCTTGGATGGAGTTAGCCATGACTCCACAATCATAGGTGACTCTCCTTGAATCGATTGGTTCCACATGAAAATTTCGTCCATGTGACCATAATGCACTATACTTTTTGTACTACAAAAGAACATGATTAAAACAATGAGGATGCATTTTGTAGTGATTGTGACCATAAATACCCAAATTGAGTAGAAAGGTAAGAAACTTACATGTGGCATATATACAGCTACAAGCTCCTGCTCTCGATCAGTTACGTCCTCTCCATCATCTTTGGCTTTACCAACAATCATGTGACATGTGTCTGGGGAGAAGAGCAAGGTCCGGTCGATCAAAGATGTGCTGACTCAATTGAAGGAGCTGAAGCAGTTACCTTCTGAAAGTGTATCTCAATTTGGCACCAAATTAACACACCTCTTGATGTGTGTTGACCATAACATGTTGGAAGATCTCAAACTTTTTTTTCCTTTGGCCAAGATTTAACCCCAACATTTCTCAAAGGATGCAAGATCAAGGGCCTAAAAGCTCGAACAAAGCTTTGTTGGTAGGTCAAAGGATTGTATTCAACTCTTCTAAACACATGTTTAGGGTACCAGTGCTCTGCCAATTCTACCAACCCTTGCAACATGTCCAGCTCCGATCACTTTCATAATGCACATATGAATGCTTGACCACCATTTCAATCCAAAGACAAGAGGAAGGGCAAACACTGATAGTACATGGCCATGGAACATTTCAAGTTGAATGGCATCTTGCTGGTGATTTGAAAACCCTCAAGTGCTTACATGGTTGTGATATAGGGGCAAATGCAATGTTCACATGCCTTTACTGCATGTGTTTGCAATGGAAGAAAAAGGATGGCTTACAATGGGAGAATGACATTCTATCTTGCAGCCAAATGCAAACTCCCAATAGGATCCAAAATGGGATCCTATCTTGCCCATCCCACTAGAGAGAGTACACATATGTACATTACATGCAAAACTGCGTGTACATGATAAGTTTTGTATTTGCATCTTGTTAATACTTGGAATTTAATTCCACAAGAAGTATCCACACGGTGCACTGTGGGCAACACAAAATCTTCCTGCTAAAGTGTCGATGGGTGGAGGGAGGCAAGGAGATTTCTATCTAACCACAATCTTAATAAAGACAAACAAACATTATCTCAAAATAGTTTGGGTTGGGAATATTGGAAAGCATTGTGTGAATGCACGACCACCAACAAGGCTTCTCATCCTCAAGTAGAAACTTTGAGAGCTAAAGTATGGACAAAGGTAGATGCATTGATAAAATTGCTTCACCAAGTTCAAATCGATGAGATGTATTATGAAAGGTTCAGGATGGCTGTGAAAGAGTTTATGCAACTAATGGTAAAAGCATGGGGGGAGTTGCACATTACGCATTACATGGTAATCTTGTCACCATCGTAATATTTAACAATTGCTTTATAAAAAAATTTTGTGCTAAAATGATGCTTGTCATGTTTGTAGCATATTCTCTATGCACACGGACCAAGGTTTGTACAAAATTGGGGCCCTTTGTCCATTTGGAATACACAAGGCATGGAGAAGTCGCACTATAGAGCCAAGGCAGCCTACTTCAAGAACTCAAGGCATGGTGGTGGTGTCACTCGTAGCAATGCAAATGCTCGACTGGTTTTTTAAGACGTTTACTAGGTAGGACTTTGAAGTCTAAAAAGGCAAAGGCATCAGAACTTCCAAAAGCAGTTCAAATTGTATCAAAGAATAGAAGGCATAGTGCTTGGAAAGCATCCATAGGGAGTCAAGGAGTCGCACATTGGTTGCACTAGAATAACAGAAGGTAGCAGATGGGTCCAACAAGCAACATAATCTATGGTATAATTGTATACAGTTATGAAATGAATATCTTGCTTATTTTGACCACAATTTGTGTACTCACTCTTGGAGTCCAGGGTCTATGTGAGGTAAGGAGGTTGGGGAAGGTGGGGATAGGGTGAAGGAGGGGGAATAGAAGGGAGGGGCACAGGGCAGGACAAGGGGTGGGGGTGGAGTGGTAGCAAGGGTGAGGGAAGGGAGGGGGGGAGGGGGGAGATAGCGGGATGGTGGGTATGTGGGAGGGCAACGGGGGGGAGGGCGATGAGGGTGGGGGGGGTTGGAGGGGTTAGGGTGGGGTCGGGGGGCATGATGAAACCCTAAACATAATTAAAAGGGATGCCAAAGAATGATGGGCCTATATAAAACGTTTTTGAAAACCCTAACTCTCATTATTAGATGGCATGAGTGAAGAACATTGCTCGACCCATAGGATGCCGCCTCCACCCTTCCTTTTCTAGCTCCACCACCTCCATGGAATCTGTGCACATGAACCTATCCGGGTCCAATGGCACCTCATCAAAATCTTGTGAGCCCTCCCCCAACTCTCATGAGCCCTTTTTGAACTCTCGTGAGCCCTCCCACAACTCTTGTGAGCCCTCCCTCGACTCTCGTGAACCCTCTCCCAAGTCCAGTGAACCCACTTCGTAGCCTTCTCCTCCACAGTCTCGTGAGCCCTCAAGTCCCGTAACCCCTCCCCTAAATCCTGTGAGCTATCTCCCAAGTCTTGTGAGCCCACTTACCAATCTCGTGAGCCTTCTCCTCCTCCCAAGTTCAGTGAGCCCACCCCTAGTCTTGTGATTCCACTCCCCAGACTCGGGACCCCACTCCCTAGTCCTGTGCGAGCCCACTCCCAAGTCCCAAGAGCATGACCCTTCCCCCCAGCTTGAGCCTTCTCCCAAGTCCCAAGAGCATGAGCCTTCCCCTCCCCATGAGAGGACTCCCCCAATTGAGAAAAACGTGTTTGAGAACCTCCTTGATATCGAGAGGCTTCTGGATAGGGGTAAAAAAACTACAAGAAATAGCACGATCTTCCCTCTCCTAGAGAAAGCACCCATCGTGGACATGGTTCCTGTGCCCTAAATAGGGTAAAGCAGACGCCGAGGAAGCCCCATCCCAAAAAAGGTGAAATATCAAGTCATCTATGGGAGGGGGATTTGGAGGAGGATCAACGCAGAGAAGAGCATCGCAAGAAGTTCAAGGTAGACAAGAGGCTATGGAGCCATGTTTGGGTACCTATAGTTTCTCCACCAAGAGTCAGGAAGCCATATAGAGCAAAGCTAGGAGCAA
Organism: Dipteris shenzhenensis; assembly: GCF_047967505.1. Lineage (NCBI taxonomy): Eukaryota > Viridiplantae > Streptophyta > Polypodiopsida > Gleicheniales > Dipteridaceae > Dipteris > Dipteris shenzhenensis. The sequence goes on along the minus strand of NC_141624.1, from coordinate 32,090,694 downwards.
GGGCCCTAAGGGATATTAGACAATTGTAGAAGACCACCGACAACCTAATCCTATGTGCTCCCTTCCAACGTGTGGTATGGGAGATAGCACAGGGGTACAAGGACAATGTACGATTGAGCACAAGAGCTATGGAGGTGCAAGTCACCACCGCTTTGTTCGAGGATGCCAACTTGTGTGGCATCCACACAAAGAACGTCATGGTCATGGAAAAGGACATGGCTCTGGCGAAGCGGCCACGGAGCTTGGGACCCAAGCTTGAAGCCCTAGAATCTCTTGGAGCTCACCGTTAGGACTTAGACTACCCCCTGCCCTTGAAGGCACAATCTTGTATCTGAGCCCACGGGGCGATCCTTTTTAAAATATATGTGCATTTTGTACACTCACATTATTGTGAATTCTCCATGTTTATTAATGAAGCTACTATTCATTTTAATGTAACTTTTGAATTCTATAAAATCATAGAGGAATTTTACTGTGGCGTAGAAGGCAAAAGTGTCGGGGATGTCGAGAGGAGCCCATAACTCCCTAAACTTGTCACGATGCAAATTTGCACATTTTGGCAAGTCCAAAATGTGTATATTTGCATCATGGTAGGTTTAGGGCATTATGGACTCCTCTCGACATCCGCGACACTTTTGCCTTCTATGCCACGGTGAAATTCCTCCAAGATTTGACATAAATAAAGTTTGGATACCTAGAATTGGTGAAAATCATACTAAATTGGCTAGAAATGCACTAGATTAACACAATTAAAAGGATGGAGAAAATATATCATCGACTTAAAAAAATACAATGGAATAAATATTATGAATTCATGACAAGTAAGGATGACTTAAGACAAATAAGAAAGACATGTAGTCATTAAAGTCATGTATCCATTGAAACATATGTTTACATTTATAAGAGGCCTCACAGGTTATCTTTCTTCTTAGCTAGTTTGAGTGCATTGAGAATAGGGGTCTTTGAATCCCCTAGTGGACTCCTAGATATAAAGCTAGCCGCAATAGCACAAAGATCCTCCTCTCTTGCTGCTACCAAAGACATAGTTGTTGCCGTCAATGCCTTGCCACCGTGAATGTTCGATCCAAAAGCATTGATAGCAGCCACGCGGTGTAACAAAATCACTTTGTCAGCATTCTGAGTAATTTTGGAGTATCCAACAGCGTGCAAAAATGCCTTGCATTTCAATAGCTCTATAGGCCCTTGAGGAGAAAACTTGCTGTGGAATACCACGAGGTGCTCTGCGACTTTGACAAGGTAATGGGCCAAAGAATGATCATGCCCAGATGCGCTGTGAACATTACTCCGTTGAGAAGAGAATTTATCAACCTCAAACGCCTCTTGCAACAATTCAACAAACATTAGAAGATTGACAAAACCAATCATACCGAAAGAACATCAAAAAACAAAATATTGTTCGAACTTACCACTACAATGTCATCGGCTTTTATCCCTTCCTCATTTGCAATGTTGATGGAACCAGGTGCTGTGTAATGTTCCATTTGGGAGGTGGAAGATTTCTCTAGACCTATCTTGGAGGTGAAAGCTTTTGCATGAGAGGACTGTGCATCATATATGGACATGTTTGCATCCCTCATTGAAACCAGCGATGTCAAGAGAAACTCTTCTATTGTTTGGCCTTTGGAACTTAAAACCGCAAGATCTTTGACACTTGTGTCAACATCAAACCCAGATAGGACTCTGAGAGCCTTGTCCTCTCATACTCCAAAAAGAACCTCTATGTCATGGAGGAATATGTACTCTTCCAATGATGAGGGGGGACAAGGACCATAAGTCTGCTTCTAGGTCAGTGGTCTCCGATGCAAATTCTTGCTCTGCTCTTACTGGGGGCTCTTAAAGTAGGCTCAATGCTTGAACTGCTTCGATCTCCTCTCTTGCATGGTCAAGACTCTCTTCCGTGTACATTTCGACATGTAAGTGAAAAAACTAAAAAGAAATAACATGTCAATTTAATTGTCCATCATCTTTTGAAACAAGAACTTGGATTTGGCAAAAAATTAAATGCTACACTAGCCAAACACATTGTTAACAATCTTCAAAGTTGTAGGAGAAATGAAATTGGCACTATGCATGCAATTCTCCACACGTCAGCTGATCTTACCACCATTTAAGGTAAAGTTGAAGGACTTTGACATGCTGTCCTCCATGACCAATATGTGTTCTTGCACATCCCTTAGAGTCCATTGCAATGTGACATTCACATTCTTGAAATATCCCTCTTCAATATCAATAGACAAACTTACCCCTGAATTGTCTTCATCATTAAAGTCTAGGGGAAGCCACCGGCCATTTGTTTTCTTCCAGTGCCTGTACTAAAAAGCTAAATTCAATATTTGGCGTGACAAATGGTATCTAATAACCACATTGTCTTTAGATGCGTGACATTGAAGCACATAACACTTTTGTTCGCTTGACCTGGTTCCCCAATTCATCCCAAGTAAATCTTCAAGAGAATTTTCATCTACACGCTTGCAGGACCACATAGATTTTGTTCTATGCATATGTATATTCTGAAACAAAGAAGCAAAAATGTGCAGAGGCATAAACCAAGATAACCTTTCCCATTTGGATCCAAATGTAAACTTCATGGCCATGCCCACATCCTTTGCAATCTTGTCCTTGTACGATTGCAATGTCCTCGAGTCCACAATGCTGCAATCCATGTCTTGAAATTGTGGTGGTGCGATGGTTTGCAAACGGCCATAGCTTGATGATGTCGTTGGAGCGATGTATGTTGCATTATACCAATACACATTCTTATTTTGCAAGGAGGCCAACTTATCCCCTGCATTCATTTTCCTACCTAAATCCTCTCATGAATCGCAATGAATTTGCCCATGAATGACTCAACTGGTTCCCACTCCTTGAAGTTTGAAGGGAAAACATCTACCATGAAAAAGAGCTCTTAGAAACCAAACACAAAATTTCCAAATGGAATCATTACACTTATAGTGTGATGGTATCCTAGATTGATTAAATGATGGAGGAAGTCACATATATTTTCCCATGTAGAGATGTTTCACTTTTGCTAGCCATCCTTTCTTCCCAAACATCAACATCAAGATGCTCCCGTTCCACTCACGCAAGATATCACCTCTCTTGCTCTTGGGAAGCTTATGTGGACCTTTGGCAGATCCTTTCATCACTATCTAGTCATTCAAGCTGTAGGTGCAAGGGCTCCACTAATCCAATGCATTTCTGGTGTTGTGGAAGACACAAGAGGCCACATCATTGCATGGTCTTGTAGCCTTTCTCCTCACCATGCTTGTAAAGCTTGCAACAGCAAGAATGGGACTCCATAGGGAAATGCAGCTCCAACAAAGGCATAAAAGAGGGAGAAGGAGAGGGACAGAGCATCACCAACAGAGGCACAGGAGAGAGAGAGGGGGGAGAGAGAGAGAGAGAGAGAGAGAGAGAGAGAGAGAGAGAGAGAGAGAGAGAGAGAGAGAGAGAGAGAGAGAGAGAGAGAGAGAGAGAGAGAGAGAGAGAGAGAGAGAGAGGGGGGGGGGGGGGGAGGCGGAGGGAGAGGTACACAACAAATAAAAGAGAGAGAGAGAGAGAGAGAGAGAGAGAGAGAGAGAGAAAGAAGGCTAGAGCAGGAGGGAGTAGAGAAAGAGGGGAAAGAGGGAAAATGCAAGGGAGAGCAGCCTCACAATTCAAAAATGGAGGGAATGGTAGGCTAGATCAGAAAAGTGGGGGGAACAGGCCCTAGAAAGAGGGAGGGGAGAAGAAAAATTTGCCACCATAAGGGGCCTACCATCTCATTGAAGGAAGATTTGGGCTCATGTGGGGGAGGTGCACTTGGTAGGAGGGTCAAACATGGGTTAAGGGGGGCAAGGGTGGTTTGGGTGGTCCCTAGTGTAAGGGGAACAACCAATAGGGGCTCTATATAGGCCTGCCCACCCTCTACCTCAACATACCATTTCCCCACACCTTCTAGCACTCTCATTGGTACACGTCAAATCCCTCTCTAATCCCTTGAAATTAGAAAACACTAATTGGAGGCCCTTTTGAGACCCCATCTTCCCCCTAATGCCTTGGTTGAGAGCTGCAAGAGTGAAACAAGATTGGGGAATTGAGAGAATCACCATAAAAGAAGGTAAGAAAAAGTTTAAGATTTTCCTAACATCTAAAAGGAGTTTCCCTCGACATATGAAACCATTGGAAGCATAAGGTAAACATGGTGGTAGAACTTGAGGAGGATGAGGAAGAAAGATTCCTAAGAAGAAACCCATCTATCATACCTATATTTGAGGTAGATGTGGCAAAGATAGTCAAACAATACATTACTCAAGAGAGGAAACCGCAAGCAAATGATCCAACTGTAGACAAAACACAGTTAGATAGAATTAGATAGAAGTTGGATGCACAATCAAAAAACAAAAATGCCAACACAGAAAAAGAGGCAGACAATGAGGAAGGTACATCAGAGCAGAACTACGAAACAAGTATGCAAGCCATCATTGAGGTAGAAGCACAGTTTTAAGAGAATATGAAAAGGAGTGCTAGAGTCAAAGAACATGATCTAGAAGACATGAATCTTGGTGACTATGACAACCCCAAAACAATGCTTATAAGCACTGGCCTCAAAAATTCATTCAAAGAACAACTCAAGCAATTGCTGGTTGAATACAAAGATGTCTTTGCATGGCACTATGCAGACATGAAGGGTGTAGACCCAAGATTTTGCCAACACAAAATCAACCTAAAAAAAGATGCAACACCAGTGATCCAGCATGGATACAAGATGAACCCCAACTATGCCAGACAAGTGAAGGAGGAACTACACAAACTAATCAAAGTTGGATTCATATATCCCTTGGACCATGTGACATGGTTATCCCCAATTGTAATTGTACCAAAAAACAATGGGAAACTCAAAATATGTGTGGATTATAGGAAATTGACTGCTTCCACCATCACTGATCCATTTCCACTCCCATTTTGTGACTCATTATTACTAGATGTTGTTGTAGGCCATGAACTTTATAGTTTCCTTGATGGATTTAGTGGCTACAATCAGATAATAACGGCTCCATAAGACAAAGAAAAAATAACATTTGTAACTGAATGGGGAGTATTGGCATCAAATGTGATGACATTTGGACTAAAAAATGCACCACCTACTTTTCAGAAGTACATGAAAAATGTATTTGCAAAATACTTAACATCTTTTATGAGAGTATTTTTGGATGATTTCTTAGTGTTTGGAAAGAGGCATGAACACCTTCATCACTTAAGACTATGCTTTCAAAAATGCAAGTTGGCTAGGCTCAGCCTTAACCCGGCAAAATGTGCATTTGTTGTCAAAAGAGGAGTCCTACTGGGACGTATCATATCAAAGGGGGGGATGGAAATTGATTCTAAGAAAGTATCTGCTATTCAGAAAGCAAATCCCCCAAAGAATGTAAAACAATTACAAAGGTTTGTTGGCCAAGTCAAATGGCATTGCAGATTTTTGAGATACTTGGCTGAGACATGCTATCCACTTACAAAGCTCATTAGAGAAATAGAGCCATATGTATGGGGAAAAGAACAAGATGAGGCTTTCATTATCCTTAAAAATATGATAGTCATTACACCGATATTGCAACCTCCTGATTGGAGTTTACCATTTGAGGTCTTTGTAGATGCATCAAACACAGCTGTTGGCACAGTATTAATGTAGGAAAAGAAAAACAAATATATCAGACGAGTGTACTATGCAAGCAGGATCCTCATAAAGCATGAAAGGAACTATGCTATCATTGAAATAGTATATGCCCTGCATAAATTCAGACACTACCTATTGGGTAATAAAATTAATTTTCATGTGGACCACCAAGAACTCATATATTTGGTGTGAATAAACCACAACTCATAGGCAGACTTGCTAGGTGGTTGCTCCTACTACAAGAATTTGACTATACAATTGTGCATAGACTTGGAAAAATGCATAATATTGTTGATTATCAGAGCAGATTGACACCCGGAGAAGATTTGACTAGTGTTCCAGATGACCTACCTGATGTTGGCAGATTTATGATTTGAATACACGATCCTTTAAATTGGTATGACAAAATGCAATTCTTTCTAATTAATGGTCTCATCCATAAATCCTTGACCAAAGATCAAAGAAAGAAGCTTGTCCTATAAAGCAATCCCTTCCTAGTAATTGCTAGAGTTCTATACAGAAGAGGAATAGACCAAGTCATTAGGAGATTTGTCCAAACTCATGAGCAAAAAGCTATTCTAGCAGAGGCACATGGAGAATCAACAGGAGGACACTTTTCAAGGGAAATCACGGGTAGAAAAATATTGCAAGCAGGCCTGTGATGGCCCACAGTCCTAAAAGATGCTCATAACTATGCAAAATCCTTCCTGCCTTGCCAAAGACATACCCAACAAAGTAGATGATGGAGACTAGTTTCAAGGCATTCCATGTGTCACTCGACCCAACACAGCACAACAAGTGGCTATAGTAGCGAGTCAACCTCTTGGATTATGCAAATTTTCCCTGGAAGACATGGAAATCCCAGCTTGATGCTATGAAGCTGTATGAACAATTCCAGTAGATTGGAGGCATGATTAGACCTATGCTAATGGCGAAGCCAACTATCATCTCGCATGTCTTCAATCTTCCCCTCACGTAGGAAGAAGACACGTAAGACATGAATGTGGAGGCTGACATGCAAAAAGAATTTGGACCTCCAAAAATAGCAAAGAACTATTTCTTTGTCAACAAAGTCCAAGACCTTGCTCGACGATAGCAGCTCGAGTGATACTTAGAGAGGGTTCACCTGCTTATCAAGACAAAAACTATGAGTTGCGAGAGCTATGCAACCATCCAAGCAAAAATTTCTTGGGCAAATGTACTCCACTTTCGAATGATGGCTAAGGTGTCCAGGAAGGACTTGAGAAACACTAACAAACACTCCAAGATAGCCCCTTTCATTACTGCTCTGTTCGACTTTGCAAACAAATTTGCACCCCGTCCTCAGGAGGTCATTGTGCAATATAGGGAAGAAAGAACCAAGGTGGGTCATGATCCACACGAAGACCCCAAAGGGAAGGCAAGAGAAGTACAGTAGTTAATTGAGGAAAACTACGATACAGAAGAAGCAAATCAAATGATATATGGGAATCCTCTCATCGACACTCTCTGGGATACTCCTATCGGTGGAGCAGAATTGTTGGCTAGACCCTCCAATGCAAAGAAGGCCAAGAAGACAAAAGTTACAACATTAAAGATGCCAGTCCCCAAGCTCATAGTGCAGATCAATGATATTGAAGAGGGCATTGAAACAATCATGTTGACACCTCCAAAACATATAGCAGATAGTCTGGTGACTCTGACCATTATGAAGCAAAGAACCTTAGGTGGCACATTGGGCAAAGTTTCCAATTCAGAGGTTGAGCATGCAATGACCATGCTCAAGAGTCATTCCATGACTAGCAGCATAGTGTTTGTCTCAACTTAACAAGAAAGACCTTCAAAGGAGAGAGATGTAGTCAAGCACTAGCTCAACATGCAAAAGGAACATCAAAAGAAATTGGAGGAAAGTCAATAGGAGTTGGAGAGACTCAAGGAGGAATATTCAAAAAACAAGATCTCTCAGGAACAACAGGTATCCAAGCTACGTACTCAATTGAAAATTTAAAAGGAATGTCTACCAACCATTACAAAGTGGTTAGATGAAATGAAGGAGGAGTTCTTTCTTCAACTAGAGAGACTTTCAACAAACAACACGGACCATCATATTGAAAAAACTTTGCTCAAAGAGAGAATTGGACCCTAGAAGGAGCAGAATAGTCACTCAAAGAAATGGTTGAAGAGGTAGATGGTGTTTCCATGTCTTCGGTGGAGTTGCTGGTGGCCGACCTGAAGCTACAATTGATAGAAACATCTCAGGCCCTATGGGATAATGTGAAGAACTGGTTACATGTGATTGCCAAAAGGCCATATGAGGCCTAGGCCTTTGCTTCAGCAACTTATGCTTATGAAGCCATGGCCCAAGAGATGGAGGACATGCAAGCCAAGCTTATGCTTATGAAGCCATGGTGCAAGAGATGGAGGACATGCTTTTATGAAGCCATGGCCCAAGAGATAGAGGACATGCATACTACATGCACATGTTACAAAATATGATCCACCTCTTGCATAAGGACACATCAATAGTAGGCGATGTAGTTGATTACTTCTTTGTCACAGAGTTCCAAAGTAGAGGTAGCCAACACGAGCATGGGATGTTGTGGGTTGAACAGGCACCACAATATAATGCTAATACTGACGCTGAAGTAGTAGCCTTCATAGATGACCATATCACATGTGAAAAAAAGCTTCGTAGTGAAAAAATGACTGAAATACGAACTCACAAACATACAAAGACATGTACAAAGGGTCAGTGCAAAGTTTGCAGATTCCACTATCCCAAGCCCCCAATGCATGCAACAATGATACTAACTCCACTTGAGTGTGGAGATAGGGATAAATTCAAAGAGGCATGTATTCGGATTCGGCAAGGAATTCAAAGAATTGAAACCATAGAAGACGTTAAGTTCCCACAATGGTTGGACAGTCTACAAATAGACATACAAACATACATCCTATCCCTAAGAGCTTTAATATCAAAACCAACGTTATTCTTAAAACGTGAGCCGAAGGACATCTTCACCAATGCTTTTAACAAAAAGATAAGCTTTCTGTGGCAATCTAACATGGACATACAATTCATCTTGGACCCATACATTGATGCATCGTATTGCACCTCATACATCACAAAAATGGACACCACACTCACGCAATCGATGTGCAACACATTTACAACATGATTGCAAGAGAATAACCCCACGCAAGAGAGATTAAGGAAAATGGGGAATACTTTTCTACATGCCTAGCAAATGAGCGCACTGCTTGCAGCATTCATAACTCTCTCACTACCGTTGCATAGATCCAGTAGGGAATTCCAATTCATAAACACAAATGAGAAGGGGAAAAGAGCATTTATTCTAAAGAATAAAGACAAACTACAGGCATTGAACAATGAATCCACTGACATTTCTTGCCGAAGTATCATCGACAAATATATCAATCGGCAAAACATGGATGACTTATGTCTGGCAACCTTCACTGCCGAATACAACCATGACAACAATACTTCCAATAAAAGAAAGAAGCCAAAAACCTTGAGGTTTGTCAAGTTCAACAAATTCAAAGACCCTGACAATCACTACCGCGAGCAACTTCTTCTTTATTGCCCCTTCAAAGATGATGAGGATGAGCAATTGAGAGTCCACGAGACTTGGAAAGAAGCCTACTATGCAAATGAAAATATAATACACATCAACAAAGAGAAGTACAAATACCAGTACTATGATGACGACATAGAAAGTCTTCTTACGAACATCGTAGATGACACTGAAAATGGCAGAAGCCCGGCTCTGAGCAACGAAGCACTAAAAGAGAACTCCTATGATGTATCCTTAGACATGCCACTGATATTAAAAGCCATCAAGAGTGACAAGTATACTCGGGGGGGTTACTCATCATATGTAACCCTATCACGTGAGTTCAACAGAAGGATTTTTTTTATTTCTAAAATTTACAGAAATAAATATACATAAGGGACTACTTAAAATAGTTTTGTATAGAAAAGGGGTACATTTTATTAATGAATTCCTTTACAGATAAGGGACTTTAAATATAGGCCTTGAACGCACGTGATATAAAGGGTTTATACATAGTGACCCCCCCCGAGCCAGTATATGGTCACCGCCAAGGAGCAAGTTCTAATGGACAATGCTGAGTACTTCCAGAAGATAATATCACTCAACAAGGAGCAACGTCAACTATTTGATGATGTAATGTTGTGCACACAACTTGCGCCACAAGAAAAAATGCACTTGTTTCTTACTGGAAGGGCAGGAACGGGGAAAACATATCTTCTACTCCTAATAGTGCAAGGCTTAATTAGACACTACCACATGAATTTGGTACATGTTGACTGCAACCTCCTTACATCGCTCCTTCTCGCCTACTCTAAAAAAGCATCGCATAATATTAATGGTAACACAATTCACTCCGCCTTGCACCTTCCTACACACACGAGCAATTTAACATCCTTGCCAAGGGAGAGGTTGGACACATTAACAGCTCTAAATTCACAAGTTCAACTTATTGTGTTTGATGAAATCTCCTTGGTTGGGAGAACAACAATGAATTTTACAGATTTGGAGATTAGGGGCTAGGGTTTATAGATTTGGGTTTGGGAGTTAGGGTTAGGGGTTAGGGTTTAGCGTTTAGAGGGCCAAGATTAGGGTTTAAGGTTTAGGGATTAGGGTTTAGGCTTTAGGGCTAGGGTTTAGGGTTAAGAGGTCTAGGATTAAGATTTAAGGTTTAGGTATTAGGGGTTAGGGTTTAGGGGTTTAGGTTTAGAGTTTTGGGATTAGGGATTAGGGATTAGGGTTATGGATTAAGATATAGGGATTTAGGGTTTAGGGATTAGGGTTTAGAGTTGACGGTTTAAGGGTTAGGGTTTAAGGATTAAGGGGTTAGGGTTTAAGATTTAGGGTCTAGGATTTAGGGTTTAGGGTTTAGGAATTAGGGGTTAGGATTTAGGGTTTAGGGTTTATCGTTTCGAGGGCCAAAATTAGGGTTAGGGGTTAGGGTTTAGGATTTAGCGTTTAGGGTTAGGGTTTAGGGATTAGGGATTAGGGATTAGGGGTTAGGGTTTGGGATTTAGGGTTTATGGTTTTGATGGCCAAAATTAGGGTTTAGGGTTTAGGGAGCCAAGATTAGGGTCTAGGGTTTAAAGAGCAAGGATTAGGGTTTAGAGTATTTGGGTTAAGGATTCAGGATCTAGGATTTAGGGTTTATTTTTGGGGGTAGGGTTTAGAGGATTTGGGTTTAGCAAATTACTAATTACTAAATCTTAAATCCTTTATTGAAAACCCGCTTTTCTAAATAAGACCTCCCATATTTTCTAAACAAGATCTAGATTTCTAAATAATTAATAAAGCAGATTATTGAGAAGGGACTAGTGTTCTTTATAATGGTTGTTACAGCTTGTTTACAAAGGAAACTCACAAAGGAGATGGCTACAAATTTTATTTCGGGGATGGAGGTGATTCTATGTTGCAAACGAGAAGTTGCTACAATCCATGAAAGTGATCCAAATTCTATTTGTCACTTTAGAAGACTTGACGAAGATAAGGTAGCGGTTATCGTATCAAAGATTCTTAGTGCACACGTTGAGCTAAAGCATAAGTATAACTGTGGGGATATGGAGGGATTGGGGTTTCGGTAGTTTACTGTGTTGAAGAAAAGATAGTGCATTTTGGGTGTTCGATGGTCTATTGTGAATCCTTGCGTGGGTGTTTGGAGGTTTCGGTGGTTTACTGTGTTGAAGAAAACATAGTTAGTTGTGTTGTGGGTTAGGCTTTGTGGATGTTTGGGGCTTTCGGAGCCACTGGACATTTACTGTAGGTCTGCTATGAGTCCTTGCATGAGTGTTTGGGGGTTTTGGTAAGGCTTGGGGTTTCCGTGGTTTACTGCATTCAAAAAAATACAGTTAGTTGCGCTGTGGGTTAACATAATTGAAGCTATATGTTTTAATTCTGTTGTGGGTTAACAATATTGAAGTTGTATGGTTTAGTTGGGATGTGGGTTAACATGCCATGTTTTAGTTGTGATGTATGTTTTAGTTGTGATCTATGGTTTAGTTGTGCTGTGGTTTTATATTGTTTGCTTGTTTTATTGTAATATGCGTGACTGTGTGCATGTTTGTGAATGTTTGAATGGTATATAGGTTAGGCATATAGGTTATATAGCCCCCCACATCTCAATTTTGCTAATTCAAATTTAAAAAATAAAATTATTATGAATGAGCAAACGAATGCTACCATTCCCTACAAATTTTACAAATGAATTTAATGTTTTCTTGTATATTCTTTATTTATTTTATTGCATTATGTGTGACTGAGTGTCCAAGCTTGAGGATGTTTCAATAGCATATAGGTTAAATAGCCCTCGACATCTTCATTTCATTAATGAAATTAAAAAACAAACAAAAATGTTATCAACTAGTAAAAGAATCCTATCCTCTTTGCACAATATTTATAAATGAAATTAAAGAGGAAAGACTCCTTTCTCCCCCATATTTCTTTTCCCCCCACATTTTGTTTTCATAATCAAAATAAAAGATAAAAAAGAAAGTGTTGTGGTTTGTTTAAAAAAATGATATCAATTGCTACATTCGTAACAAATGGATTTAAAGAGAAGATAACCACATGACAAAAGGAAAAATATAAAACAAAAAAACATGTTAAAGTCAACGTTGACACATTTCAGTTTGTTAAAACAGATGTTGTGCAACCTCAAACTAAGAAAGACAATATTCTTCCAACCAATATCTCTCCTTTGAGTGTACATGTTGTGAGTCCATCCCTTGTAGGTGTAGGTGTTGCTTCTCTCTTAAGTTCCTCACCACTGCCTCTTGTGAAAACAACTGTGGCTACTAAACCTTGTCAAAAAATAAAGGTAGATGAAGTAGATTCTCTTGATGAAAGGAAGGCAAAACTAGTAGAGATAAAAGAAGAGTACTTGTCTACTTTGCATGAAGCGCACAACTAGTGTGGTCCTAAAATAGAGCCTATTGTCAAAGTTGTCCAGGTTTCTGAAATCGACATTACAATCAAAAATTATGTTTTCAATGGGAAGGTACTGAATAAGTATGGAACCTACATGTTGTCTAATGTGACCTATCAAAGATGTTTGAAAGTTGATCTGGTTGATAGGGTTGGCCTAGGTTTCATAACCCTACATATTGAGACGAGCTCTTTTATGGTGAGTTTGTGAAGTTGTTGAACATAGGTGACTGTATCAAGTTAACCAACTTCTCTATTTGTTTTAGAAACCCTAGGAATGATGGGGGAACTACTAACTACAACATTGCCTTTGATCCCTCTACTAGAGTCGAAAGGATAGAACCATTTGCTTTTGTTCCAGAAATCTATCCCCAGGGAACCATCTGCCAATACAAGGAGAGGTGTAGGAATCTAGTTAATAAGGGTGAGGGAAAATAGCTTCCTTTTGCAATACTTGCTGTGATCGTTATAAAATTGGGGGCTTCATACAAGTAGCGTGACGCATTGATTGTGAGAGACGATGATCTACATGAGGATCTTATAACAGTACGATGTCCTTTTCATTTTAAAAGATTACTAGATCTCTAATTCTTCTTGTGTACAACTCTCTTCACTCCTATGGCCCAACTCTAAAACTTTGGCATTGCGCTTTCAATCGCATTTCGACAGCTCACTTTTTGGAGTAACCGATGCCCTGACTTTGTCAAAATTGTGGAGAAATTCAAAGTTTTTGGAGAGGCAAAGTTCATATTGCACAATGTTGGATGCAAGAAAAACACCCTACCTATTGTGTTAAACATGCTTGACATCACCATAGTTGTGCCCATCAAAGACCAATCACTCACAACCTATCTCTTGCATGTCTTCACTGCACACATCCAACACATTGGATACGGCAATGAGATCCACTCCCTTATTGTTGAAGTCAATAGCCTAGATTTTTTGCCTTTGATTTTAAAACTCTCACTAAGACCATTTACAAACTTTGTAAGTGATTGGAACGTTGACAGTTACGGGTGTTAACTCAGCCCTTTACGAGAGTGCAGTGCTTCCTCGACCTTTTGCAGACTTGCTTCATGGAAATACATCATTGTTGAAGTCCTACTTGTTCAGTAAGAAAGTAGAAGGCCGTTTTCTTACAAACAACTTTGGTTGTGTCACAAGTTTTATTGCCCCCATTGTTGAGGATTTGAAGTGAGGCGTGTCCTTGCCTTAACCAAAAGTCTACTTCTCTTCATGTAGTAAGAGATGTGCTCATCAAGAAGCACTTTATATAAATGATTTGCTCAGTAATAAAGACTTCCGTGGAGTTTGTATTTTCAAAGTTTGAGGCTTGCAATGAAATCTTGTATCTTTATTAAAACTTTGCTTTGGATATTAGTTTGTACGGATCCATTAAAATAGTCTCCTTGTGTTCTTGACCAATCAAAGGTATGGAAAATATAGACATTAACACTAATAGCCTTCTCAAAGTCAAATTTGTTGCGAGATATCCAAACAATAATTGTGTTTTAATCTGTATATCATATCTGCTTAACTTTCACATATCCACACACTCTTTGAAAGCTTGCATATGCAATGAAGTGAAAGATCTAATGGAAGGGGGAAAACAAAGCTTCTTTGAATGGAAGAACAGCTTCATCAATGCATTGTTTGAGACTCTATATCCAGGAGTTGTAGACTTTGAAGGGTATCTTTGCTGCGTACAACATGAAGGGTTCATGCTCAACCCATTCGACTCATTTGCATTGTCAACATTAGTGAGAAAATATGCACTCAAACTAGAGTTGTTTGTTGGAAACGCTGATCAAATCTACAAAGTCTATGAGTTTCATAATTGAAATAAAATAACTTTAACCATGCAGATGTCCATTCAAGAACCGAGTATGACTATTTATCCATGTAAGGTTATTCGGCACGAAAAAAAATGTAGGCGTTGGTCTACATGCATGGAGGAATGCCTACAAAGCATGGTGCTTGAAGAAAGAGAAACCAAAAGCATGAACATTAAAGAGCGCATGCAGCAAATGTTTCCCCTCTACAACAAGCAAGATTTTAAAAAATAAGTGCACCCACGGAAGCATTACCGTTGAATGCAACAAAAAGATGCACAAAACTCCACACAAGAAATTTCTTTACCACCCACAGTTGTTCTAGAAAAGCATAGAGCAAGAATTTCTATTGATACAAACATCACCCCCTTGAATTTTGCTCAAATGTTTGGATGTTGCTCACGACAAGTAAAAAAATATATAAAGGACATCAAAGACACACCATCACATGATTGCTTTTCATGTGAAAGAATGTCTTTCAAGAAACAAAGCATGTATCTCAACAATGCAACATTTGACTGGGTAAAAGAAAAAAGAAAGGATGCGAGTGTCATATTTGAAAAAAAAGGCCATCGGATTTATCTTGAATGCAACAAGGCAATAAAAAAAGTTGTTCTCCCTAAGTTTTTTACTTTGTTTGAATATATCATAGAACACGCCTTTGCCTAATGTGCGCATCCTCAATGATGTGGAGGAACATCTGGTGGCGCCAATGCTTGCCTTCGCGCAAATTAGGGAGATGACTTTTAATGGGAAAATGACAATTAGTGGAAGTATTGTCAAAGTACTAGCAGATACAAACAAAATACAACAAGTTCTACCACGCTTTGTGGATGATGATCATGCTATCATTGTTGGAATCAAAAGGAAAGAGTTCGTAATAATATTTGCTCATTGAAATTTTCTCATAATATTACAAATCTTTTTTTAGAGCTATAAAGGTTATGATCCATCAAGTGATGCAATCCATATGGGTACGCTTAAGAAAAGGAATGCTAAAAAATAAATTGCTATGTGCAAAAGATGTCGAAAATAACACAAACATTGAACACTTAATCAAGGCAGGGATAGGATATAGAGACTTTGAAAACCTTCGAACATCACCCGACCACAAAGAAAGACTATGCAAAGAAGCGTTTACAATGATGTGTCAATTAGGGCCACCATGTTGTCACTTTCTCTTGTGTAGAACAAATGTGGGAACCCTTAGTGAGCACTCTCAAAACAAAATATAGCGTGCAAACTCCAGCACAAAGTGCAACACTCCAAGACCCAAACATCATGCAGCTTATTCGACAAAACCCGTCTCTATGTGCCCGGTACTACACACACAAGTTACAAAATATGATCCACCTCTTGCATAAGGACACGTCAATAGTAGGCGGTGTAGTTGATTACTTCTTTGTCACAGAGTTCCAAAGTAAAGCTAGCCAACATGAGCATGGGATTTTGTGGGTTGAACAAGCACCACAATACAATGTTAATACTAATGCTGAAGTAGTAGCCTTCATAAATGACCATATCACATATGACAAAAAGCTCCTTAGTGAAAAAACGACCGAAATACAAACTCACAAACATACAAAGACATGTACAAAGGGTCAGTGCAAACTTTGCAGATTCCGCTATCCCAAGCCCCCAATGCATGCAACAAAGAGACTAATTCCACTTGAGTGTGGAGATAGGGATAAATTCAAAGAGGCATGTATTCGGATTCGGCAAGGAATTCAAAGAATTGAAACCATAGAAGACGTTAAGTTCCCACAATGGTTGGACAGTTTACAAATAGACATACAAACATACATCCTATCCCTAAGAGCTTCAATATTAAAGCCAACGTTATTCTTAAAATGTGAGCCGAAGGACATCTTCACCAATGCTTTTAACAAAAAGATTAGCTTCCTCTGGCAATCTAACATGGACATACACTTCATCTTGGACCATACGCTGCTGCATCATATTGCACCTCATACATCATGAAAATGGACACCACACTCACGCAATCGATGCATGACACATTTACAACATGCTTGCAAGAGAATAACCCCACACAAGAGAGATTAAGGAAAATGGGGAATACTTTTCTACACACCCAACAAATGAGCACACAACTTGCAGCGTTCATAACTCTCTCACTACCGTGGCACAGATCCAATAGGGACTTCCAATTCATAAACACAAATGAGAAGGGGAAAAGAGCATTCATTCTAAAGCGTAAAGACAAGCTATAGGCATTGAACAATGAATCCACCGACATTTCTTGCTGAAGTATCATCGACAAATATATCAATCGACCAAACATGGATGACTTATGTTTGGCAACCTTTGCTGCTGAATACAACCATGACAACAATACTTCCAATAAAAGAAAGAAACCAAAAATCTTGAGGTTTGTCAAGTTCAACAAATTTAAAGACCCTGACAATCACTACCGCAAGCAACTTCTTCTTTACTGCCCCTTCAGAGATGATGAGGACGAGCAATTGATCTCATCCACAAGACTTGGAAAGAAGCCTACTATGCAACTGAAAATATAATACACATCAACAAAGAGAAGTACAACTACCAGTACTATGATGACAACGACATAGCCACTCTGATTATCTGCCAGTGAATCCCATCAAGACTCCCATCCATCTCGGGGTCTCTCTCAATGAGTGACTGAAGTAGGCCTCCAGGCCCTACACGGAAGAAGCCGGGGTGCAGTCTTCCTACAAACATCATAGATGACACCGAAAATGGCAGAAGCTCGGCTCTGAGCAACGAAGCACAAAAAGAGAACTCCTACTACTATATATCCTTAGACATGCTAGTGATATCAATAACCATCAAGAGCAACCAGTATATGGTCATTGCCAAGGAGCAAGTTCTAATGGACAACGTTGAGTACTTCTAGAAGATAAGATCACTCAACAAGGAGCAACATTAACTATTCAATGATGTAATGTTGTGCAAACAACTAGTGCCACAAGAAAAAATACAATTGTTTCTTATTGGAGGGGCAGGAACGCGGAAAACATATCTTCTACTCCTAATAGTGCAAGGCTTAATTAGACACTACCACAGGAATTCACTACGTGTGGACTGCAACCTCCCTACAGTGCTCCTTCTCGCCTACATCAAAAAAGCATCGCATAATATCAATGGTAATACAATTCACTCCGCCTTGCACCTTCCTGCACACACGAGCAATTTAACATCCTTTCCAAGGGAGAGATTGGACACATTAACAGCTCTATATTCACAAGTTCAACTTATTATTTTTTATGAAATTTCCTTGGTTAGGAGAAGAACAATGAATTTTGCAGATTTAAGAATGCGTACTTTGAAAAAAGATCAGACACACTTCTTTGGAGATGTAGATATCATTACGTGTGGAGACTTCTACCAAGCCCGTGAATTCATAGAGAATGCAATGAGGCACAATTTTTAAACTTTGTTCAAAGAGCGGTTACATATATAGGCAATTGCCTCCATGTTGGTAGATCCTAGATCCACAATTATCTCCATGATTATCTCAATCAGTCACCTCACTCACACATCAGACCAACTTGACATACCTAACTGATGAGTCACTAGAACCTTCTAGCACACCTACACTCACACACTCCTTGCATAGGACTCCAAGCCCATAGGCATACACACACACACATCAATTTGCCCCTTCATTCCCCCCCACAATTTGATGACCTCATCCCTGAGCAGTAGTACATGGGATGCTCCATGGCTTGCCCACTATCATGTGGCAACACACATGGCCCCAACTTGTAACTCACTCTTAGGATTCTTGGTTTACAACTGGGAGATAGACAATGACTATGTATGAAAAGCCCAATGAGTCCAACAAGGAAAGAATCTCAAAAGATTAACAATCATATAAGGATGGACTATCCATGGTAGAGAACCATTATTGACCTCACACACACATAACCTAGAAAACATATGGATCCTCACCCTTGTCAGAATTGACTTGGGTGTTGTAAGCAGTGAGAGCTTTGACATTCTCTGGTTCTTCTTCTTCTTCAGTCTCTGCTTCTTCCAACAAGATTGGCTGAACATCTCTTCTTTGCATAACATTCCTTTTCAAAGTGTCCAGGTTTGCCATAAAAGTTACACTTCATTTTATTCTTTCCCTTGAAGTTGCTTTTGGCCAAATATGCCCCTTCTTTGTAATCACTTCTTTGTTTGATCTTTCTTTCCTCTTTCAAGAGGGATGCTTCAATTTCTACCAAACTTATCTTTGGTATATTGATGAGTGTGGTTACAATAGTGCCATATTCTTCAGTGAGACTTCTAAGTAAGATGGCAATTACAATATCTTCATCAAGATTAAACTTGATGCCAGAGATAACTGTGTTAAAATGCTCTTCATTGAATTTAGATGTGAAGAGATGGATTCCCCTCTATCCAATTTTAAATCAAAGAACTTGATAAGCAAGCTAGACTTAAAGCATCTCCCTTGTGCTCCAAAGACGTGCTCAAGATGAGTCCATGCAGAATGAGTGTTTGCCAAGTGTGGAACCCCTTTCCTTCAAACTTATCTATTTTGAGTTTGGAAGCCATTTTGGGAAGGTCTTACCAATTTTTAAGGCAATGTCTAATCCCTTTTACAAAAGATCAATCTTTTTAAACAAAGAAATCACCTTCACCATATAGATGCAAATTGCAAGATAAGAATTCAGAAAATCCTAGTTGTTTGGCATATGTATAACCAGTTGGCTTCTCCCACAACCTCTTAGCTAGGGTCTTCTTTACCTTGTACTTTGTCTTTGTAGTCTTCTTGACATTGAGCACTTGAAGTTGGCATGTTGTCAAGAGATCAACATCAATTGAACTTGGAAGAAAATTCTCTGAACTGAAAGGGCACACTTTGAATCTCTGAACTGAACTTTCACTCTCAAGCATTTGGTGTAGCATCAAAAACTCCAAATAATAGACTAGAAATGATGCAGAGAACACGGGAACTTTGGAGGCTTGATACCTCACTTCAAACATCATCAAGCTTGGGGATTTTGCTACGCAATCATAGATCTCTAGGTAATGAAGACTCAAAACAAACCATAGGCGAAATGGCACATTTTATCTCCTGGGGCAGCAACATCTTCTTCACTTGAGGAAACTTTGTCTTCTTTAGAGTCCACTGGTTTTTTGCTTATTACTCCCTCATTACTGGACCAAATCACTCCAAATATCTACAGTGGGTAGCTCTAGTAGTAGAGAAAGCATGGCTTAGAGGAATTACGAGGTAATCGATTATGGTGGACCAACATTGCAAAAGTGGCGCGGATGAGACAGAGATGCAGTGCGCAAAGATGGCGACGAGTTCCATCAATCCCTCTGGTTATGTAAGGAAGTTCTGGCTGAAAGGGTTTCTCAAACCATTGCATGGATGGAGAGAACTGAGCTTCCCAAGGTCACGGTGGAAGAAGGAGAAATGGGAAGCATTTGGGAAGAAGATGGAATCTACTTGGAATATCATTCTAGGCACTAGGATTCTCATCAACCTCTGATACCACATGTGAATTAATAGAGAAAGCAATGAGGCATAATTTTCAAACTTTATTCAAAGAGTGGTTACATATAGAGGCAAATCCCTCCATGTTGGTAGATCCCACATCCACAATCATCTCCATGATTATCTCAATCAATCACCTCCTATGATCACTCACACATCACACCAACCTGACATACCTAACTGATGAGTCACTAGAACCTTCTAGCACACCTACACTCACACACTCCTTGCATAGGACTCCAAGCGCATAGGCATACACACACACACACATCAATTTGCCCCTTCAAGGCCAAGCTAGTCAAAGATTCGTGGGTCTTCAAAACAATCGAGAGAGAGCTAGAATGTCTTATGGAGACATATTGGCGAACAAAACCCAAATTCTTTAAACTACAATCTATCATGTGCCAAAATAACGATGTTTTCATAAACACACTAAACTCATTCAGGAAATGCACCCACACAATCGAAGATTTGGACTACATCAACAAAACATGCGTATGCCCAGCACCACTAGACCACACATTCCCCCACCTATACTACACAAATTTGGAAACAAGAAAGCACAACGACATGATAATGCACCATTGCAATGGGCAAAAGTATGTGCTTCTTGCAAGGGATCACTTCTCGCACGCAACATGCAGCAAAACAAAAACACTAGAGGATCCAAGAAACACATGCGGCTTGCACACCAAAATTGAGATAAAGGAAGGAATGCTAGTAGAACTCTGCTCGGAAACATCGACCAACAAGACGAACTAGTAAACGGTGCCAATGGAGTTTTTAAGACGGCTTCAACATCCGTCGAGAAGGACATAGTGTGGATAGTGTTCCCTTCAAAAGACATTGGCATGTGAGCACGCCAGCATAACATCGATGCCTATGAAAACAACATTCCAAAACAATGGACTCCTATTTTTAGAATTGTGAAAGAGGTGCAAATAGGACCTTCAAAAACAAGCATCCTCACTTGAGAACAATTTCCTATACAGGCGGCAGCTGCAAGAACAATACACCGTGCACAAGGGCTAACATTGGAAAGACTCACTTTCTCACTAAGGGGAGTACGAGGACATAGGCTAGCATACACGGCACTATCCTGAGTAAAGGACATTGAAAGGTTGTACTTGCTAGAACCACTTACAAATGAAAACTTCCACATCGATAGAAATATACAAGATGAGGTGCATAGACTCAACACGAACGCAACTTGGGTAACGATAGAGAACTCCCATCACCAGCAGAGACAAAACAAACAAATTTCACTAGGGTCACTAAACACAAGGTCGCTAGCAAAATACAACTAACACCATGAGGATTCAATGCAATTGGAAATTTTTCTCACACAAGACAATGCACACTTGTTCGAGAAAACTTGCCAATACATACTGTTGAGACATACATGGAGCAGGGAGTAGAAATCACATCCATCACCACAACAATTCAAGACAAAATTTACCAAATCTTCAATATATACAAGCCACCTTCTCAAAGATATAACATGTTCTTGACATATCTTCATAAAGTCATAATGATCAATAGAAGAGCCAACTCATTGACAATACTTTTAGGAGACTTCACCATAGACATGGGCAAAACATCACCTGCATCCACAAACTTGAAAGCTCTCATGCAACCTTAGGGCTCCAACTACAACTCCACAAGCCCACAACTATCTACGGTTCACATTTGGATCAAATTTGGAGTGACTTGAAGGTAGAAAGAATACATTCAGAAATATCGCACGCTTATTGGACTGACCACTCCATAGTTTTCACGTACATCGAATAGACCTTCGCTAGCAATCTCTGCAAAAAAGAAATGGGGAGGCAAGCATTGCACATCCATTACTTTCTCAGGAGAATATATAATTCACAAGAGAATATAAGCCAAGCGGGGCCCCTATGAGAACCCCACCTTGGTTGACTAGCAATGCTACAAAGAAATACACATCAAAGTAGTGGCCAAAGATTAGTTGACCAGCAATGCTACTAGTGGGTCACACCAAAAAAAGCGAGGCAGAATCAAGGTTCGAGGAAAATAAAGCAGAAACAGACGAAACAGACGATGGCCATCAAAGCACAGTACCAACTACGCCTTTCTTTATTGGGGATTTCGGCCATGAAAGCACAGTATCGGTGGATCAAGGCCCTCTCTCTCCTTGCTTCAAAGCTGCTACCCTGCAGATACGGTGAAATTCATGCAAGAACTTTGAAAAACGCTTTACAGACAATGAAATTCAGATTCCATATCGCTTGATACTGTGAAAAACAGTTGAAATCCAGATCGCTTTAGAGACTTTCTTCAAGGCCAAGACGGAGCTTACGGACTTCCAATCCTACCAGTGACTCAAGTCCGCAAGTCCACGAAGCTCACGGCAAAAATCTGATACCATGACAAAATATGAAGAGGGCAGAGGAGAAGAGTGGAGATGAGGAGAGAGAGCATAGCTTGAGAGAACACCACAAATTTGCCGTGAGCTTCGTGGACTTGCGGACTTGAGTCACTGGTAGGATTGGAAGTCCGTAAGCTCCGTCTTGGCCTTGAAGAAAGTCTCTAAAGCGATCTGGATTTCAACTGTTTTTCACAGTATCAAGCGATATGGAATCTGAATTTCATTGTCTGTAAAGCGTTTTTCAAAGTTCTTGCATGAATTTCACCGTATCTGCAGGGTAGCAGCTTTGAAGCAAGGAGAGAGAGGGCCTTGATCCACCGATACTGTGCTTTCATGGCCGAAATCCCCAATAAAGAAAGGCGTAGTTGGTACTGTGCTTTGATGGCCATCGTCTGTTTCGTCTGTTTCTGCTTTGTTTTCCTCGAACCTTGATTCTGCCTCGCTTTTTTGGGTGTGACGTGAGCTTCGTGGACTTGCGGACTTGAGTCACTGGTAGGATTGGAAGTCCGTAAGCTCCGTCTTGGCCTTGAAGAAAGTCTCTAAAGCGATCTGTACGGAGCTTCGTGGACTTGCGGACTTGAGTCACTGGTAGGATTGGAAACCCCGCCGGACTTGAGTCATTGGTAGGATTGGAAGTCCGTAAGCTCCGTCTTGGCCTTGAAGAAAGTCTCTAAAGCGATCTGGATTTCAACTTCGTGGACTTGCGGACTTGAGTCACTGGTAGGATTGGAAGTCCGTAAGCTCCTCTTGGCCTTGAAGAAAGTCTCTAAAGCGATCTGGATTTCAACTGTTTTTCATAGTATCAAGCGATATGGAATCTGAATTTCATTGTCTGTAAAGCGTTTTTCAAAGTTCTTGCATGAATTTCAGATACGGGGCCTTGATCCACCGATACTGTGCTTTCATGGCCGAAATCCCCAATAAAGAAAGGCGTAGTTGGTACTGTGCTTTGATGGCCATCGTCTGTTTCGTCTGTTTCTGCTTTGTTTTCCTCGAACCTTGATTCTGCCTCACTTTTTTGGGTGCGACCCACTAGTAGCATTGCTGGTCAACTAATCTTTGGCCACTCCTTTGATGTGTATTTCTTGGTAGCATTGCTAGTCAACCAAGGTGGGGTTCTCATAGGGGCCCCGCTTGCACTGATGGCGATATAAGTGTTGCTTTGCTTTCTAAGTATGTCTTTCTTTTGTTTTTCATAAAAGTTTTTGTTTACCTCTTTTTTCTTCTCTTTCATTTTCTCTTTTATTTTCTGTGTAGATTTTTTGTCTTTAGAACAACAAAAAAATCTAAATTTGTATGATTGGACTTACTCTAGTCTTACAAAGGTATATTTTTGGGGGGAAGCTGCATTATGTGAACAAGCAGAGAAACTAACCATTCTTGGGCTTCTTAACATGCTGCGAAAACACGGAGTATAACAAAGAATTTGAGTACGTGCATGTAAGTTCATTTCAGGATGGAGAAACAGATTACAGTTTTAAACATTTACTGTGCCTATTATTTCAAGGAGAGTTTTGTGTGGTCATTGAGATATGTTTTGATGTGTTCGTATGCAATGCAAACCAGTGTGGGAGAAGGTGATAGTTTAGTGTGAGTGCCTCTATTAGAAAAAAAATATCAATTCTTTTGTTCTTGAATGGAGTTTTCAGAAACAGAGTAATTGTCAGAAAGTGATTGCTTACTACATGTTGGCAACACATTGGCATGGTTAAACCATCACAAGCAACCAGTTGACTTTGAAGAATAGGATAAGTGAGAGACTTATTGGAGAATAAGTGAGATAACTTTGGAGGACATAATAAGTGTGAGACTTGTTGGAAATAGGCCTCACCTTGAAGCCTCGGAGATTATGTTCAATCATTCTAAACCTACCTAAGGCCGATACACCATAGATAAAAGACTTCACATCTAAGATTG
Source organism: Dipteris shenzhenensis (assembly GCF_047967505.1). Taxonomy (NCBI): domain Eukaryota; kingdom Viridiplantae; phylum Streptophyta; class Polypodiopsida; order Gleicheniales; family Dipteridaceae; genus Dipteris; species Dipteris shenzhenensis. The sequence continues at coordinate 32,066,390 of NC_141624.1, read as the reverse complement.
TGCGTACTTTTTTCATTATTTTCCTTGAATTACACCTCTTGTGTAATAGTAAAGTGATCAAACTACTACATCGAGTGATAAAAGACTCCTTAGTTGTACAAAGGTGGAAAAATCTATGGAATTGGAAAGAAATGCCTCCACATTTTGCTGAATCAGAAATGTTTTGAGTCAATGTGAGGCACTTTCATATTGTGTAAACCAGTATATTCAGGTTGTTCACGTTTATCCTATATATCAACCTCTAATCCTATGGTAGATTGAGAAAGTGTAAGATCTAAGAAAACAAAAGAATCCCCTCTTGACGTGCAATTCAATTCACAAGAGTCACAAGGATAGATTCCTTTTCCAAAAGCACAAGCGTCTTTGTACATAAAGTCTTGAAAGTCAAGAACAACTGGTACAAATAAATCATCTATAAAACGCCTAACTTGGCTACAACTAACTTGGCTAACTTGGCTCAGCTAAACTTCCCCCCAAAAAGGTTGAATGTCAAGCATTTCTAGATTTGGAACATGCCCTTCCTATCTGGTCTCAACACCAAGTCTAGATTCGGCACGTGGCCTTCGCCCTTCATTCGTGAAGTCAGGATTTGCATCACAATTGAAATTTCCTCACTTGGATTGTCACTGACCACAAAGTCATGTACCTTCTTATTCACCTCTATCACAGCGCTTGCAAGCTTTTTTTTTGCTCCGGCATGTTTCCTCAACTCCTCTATTCTGTGTACATCTTCCCAACTGCCAGCACTTGCATGGATGCTTGCCATGAGCACATATGAAGCAGCAGCATCTGGATTCATCTGGACAAGCTCCTTAAAGCATTTCAATCCTAGTTCTGCTTCCCCATAAGCTTTGCATGCACTAAGCAGAGCTGTCCATGCCCCTTCAGATGGAGGGCACTGCATAGTATCTAGAAATTTCTCTGCATCAGACAAATGTCCTGACCTTGCAAACAGATCCACCATACAATTATAGTGCTCAATTGTTGGTGCAATGCCATGTTCTTGTCTCATTACCTTAAAATACTGCTGGCCCTTACAAATCAGGTTTGAATGGCTGCATGCATTAAGAAGACATGTGAATGTAATCGCATCTGGCTTCACACCCTCGTCTTGCATGTCCTCAAAAAACTGTATAGCCATGTCACCATCATGGTTTAGGCCAAATCCTTTTATCATTGCATTCCACGACACAACATCTCGGAATGCCAGCTTGTCGAAGACCTCCCACGCCTCTGAAAGTGAGCCACATTTTGCATACATGTCAACCAAGGTGTTGCCAGCAGGAATATCTTCTTCAAATCCCTTCAGTGTAACCTCAGCATGTATTTCTCGACCCTTGTCTCTGGCTCCTATGCTGCCACAAGCTTTCAAGACACGAACAAATGTGGCAGCATCCGGAGCAACCTCCTCAAATTGCATCTGTTCAAAGCAACTAAGTGCTGCTTGACACAATCCATGTTCAGCATATCCTGCAATTAGTGCAGTCCAGCACACGACAGGTCGAACTGGTAACTTGTCAAAGACTTCCCCTGCCTCTCGAAGTGAGCCACATTTGGCATACATGTCAACCAAAGTGCTGCCAACAAGTAGATCCAATTCAAAACCCTTTCGTGTGATCTCCATGTGTGTTTCTCGCCCCTCGTCTATGGCTCCAATGCTGCCACAAGCTTTCAAGATACCAATGTACGTGACAGCATTTAGTGACACACCCTCAAGTTGCATCTGTTCAGAACACCTCAGTGCTTCTCGACCAAGTCCATATTCAGCATACCCCCCAATTAACACAGCCCATGACACAACATCTCGAACCGGCAGCATGTCAAAGACTTCCTGTGCCTCTGACAGTGAGCCACATTTCGCATACATGTCAGTCAGAGTGTTACCCACAGAAAGATATCTTTCAAATCCCTTTTGTGCAATCTCTGCATGTATTTCTCGGCCCTTTCCTATGGCTCCTATAGTGGCACAAGCTTTCAAGACACATACAAATGTAACATCAGTTGAAGCAAGGCCCTCCAATTGCATCTGCTCAAAACATCTCAATGCTTCCTCATGAGGTCCATGTTCAGCATACCCTGCAATCAATGATGCCCATGACACAACATCTCGAACTCCCAGCTTGGCAAAGACTTTCCGTGCCTCAAAAAGAGAGCCACATTTGGCATACATATCAATCAAAGTGCTGCCAACAAGAAGATCCCTTTCAACTCCCATTTTTAATACCTCAGCATGTATTCCTCGCCCCTTGTCTATGGCTCCTATGCTGCCACAAGCTTTCAAGACGCACACAAATATGACAACATCTGGAGAAACACCCTCCAGTTGCATCTGTTCAAAACATTCCAGCGCTTCTTGACCGTGTCCATATTCAGCATACCCTGCAATCAGTGCTGCCCATGACACAATATCTCGTATTGTCAACTTGTCAAAGACTTCCCGTGCTTCCGCAAGTGAACCACATTTGGCATACATGTCCACCAAACTGCCACCAACAAGAATATGTCTTTCAAACTCCCTTCTTGTGATGTCCATGTGAATTTCTCGCCCCTTCTTTATGGCTCCTGTCTTACTGCAAGTTTTCAAGATGAAAACAAACATGAGAGCATCAGGAGTAACACCCTCCAGTTGCATTTGTTCAAAGCACTTCAACGCTTCCTGGCCATTTCCATGTTCAGCATACCCTGTAGTCAGTGCAGCCCAAGATACAACATCTCGAACTGGCAGCTTGTCAAAAACTTCCTGTGCCTCTGAAAGCAAGCCACATTTGGCATACATGTCAACTAAAGTGTTGCCCACAAAAGGAAATCTTTCTAAATCCATTTGTGTCATCTCAGCATGTATCTCTTTGCCCTTGGCTATTGCTTTTGTACTGCTACAAGCTTTCAAAGCACAAACAAACGTGACAGCATTTGGAAAGACACCTTCTAGCTGCATCTGTTCAAAATATGTTAGCGCCTCCTCACCAGATCCATGTTCAGCATATCCAGCAATAAGCGCAGTCCATGACACAATGTCCTGAACTGGCAGCTTATCAAAGACTTCCTGTGCCTCTGCAAGTGAACCGAATTTGGCATACATGTCAACCAAAGTGTTGCCAATCCGAACACTTGTCTCAAATCCCTTTAGGATAATATCTGTGTGCATTTCTTGGCCTTTGTCTATGGCTTCTATGCTGCCACAAGCTTTCAAGGCGCAAACATAGGTGACAGCATCCGGAGAGATCCCCTCCACTTGCATCTGTTTAAAACATTCCAGCGCTTCCTTACCCAGTCCATGTTCAACATATCCTGCAATTAGTGCAGTCCATGACACAACATGTCGGATTAGCAGCTTATCAAAGACTCCCCGTGCCTCTGCAAGTAAGCCACATTTAGCATACACGTCAACCAAAGTGCTGCCAACAAAAATGTCTTTTTCAAATCCCTTCCGTGTAATCTCAAAATGAATCTCCCTGCCTCTTTCCACGTCTTTCTGCCTAGCACAAACTTTTAATAGGGCCAGAAGGGTATACCTGCTAGGAGGTACACCATCCTCTTGCATTTTCTGGTAAAAGTTGAAAGCTTGCTGCATTCTCCCACATTGGATATACCCTAGTATGAGTGAAGTCCATGAATGCTCATTCCCATGGATCAAGGTGGTGAAAACCTGCTGAGCATCGGACAAACTTCCACATTCAACGTACGTGGGCACAATAAAGTTCGCAACAGCTTTATGAGCTTCCATCCCATTCTTGCAAATTTGTGCATGCACATGTTTGGTGTATACTAAACTTCTATTTTTCCTGCACGTCTGCAAGATGGATATAAAGTTCTCGACCGAAGGCACTTCAGCCATCTGCTCCACAAGACTGAAAGTTCACTGTACTTCAGAACTAAAGCCGGCCTAGCACATGTGATCAGATTGGGCACAAGCCTGTTCTTGCTTTGCATGCAGAAAGTATGTCTTTCTTATTAACCAAGCTGGCTGTCGAGCGTTTCGGCTCACCCACCACACAGTCTCGGCCGACAAAGCAAGATCTTTCTTCAGCTTCACTTGTGTAGAGGTTTTCCCAGCCCCCTTCATCACACAATGTTCTCTCTGTACGCCTGCCATAAGCACTCTGTACGTGACCTTGGGTCCGCATCTGCAAGCAGGGACACAGCAAGAGCGAGTAACGAAGTGGCGGACTATTGCTGCATTCCCTGTAGACAAAAAAACTGACCTCCACAACCGAAACATGAGGTGACGGAGGGGAAGTAGCGAGCAGGCATCGACAGAGCGTCATTGCAAGAATCCTCCCGCACGCCCAACTCTGATATGGATGTAATCCTATGAAAGGGTGTCCCGACAGAGGCTTAAGATGTAGGGAATCGGCTCCCGGAGGAGTACCGATTTCGCCGGCGACCGGCCGTAGCCGGTCACCCGCCTTCCGACCGGGAATCAGCGACCGGAGCCGCATTCCTGGTGGCGCAAGGAGCACACGTGTCAGTTTCGTATTTGTTGAGTTGGTCGCGGGCGGCTTTGGTGAGCGTGACATGTGTCATAGTGGCGTGTGTGGTGCCCCAGACCTCGTTCGTGTGGCGAGCAAACAGGCCACATGGCGGTTAGAGAGGCGTGGTGATCTAACGGCTACCATGGGGCGATGATTGCAAGCCATTGGATGATGTTTAGATGCGCCGCGCACCTGATTCAAATGAGTGGTTTGAGGTGGATGTGGTTGAGGACCCAGCTACAATAATTTCCAACTCAGCTAGTGCCAAGGATGGGTGGAGGTAACAGAACGTTTTGAGCCATAGATTGCCCTTGGTTGGTAGGAGTGGCTCCTTGAATAGCCAATCATCCTTGATTTGACGGATTCGGTGGTGTGAGCAATGTCAGAGGTGGGGCCTTTGTTGATACATCGGCTGGGGTTGACCTTACGCATTAGGAGAAAAGGGAACTCATTTTGGGACCTTTTGGCCAAAATGAAAAACCCTCTCCACCAATCACAAGAGGGCCGATGTAACATTGAGAAAATACAAAATAGTTTTACATAAGAGAAAGAGACAAAACTTTATGGAGGTACAATTGTATAAACCTGACAAGGAGTCATTTTCAAAAAAGATCACAGAATAAAATATGATTTCCCTCCTAAAGAAGTTTTCTCACTTCAAAGATTCAAATGTGCTTTCTTGAGTCTAGGATTGAGCCTAATTTTCCCCCAATTGTCCTGCTAGCACTTTCCATCCATGGTAATAGGCACCCTAGGGTGTCTTTCGTGCCTAAACGGGCTTTGTTGCTTGCATTCCTACTTTCCTCCTAGTTCTCTATCTTGCATTTTCACCCATTTGCGAGTTTGGTTCTCTTTCACGAATCATCCATGGCAACAGGCAACCCAAGGCGTCCCAATGCGAAGTGGTCGTAAGTCAGAATGCAAATGAAGGGCAGAAGACCAAGACATAGAGGTGGGAGTTGTTTCTCAGCGACCTAGAACATGCATATCATCTATAGAGCTTGTCAATAGGATGAATGCATATGGTCATTGGCAAAAGATGGTTGTGTCGAAAGGAAATTGGATGCTAATGTAGCCAACGAGAAAAAAACCACAGTCGAATAATATATTTCTGGCCTTTTGGCAAGGAAGGGTCGAAGATTTCAAAACAATAGATGGTAAGAAAGGTATTAAGAAAATACTAGTCGAGCATGTATATATATATATATATATATATGCACAATGAACTTCTGCTACATGATTATCGTGATTATCTTCCACGGCATAGGCCCAATTGTGAGTTTTTAAACCTTTCAGTTTCGGAATGGTAGTTTTGAACATTGCTATTTTCTTCGTAAACTAAAACATTTTTTGGTTTTCAGATTTGTATCCATCATCATATGAAGAACGGCCGCCAGTGGAGTGCATTTTGGGATTCTTGGATGTCTTGCATGGAGCAATAGGAGAATGACAATATCAAGGTAGATCTGCAACTCAATACGCGCAAACACATGTATCTTCTTCTATGACCATTTTTATGAATTGTTGGACAAAGCAAATACTCATGGTGTGTTGAGGAAACAAGATCTTCTACCATGGAATATGATAGACTGGCCAGTGCCCCCTAGTAGTGTAATAGAGATATACAGGACTAAACTATTTACAGAAATTCAACGATCTTTACGTCCGGGCATTACTACAAGAATTGTAAAAAGCAATGTATGCATGCCAATCACTGTTTTTATTGACCTGTTTAACAAGAATCCAGTCAAGGTGTACAAAACAATGCTCACCTACAAAGCAACCGGAAATGAAGAGAATCTTCACTCCTTAGATGATGGTTGGGATAAATTAATATCAAACAAGGTCTACTTTGAGGTGGTGCCAAGTACAGTTACCATTAAGTGTATGATTGCAAGCCATAATTTTATATTTTCTTTTTACTACAAACGTAGTAGGTTCATTGCGGATCAATTAGTTCCAATGGACCAAGACCTTAACTTGTTTGGCCCTAAAAACAAAGTATTGGAGATCAAGGTCTATGAAGATGGAATATTGGTAAGTATAATCTCAATAGGGTAGTGTTGTACGCTAGCCCAATTGCGTCATGACATTCGTGTGGAGAAGAGGACAATATTTCGAAAGAATTCTCATTCATTATCAACAACAAAAATGTGCATAGAATGCTGACAAATCGGTTCTTTATTATCTTCATTTGTTATATTTACATGATTCATTCATTGTCTTCATTTGTTACTATAACAAAACATTGCAATAGCTATTGTGTAGGAGGGAGAGCACAATTCAATGCAAAAGCATCGTTGGTGATTGTGTACATGTGTAGATATCTACCATGGTCCAACTCATAGAGAAGGCTGATCCTCATTCACAGGCTATTGCTTTTCTAGATCTTGTTCCAAATGCAATTTCTATTGTTGGTGGCAATGGAGACTTTCAACTTTCGCTATACTTGGATGCTCCCTTTGATGCACCTACACGATCCTCTAATCTTCTCCTCGTGCAGCAACTCCTCCTATACCAACATCTCATATTCATCTCTTCTTGAGCTATTCGAGAAGCAACTAGAGAAAGCAACCATTGGAGCCTAGTGTGTATTGAGCTTCAACAAAAACAAGCCTTTCGTATGAATTCTCTCTATGGAACACATAAGGAGCTTGATCTGTATGTTTCTTTTCTTTAATACATCCCTATATAAAATAAAGCTCTAAGTTGTTACTTCACCATTGTTAACAATAGGATTTTATCTTGCTGAGGCCTGAAAAGGTTATTGGATGTCTTGGATCAGTGTCCTCCAAATGTGGACTTGCTAGATATTGTTCAAATTGTTGACTTAAGGGCAAGAACATTTGTGGATGTTCAATGATGTTTTTCACCTCCTCAATTATAAACCATATCTTAAGGTTGTTAAGTTTGTGCAAGTGCCACAACAGGATGATGCCCATTCATGTGGGTGGAGGGCAATGATCCATGCTAAGTATTTGTTAAATACTTACTTTGTAGCCCATTCATGTGGGTGGAGGAAAATGATCCATGCTAAGTATTTGTTAAATACTTACTTTGCAGATCTATAACTAGATAGGGTAAGCATATAAATCTATATATCCATAATGACTCTTGTACAAATGCCATCGTGAAATATTATTGTTCTTGATTGTAGGTTTCAAAGGATAGCTCTACATCAGTGTATGTGGATTGATATAGAGCCATGGTCATGAAAAGCTCCTAAGTTATGCTTATAAATTATTCCAAGGGAGACGCAGAGTGAGATCTAGAGCTAGTGCTTCCGGAACCAAGGAGCCTATTGTTGCTGAAGGAAAGGAGCCTACCACCACAAGTGGTATGAAGGAGCAGGGGGGTGAGGAAATCATCATAGCTGAGAACAGTCCCGAAGTGGAAGAGAAGCTTTCCAATGAGGGCCATCATTGGCATACGGAGGATCCACAACAGCCTGATCAGCAGCCTCCTTCACAATATCTTGATGAGCAGCCTTCATAGTAGCCTCCGAATTGTATCAGTCACCCACTCTCCTCATGACCTCAAAGCTCACAAATAGTCTTGGTTCAATGTTATATCTCTCACAGAAGTGGCATCTTGAAACTTAAGGATAATATTTGATCCCAACTCAGTTATCCTTTAATTATTTCTAAGGTCCCTTAGGGCAATCTCTTGGATGAATTGCCTATTGGAAGCATCCCTCTGCTCTATTATGGCCTGCTCATATGCAGCCTTGCCTTGGATGCATCAATTTTACGAGCAAAAACCTGAGTAAGTTTATCCAAGCGTGTTTTTGAAGAGGTTTTATAAAATATATTTCTTTAGGAAACATGGTTTTTACACTTTTATTTTCACTAGAGCTAGATTCCTTTATCATAAAAATATATAGACTAGTCACTCATCAAAAGGTGTTTGTACTTATGGAGATAAGGAAGGCACAAAAGGCCATGGGATATGAAATACCAAAGGTTCCCCTTCAAAGGCTTGTGAGGGATACTTGTGATGAGAATCTTCAAAGGTTATAGATGGCATAGATTTGCGATGTTTGCCCTCCAAGAGTCAGCTGAAGATTAGATGATAGAATTCTTTTAGGATAGCATTATTGTTGCTACTCATACTCATAGGGTCACCTTGATGGTGAACGATTTTGAGACACTTAAGAGAGTTTGTTATAGATATGATAGACTTCTTCATCCTTGCGATCGGGTGGACTTGAAAATGAGGGATATTCTATTTGTGCCACCAACAAGGAAACCAAAGGATGAAGGGATACATCTAGAGGAGGTAACACATAGCAAGGACACAAGGGTCAAGATGGGGACAACTACTGGAAAAAAACATAGTTTCACTTAGAAATATGCAAAGTATTATAGCAATGCATATTTTATACAAAAATATTTACATGAATCTTTGGGAATGGTGAGTAACATAATGGGATGGACTTTAAAGAAACCCACGTGTAGAGTAGTCATCTCTATGAAAATTCCCTTATGATCCTTCTTACAAATATTACTTAATAGGGGGTGACATTGAAAACACTCTCTCAACCTATCTTCATGAAAGGGTTTCTCCAAAGAAACCTCATTGAAGCAAGCCATCAAGTTAGTTTCACCAGTGAAACCCCTTTGAAGTAAGTCTTCCAAGGTAGCAAAACTACCTTGGACATCACTTTTAAAAGTTAGCAACATCAGAATCAACAAAGAGAAAATCATTCCAATTGAGGAAGATTCCAAGGACGAGCGAATGCATCCACCACCAACATGTCAAACATCCAGGGCAACTATTGTCATAAGTTTGGACACTATTAATGAGATTGCCGCCCTGCAAGAAGCAGTATGACCAAGGCAATCAATCCAGTAGCAATCGAGGGAATTTCCACGAAAGAGGAAATCATCATGGTGGACATTCTAGTCATAGTCATTATGCAAATGAACATGGGAATATGTTTCTTGCAAACGAGGAAATGCAAAAGACTGATACAGTGTATCTAGACAGTGTATCTAGACACTGATTGCAATTCAAAAGAGGATTTCAGCTGTAAAGTCAACCAAGTAGATCAATATCCTTGGTGCATCGACAATGGTGCATCATCTCATACGACAAATCATTAGGAATGGTTCATAGAGATGAAACCATTAAAAGGTCAAAAGAATGTCATCTACACAATAGATAATACACCGAATCCAGTTCAAGGGACATGCATTATCCCTATGAACAATTTCACTGGTACAAAAGGATCGGTGAAAGATGTACTCTATGTTTCGAAGCTTAGCAAGAACCTCTTGTCAGTAGGTCAAATGACGGAACACAACTACCGAGTCATCTTTGACAGAGATGAATGCACTATCAGAGACAAATCCAGAAGATAAGAAGAGCAAGAATTGCGAGAAACACCCTAAGCAGAGCCACATTAGCTCAGACAGTCTAGTAGGGAAAGCAGACCACCAACCAGATTGACATATGCTCAGAAAGGCAAAGCAATTTAGGTTGAAAACACCAACTATGCTCTTATGACCTACCATCATGGCTATAGAAGAGCCAGTGTACTTTGAAGACACTATAGACAAGCCAGAATGGCAAACTGCTATGAATCAAGAAATGGATGCTTTGTATAAGAATAATACTTGGGAATTATGCATACATAAATGGCTTGAGTCGAGAGTCCTTCACCAAGTAAGACTAACTGAAGTTCTTTCAGTGTTGGGATTTGTCGTTGGATGGCAATACTCTAGACTAGATTGTCATATCCCTCTCCTAGTCCATTCAGGATGACTTGAACCATTTTTGCTAGATTCATAGTCTCTCATGCTGCTATGAGTTGATTGTTGTAATCTTTGATTCTAAGTACGTAAGCATGTCTTGTTTCACTGCTGTTTTGGGAAAACTCTGGTTGATCTGGTTTCTCAGTGTGAGAATCCTAGAAGTGTTCTTGGACTCATAGAGAGCTGCGAACATATCCCATGCTTCTTTCGATGTCTTGACTATGTTGAGCTGTCCTAGCATGACATCTTGCACATTCTGCTTGATCAGATGATATGCATACTTATCTTTCTTATCCCTTTCTGCCTTGAGCTCAGGCAATGGCAAGATGTGCTACAAGTGTGAAAACTATTTGTGTAGTTGAAAATCCCATTGGAGATCCCACTGCTGGTGTTGTGACAATAGGCTACTACTGCTTGGATCGTCTAATTGTCTAGGTGTAGATCCATCAACATACCCCCATTTGTTCTGAAGTACAAGAATGGTCTTCATTTGGTATTTCCATGTGTCGCAATTGGAGTTGTCTAGCTTAGCAGATGCCTCGAGATTGAGGTTGCTAGTCATAGACATGGTGCAAGAAATGTACTCAAAGTGTCGTGAAAATCACTGTTTGAATGAATTGCAAAACACTCACTATGGCAAGTGAAATCTGAATTGTCAGTGAAGGTAGAACTACAATATATAATCTGATTTGACTTATAAGGCTTGTGGCAAATGATGTTGGGAATAGCCAAGAGGCTTTACAAGGTTGAAATAAAGTGCACAATGTCGTGAAATAGCCAAATAGGCTTTACAATGATGGCATGTGTGTGAAATTGAATCATGTGCTATTTGCCCACTGATCAATTGGTAATGCCTCTATACACTCTAAAATCTACTCACTAAACTATTGAACGTCAGGTTTTAGAAGGTAATGTGATGATGTGAAACCGTATGTGAGCGTAGGGTCTGACTCCGAGTAGGAACTAGTTGGGAATTTTGGGCATGGCTTAGATTGGCAACTTGGAGAAATTCAAATCATCTCCTCTAAGCCGATCTAGTGTACTCTAATCTAGATCTATTCCAACCGTCGATCGATGAAAGAAATCAAATAATTTCTTTTCTTTGGTTCTTTTTATGTGCTGGGTCAGATGCGTTGATGTAGAGGATGATGTACATGTAGGAAGTGGATTTGTTGGTGAGGCACAAAAGTAAGTGATACTTGTGCCAAAATGTGCGCGTGATATAACGAGCATGTAGAGCATAAAAAATCGTTTTCATTTTTGGAGCACCCTCTAGATCAAGAGATACGACTTGGTCTAGGTGGAGGGGCAAAAAAGGGTGCAAAGTGCTCAATGATGATGTGGCACTCAGGCTCACATGCAAGGGTGTGCTGGCCAAGTGATGTGCCAATGGAGCAATGATGATGTTGCAACTGGCCAAGGGTGCGTTGGCCAAGGGATGTGTCAGTGGAGCAATGATGAGGTGGCAACTGGGTGCACATGCAGTGCACAGTGTTCTTGTAGAGGGATAACTATGCCTACAGGGGTAGTGCCACGTGGCAATGTTGACTTTGACTAATGACTTGGCATTGATGACTCAGCTTTGATTGGTCAACTATTGATTGGGCAGATGACAAGGCTTCCTACGTGGTAAGTGATAACATGGCCACTGGCTAGGGTGGAGTGTTGATGTGGCAGTAGCGGGATGTTGTTGATGTGGCACTAGGGATAAGGCTACCACATGGCAATCTCTTGACCACACTTGTGTGTGATGATCACCTGTGGATAAGTAGGCCTAGCACCAAGGATAAGGTGGCCGTGGTTAGTGGAGCCCCATGTGTCACCCGAAACCATAAGATTCCATCGCCTGCGAGATTCTTTTTTGTCGTGGAAGGTGTTGTGTTGGAGTAGCCTTCGTAGCAGGAGCAGGAGTCTTCATTGGAGATGGAGCTTGGCTGCTATTGGAGAAGGAGCCATGAGCTTCGTTGTAGCAAGCTTTTGCAGGTGAGCTTCATTGGAGTCGTCCGTGTAGGGGCCCGTGAACCTGTGAGTCATCGTCAAAGGCATTGAAGCACCTTACTTGGAGGTTTGGGAGGCCGCGGGTGTGTGGAGTGCGTTAGTTGCTAGTCAAGATCGTTAAGTCATTGGCAGACGATGTTGAGGTAGTCGCAAATTTGTGGCATTGGGAGATTAGCATTGCTGGTTGGCGAGGTGACTCTATTGCCAGTGGAGAAGGCACTGGCTGACTGGAGGTGTGGATACTCTTAGCGGCAGTTGGAGGGAGGCGGATGGCGCTGTTGCTAGAGGGACCCAGAGCTCAGAATGTTGAGATATCGAGCTCCACTCGTGATATGCCAGGGTGACCGTTGTGCATTTATGTCACTGACTTGTTAGCTGCAGATGCGGTTGGTACACCGCCCATGAATAATAGCTGGATGATAGCTATCCTTATGTACTCTAGTTCGTGGCTCAGTTAGTATGCCACCTTAGTTAGCTGAGTTTGGTTTGAGACCCACATATAGGGTTCTCCTATTTCTTTGTACTAGAGTTCTTTTGGCTTTCACAACTAAGAAGAGGAAAATCAGAACAAAGCATCGATGATGAGTTGGGTATTCCTTCTATTGTTACACGTGGAGTAAGGAAGACCAGGGATATTTTGAGAGCACTTGGTAGTGAGCCTATTTTGCACAGGTTTACCAGAGTCAAGTATCCTGTGGATAGGTTGAAATATGATGGATTTACTGCCATTCACTATGCATATATGGTCAAACTTCAAAGTGATACAGGAACCAGAACCCACTTCTTTTGAGCAAGCCATGGGAAAAGAAAAATGGGAGAAAGCCATGGATGAAGAAATGGATGCCTTGGAAGCAAATGCTACATGGGAATTGGTGCCTTTGCCTAAAGACAAGAATGCAATTGGTTGTAAGTGGGTTTATAAGGTCAAGCACAATGAAGATGGTTCTGTGAACAGATACAAGGCAAGATTAGTTGTCAAGGGGTATGCACAGACATATGGCATTGATTATGAAGAAATACTGTAGTATGCAGAGTGTTCCATAAAGTGAAAGTGGATGAAATGCGAAGGAGAAGCCAGCACGATTGCGAGAAAATTAAAGGAGTTCGTGGTCTGTACAGCATATGGGGCTTTTCAAACAACCAACTGATTAAAATAAGAAAACTTTCTTATTTCTACAATGCGTGCATCATAGGGGATCATGATGATTGTGAGAACATTGCAACTATGAAGACATGGGAGCGAGTTCAAGTTTTCCCTCTACGTTCAAATGGAGTGACAAACAATGGAGATATAAATGACTCGCCATAGTTTGGGGGATTTTAATGACCTCACTGATTGTCTGGAAGAGGAACCATAGCAATGACTGCTCTTACAGTTGCCATCCTTGCAACCGGACTGAATGTTTTACATCAGATGGATGTAAAGAATGCCTTCTTGCATGGTGATTTGCAAGAAGAGGTGTTTATGGAGCAGCCATCAGGTTATGTTCATGCTGTTATCATCCCGTGGTTTCTTTGAGAGTTTATATAACATAACTAGAATTTTTTTGCTTTATATTTGACTCACTTTGTTTATACCCTTCATCCTATGAGCAGTGGCAAACTGACAGAATGCATTTTAGGATTCATGGATGTGTTACATGAATGTGTAGGGGAATTGTAGTATCCAAGTAGATCTGCAACACAACTTATTCAATAAGGTATTTATTTCTATTATCATTTTTACCAACTATTGGATAAGGGAAACACACACGGTGTGTTGAAAAAACTAGATCTCCTAGCAAAGAACACCATTGATTGGCCACTACCTCAAGGTAATGTGATAGAGAGCTATAGAGCCAAGTTGCTTACAAAAGTACAACCCTGTTTACATCTAGGGATTTCCACTAGAGTTTGCAAAATAAACATTTGCATGCCAATCATAGTTTTTGTTGAGATGTTCAATCATTTGGAAAATAAAGTTTGCAAAATAATGATATTCTCAACTTCTTAAATGATGGGGTTGGGATAAGATAACATCCAACTCGGTATACTTGTAAGGTTGTGCCCAACTTGATACAACTAAAATACATAGTTTCATAATTTTATATTTTCCTTTTACTATAAATGCAGTAGGTTGATTGGAAATAAACTTATTACATTAGATCAAGATCTGAACTTGTTTGGTCCTAACAACAAATCAATTGACATTACAATTAATAAGAATGAAAACTTGGCGGGTGTTATGTCACTCAGACAAAAATGTACTCGCCCAATTGTGCCATGACATTCAAATGGAGATAGAAGGAAGTGTTTCAGTAGGATGTGTATTCGTTCTCAACAAGAAGGTAAACTTGGAGTGTCTATTTAATTTAATATTTATGGTTTATTAATTAATTCTATTGATTTGTTAACACTATGCATTAACAGGTTCTTTGAAGAAGAGAAAGTATAATTCAATGCATAGAGATCCATAATGGGATTATTGAGATAAATCAAAATTCATAACCATAGATACTAAAGACTAGTGATTTTTTATATGTGAATGACAGGGAAGTACATGTCTATCTAGACTATTGTGAAAGTCAAAATCAAATTGTACTTTATAGGCTACTCTTGAGGCAACAATTGATGTTGTGGAGGGTCTTGAGATGGAAGATTTTTATAGAGGCTCTTTCCTTGAGTCTCCATCACTACTTGGATGCAAGGTGATAGTCGAACACAATGGACTACTCCTCCTTTGTAAGCTCTAATGAAGAGGAAGAATAAAAAAGATTCAATGATGTTTTGTCTCCCCCTAGCATCTACACAATAGATTGGTCAATTTTCATGCACTCTCTAGTTGTAATCGTTGTAATATTTGCATTGTACATGCTTTCAAAATATCTTTCTCTATAAATGCTGGTAAACTGTTTTACCATATTCATGACCGAACTCTCTCTCTCTCTCTCTCTCTCTCTCTCTCTCTCTCTCTCTCTCTCTCTCTTTCTCTCTCTCTTCATATATATGTATATATATCATGTCATGGCTATTGACACAGAGGGTACCATTTCTAAAGCATCTTCCTTTATCATACATACATGACTATTAAAAGACTTTGATATCTATTATAATCCAAAGTCATCCCTCAAGGGAAGTACATGGTGCCATCTAGTCTGATGCTGCTCAATCGATATTTGAGGCTATCCCTTAGTCAAAGGCTCCATCTTGAGCAAGTTCCTGAGATGCAAGGTGATATGGATACAATGGCTAACCCTATGGAGTGTCTTGAGAAAATTGCTGATGCCGTGGAGGGGCCTGAGGTCGAAGCTCAGTATCTTGAGATGGAATCTAAGACTAGTGTACGGTCCTACAGTGGATGCTGAGACCAGTGTAGGGTCCTGAAGTGGACGCTGAGGGTTTTTCTCCTATACATCAGGCTCCTTAACGTACTCTTGTGTGAACTCTCCCATTATCTTTGAGCTTTCTTCCTGTGTACCGTTCACTTTTGGTGCAAATGAGAAAGCTCCATAATCATTCTAGCTCTAATGTGATATACATAGTATGCATCATAACTATTCTAGTTTATTTGTACAACTAGTCATGAAAATTTTATTTCTTATTGTTATTTATCAATTTTCAATGCATGAATGGAAAGATAATGGTACTTACAGAGAAATAATAGGCTTTCCCTTCCTTTCATGAGTTAATCCTTTAGATGGTGCTGCTGCCATTTTTGCTATTTGTGGACCCTGTTCTTTCTTTCTAGGAGTACTCTTTGTTCTTGCCATTGCTATAGACATTTAATTAATCATTGCACAATGAAGAACATAGGAAAGCACTGCTAAGTGCTCTCTCTCTCTCTCTCTCTCTCTCTCTCTCTCTCTCTCTCTCTCTCTAGTAGTGCTCTGTGTGTGTGTCTCTTTCTCTCTCTCTCCATGTATTCTACCTCTCATCTTCAACCCTCATGGTCCTGCAAAGTTGATTAAATATCAAAATCCAACAAACCATCCCCCTTTCTATTTCAAGATATACAATTCATTAAGAACTTGCTTCTAGATAACATAAAAAATTGGTTACCTACAACATTTTCATACAAAACATTACCACACACTAGTGCCAATGCTATTATGAAAATTTGATGCCCATATAAAGCCTATAGGAGTTTGGGATCTCTCTCTCTCTCTCTCTCTCTCTCTCTCACAGCCTCCAAAATATGCATTAAAAGAAATGGTCCCAACCTTCTAAAATGCATTCTGTTGCACATTGTTTTTAATGCATATTTTGGAGGCTGAGAGAGAGAGAGAGAGAGAGAGAGAGAGAGAGAGAGAGAGAGAGAGAGAGAGAGAGAGAGAGAGAGAGAGAGAGAATCCCGACCTTCTAAAATGCATTCTTCTTTCTTTCATTCTTCAGCCTCCAAAGTATGCATTAAAAGAAATGGTCCTAACCTTCTAAAATGCATTCTGTTGCACATTGTTTTTAATGCATATTTTGGAGGCACAGAGAGAGAGAGAGAGAGAGAGAGAGAGAGAGAGAGAGAGAGAGAGAGAGAGAGAGAAAGAGAAATGGTCCCAACCTTCTAAAATGCATTCTGTTGCACATTATTTTTAATGCATATTTTGGAGGCTGAGAGAGAGAGAGAGAGAGAGAGAGAGAGAGAGAGAGAGAGAGAGAGAGAGAGATGCATACCTGTGGTCCTAATAGGTGATGGGAGGTAGGTAGGGTGGCTGCAAGAGGCTAGTAGCAGGTTTGGTAGTTGCTCGTGGTCCTGGTAGCTACAAGAGGAGGGGGTGGAGGTGGAGGTAGAGATGGGGGTATATGTAGAGGTGGTAGAGAAGGAGGTGGTGGAGGTGGAGGTGGAGGTACAGGTGGTGGGATTAGAGTACAACAAATATAGAGCTACTATATTTAGTAACCTATCCTTGGAACATGCGCATAATGATTGTAGCCGTTGGTCACAAATGTGGTTACAAGAGTGAAATTTAAGGTATTAGGTGGGTGCACTTGCATATATGAACGTCCCCTTGCCTTGAGCCCCATGCCCTCAATTACACTCTGCCTCCCTCATCCATGTGCCCCCTTCCCCACAACCTATCTTTGAGATCATTGGTGTGCAGTCTTCCACCTTGTACCCCCCTCCCTACACCCTACCTTATGACTTCATCCTCTTCCCCTCATCCATCGCATGCCCCCATTACCTTCAATGGAATCACTTGTCTCCATCCAATCCATGAAAAAAATGACTCAAATAGGCATAAAGAGAAGATGTGCAGGTCAAAGAAAGGTAAGGCAGCTCTCACACATCTCTACATGTAATTTTTGAGAGAGAGAGAGAGAGAGATCCATTTGTGCAAAAGAATGTGATTTGAGAGGTTGGATGGGACCTAGCCTCCCAAATTGCATTCTTTTAGAAATTTTATTCAATGCAAGGATTTTGATCATTAGAGGGGGAGAGGTGCACGTGCGTGTGTGTACGCGCACACACACACACACACATAGTTCCTACCCCTTCCTCCGTTGGTCTCCCCCCCCCTCAATCCCTCTTTCAATTCCTTTCCTTAGTATTTCCCTCTTTTCACCCACTCTCCATTCATTTCCTTCTTAAATGTTCCCTTTTCCCCTTTATTGTCTTGTTCTATTTATTACTTTTTAATTTCCTAAACTTTTTTCCTTAATTGATTTATTTTCTTTTTTATTTCTTTTATCTTCCCCTATATTCCATTTTATCCTGTTTTCCTTTGATTTGAGGTTCCTACGAATTGTGTACAGACCAACATGTATTAATGTCTCTCAATGGAACAAACCTCCTACTCTTTGGGGTTCAATGTTCAAGTTTACTTATGTGTTCATGTGATTGATCTCCATTGCATCCATACTCCCATACACTAATGTGTTCTAGCACGCCCTTACCCTGCACTCCCTACCCTTGTACTCCTTGCATTCTTCTCCTCCTTCCTCTTCCTCTTCCATCCTCCTCCTTCTCCACCCTCTTTCCCCTTCTCCTCCCTTCTTCTCCTCCCTCCTCCTCCTCCTCCTTCCTCCTCCTCCTCCGTGCTCCTCCTCCCCTTCCTCACTTCAACACCCTCCTCAACCCTTTACCCGTTGAAGTCATGCTGTGGAGACTAGCTCTCTACTCCTCGACCTTGAACTCCTCCTAGACCCTATAACCCTTTCTAGACCCTGGAACTCCTAGTTAGCCTTCTCAACCCAATCCTCTTCCTAAACCTTACAACCCCCTTTAAAACCCTGGAACTCCCGTGGAGGTGAGAGCCTCCATCTCTCATCGTGATCAGCTCTGTTTCTCACCTAAGCTTTCCACACTTTAGTCTACACCTCTCACCGAAATATGACCCAAGGACCTATTCTACTGTTGTGAACACCTATGCTACAACGAGCAACAACCGTGACTATAGGTGACCAACACCCTCAAAACCTAGAAGAGATAGTGGCAACAAAGAGCACTCATTAATACCAAGCTACTACAAGCAATTGACTTGCCAATGCAAAGGCAAAATAAAATCCCAAGATCTCTTGGAAAATAGAATATAGAGTCTCAAAGTATGAGGAGTTTGACAGCATTGACTAATCTTTTTTAGTAGGAAGCTTTCCTTACTTATACTTTAGATAAAATAAATACATGATTTCTCAATGTAGTTCGTTATGTCAAAACATGCGTGCCTCAAGATCTATGGAGCGCTCTAAGGTGGATGGAACCTATGTGTAAACATGATGAAGAGAGTGCTCATGACATGTACCTCAAGTCAATTAGGTTCCAAGATAGATTAGCTTGGACTCATATACAAAATCTTGAGTGAATGTCCATTTCTCTTTCTACTCAACAATACATGATAGGCCTCTTATATAGAGAGTGCCCTTTGAATAGTCAACACTTGTGTGATCCTCTCATCCACATCTCTCCTTGTGGATATCCTCAATCCACATCTCCACATCATGTAGTCCACATCATAGGGTGGCTACTTTAATTCTTTCCTTAGCACATACCTTTGCCCTTTAATCTATGTGCTCATAGCACCATATCTCAACACCTCCCCTTGGTGCCATGATCCTTTGGCTATTGGAAGGTGGTCAGATGTGAGTTACAAATCCATCACCTCCCGTTAGTGCTTGCATTGCTACTTAAGGTTGTCAAGTGTGGCTTTTACATGTCAATACCTCCCGTGGGTGCTTTCATAGCTACTCTCAGGTGGTCAGGTTTGATTTACAAAATATAGGCAAGGTTGGCAAGGTTTTTGTTTCTCAATACATTCCATTGATGTCACCTTTTGGCTCATGGCTTGATGACGATGCTGTGTAGTTGACCTGCTAGTTCTTCAATCTACAATCTTCTTCCTTGTGTCCAGCTTCTTGCAATGGTAACACTTTGGTTTGTTCTTCCTGTTCTTGTAATGCTTTATGTGTGGATGCCATGTTCTATGCTATGGTCATCTCATGCACTTATGCTTTTGGCATGCTTTGTGCATACATGCGTTGCTTTTCCATTTCTTACAAAGGTCTTACCATGAGTGTTTTTGCTTCAATGGCAGTGTCTAATTGTATACAATGATTCTGACTTGATAGGCACGTAGAGCTAAAAAAGACGATCACTTTCCCTTTTTGGAGCATGTGCAAGTTCCTCCTGGATTGCAAGTTACACCTTGTCGAAATTTTTGTGAAGAAGATGATGATGATGTGGCATAGGGGTTCATATGTTGCACTCACATTGTGCTTAGCAAGAGGCTATGTGCTTAGGTGGCACTTTTAACTAACCATAATCTTAACCATGGTTATTATGGGTTACTTGACCATTTGACCAATGTTGAACTAACCCTAGTGTGACCACAAACTCAACCAAGGGTGTTTCTAATAACCCTGGTTAGTTATTATCTGCCACGTGTCAATCCAAGGGAACCTTAGCAAAAGAAAAGCTTTGAAGGAAATCTGTTCCAGCAGGGAGCTTAGGGCGATGCGACATCGGATTAGTCATCGATTTTGAGCCACTAAGACCCGCTGATATTGCAGTGTTGGCCGCAGGTGCATTGCAGTCCCACAAGCTAGCTACGAAGGCCATTTCCCAGTTGCCGGCACTTCCGACTGGTGACATAGGTCTTCTCTGTGTTTGCATTATCCTGCTATAGACATTCTGCAAGCCTCTCGTTTCCCCTTCTTTCGAGGACCACGCTTCCACAAATATGTCCTCCAAAACCTTGACTTACTCCTTTGTTGGTAGCTCCGTCAGGTCCAAGCACAATCGCCAAGTTGTGGCCCAAACTACTCAAGATGTAAGGCTCACGCCATGTTCGAGCAGTCGGGAGACACGGGTAGCTCATTCGACTACTCGAGCTCCATTGATGCTAGCCGATCCACCAACGAAACCATCCTCGCACAGGCCGTCACGGCATGCCTCTAGCGTATGCAAAGGGGGGGCCTTATTCAACCATTTGGGTGCGTGCTGCTAGTCGTCAGAGGTGGAGGCAACTTGTAGGATGCTGAAGGTAGTTGATGCAAAGGGTGCTCTATACATGAGTGGATTCGTCGATGCCTGGAGCAGAATAGTATGGGAGTGATGGAGATCTAACTAGCCGATGGTGGTCATGTTGGAAGGCGTCGCTGATAGAGAAGCTTGTGTATAGGTGGATGGCCGTGGTGGAAGCTCGTTGGAGATGCGAGGCTTGAGGTGTAGGAGCTTGTGGCTAGCAAGATGGCTGTGGTAGAGCTTCTTGTTGGAGATTCTTATTGGAGGCACTGATGGAGCGTCTGCTGGAGCCTTTGAAGCTGGGAGAGTTGACTCTATTGACTGTGTAGCTTTAGGTAGATGTAGCTCGTAACTATAGGTCATAGCCTTCAGAGTATCTCTCTCTCTTTCTCTTGGAGAAGAAGAAAAGAGATATCGTTCTCTCTCAACGAGCAAAAGGACCACTGAGGAAGAATGAACCTCACAAGAACTCTCAATTCAAGAAACTCTCACATACACAATATATCTCTCAAAGAAAATACTCAAGGGACTGTCTCTCTCACGAAATAAGGAACACTCAAGCTCACAATGAACTGAACTCTTTGAATGAAGAACTTTCAAGATCTAAAACTAATCTTACATTCTAAAACTAATCTAAGAATGGGAGCAATCCTAGTGAACTACTAATAAGCTAAACTAGGAGAGCTAAACCTATGCTCTAATACCATGTCAAAACATGCGTGCCTCAAGATCTATGGAGCACTCTAAGGTGGATGGAACCTATGTGTAAACATGATGAAGAGAGTGCTCATGACATGTATCTCAAGTCAATTAGGTTCCAAGATAGATAAGCTTGAACTCATAAACAGAGTCTTGAGTGAATGTGCATTTCTCTTTCTACTCAACAATACATGATAGGTCTCTTATATAGAGAGTGCCCTTTGAATAGTCAACACTTGTGTGATCCTCTCATCCACATCTCTCCTTGTGGATATCCTCAATCCACATCTCCACATCATGTAGTCCACATCATAGGGTGGCTACTTTAATTCTTTCCTTAGCACATACCTTTGCCCTTTAATCTATGTGCTCATAGCACCATATCTCACCACCTCCCCTTGGTGCCATGATCCTTTGGCTACTGGAAGGTGGTCAGATGTGAGTTACACGTCCATCATGTTACTCAATGAAAAAATGTCTTCTTGAAGTATATCATGACAAAATTATCCTTTGATTAGGAAATAATTACCATAGGGTGGAATCTGTTTCTTCACGCCCAATGAAACACATCTGGAGCTTTTATGATTGTATTGCGTTCTCCATGTTTCTTTTGCATACCATATGAGCTTTAGTATGATATTATGGTATGTTATTTCAATTTTCCTCTGTGTGTGCGCACGCACACGCGTGCACACACACACACACAATTTAGTGCGAGCTTTTAAAAAAGGTACAAATATAAAGTTAAAGTGAATCAATAAAATTCCCTAATGTGAAATAAACTCTTAGAAGAATTCAATTAGTGGAAAGGGAGAGAAGAGAATGTAGGAGTGAATCTAGGGGATGATTAACAAAGATTGGAGGGACTACCTTTAAAAGAGACCCCCGCATGGCCTATTGTTGCCTCTCTTCTTTCTCATTGTTGACTTGCACGTTGCCTTTTTCGTCAGTCCTTCCCACTACTACTTGCTAGCTACCATTCGCTCTACTCCCCTTTCACTATTGCTATTGCTTTTCTCCCCTTTTCAATTCAAGCCATAGTTAGGTGAGCCCATTGTATTATGACCCTCTTTGCTTGCACCCCCCCCCCCTCCTTTGCAAGCTTCTTCACCATTCCAAATCAATTCATTTTGATTTTATGTCGGTTGTCAAAATCTAAATTTTGCTAGTTGTTCATTTGGTGAGTCTATGATTTTTGCTCCAACGCTTGCCACTATGGTGTTCAATAGATAATCATCCCCATCTTTGGTAAGTAGCAACAAATTTCCATTAAGTTTTGTCTGAACTTCTCTTCAAAAATCTATCATGGCACTATTTAGTATTTAAATTTAAAAAAATTTGCAACTTCTAGTATGGCCCCATGTCATTGAACAACTTTAATTTATTGAACATGATTTCTTTGGATTTATCTCCATTCAAGCTTGTGAATGTTCACTTGGAATCTCTGTGATTCATCAAGTACTTAATTAGTACAATCAATATTTAAACAAATTCCACTCATTAGGTACTTAATTAGTACAATTAATATTTCAACACATTCCACTCATAAGCGAAAGCATCCCTTATAGTCCCATAGAAAATTCTCTCACATCCCATCATTACATTCTAAAGTGAGCAAGGCTTTATACAATTGAGAAAAAAATGGAATTATCACTAATTTTGCTTACTACCACGAAAAGGTATAAGAGTGCAATACAATTTTTGAGGTAGAGATGAGAGAATAGCTATTGCTTTGGATAATGTGAAGAGGTTGAAAGTGGTTTAGTTAGATGGTGTTGGATACTAGGCATGCAATTGTTTGCTCAAGCATATGTTCACCCCACGTGAGGTTAGTGGTCTATGCTTCATTTGTCACGTTTTAGTATCCAAGTGTATCCTTTCCTTTTGTGAGAAAGCAATGCACAAAAAGGTCTTACACTGTTAATCGTGCATTTTATTTTCCTTCTTGACACATCAAGGACATGATAGACGAACCTTTTATCAACTTATGAGTGCCCACTTCACAACGTTGCCTTTTGCTCGAAAATGGTAACTTTTAAAAAGGCCATTTTAAAATTTTAGTTTAGTTTGTCCCCTTGCCATTACAAATATGAATAACTATAGTGAGCATGCAGCAATGGAGAGAGAGAGAGAGAGAGAGAGAGAGAGAGAGAGGCTTTTGAATGGCCATTCCAACAATTTAGCCACTTCGCTGCAAAAACGGCAACCACCCTGTGACAAAATTTCAAGGACAGCCAGAAGACTCAAGGACTTTATTGGTAGCTAATACGATACTCTAATCTCTTCGAATTGTTAATGATAGTAATGTAGATTAGCCATATGAACCATAGCTTTGATAGCACTGATAAAGTCGTAGGAATGACATCGGGGTTTGACTAACATGTACAAGATAGTATGTAATATACAAGGGAACCTCTTCCTCCTATGAGGACAATCCCTTCTACGAAACTGATTGCCATACAGCTTCTCAATGCTATTTCTGCTTCTTTGAAAAGCTTAAGCTCCGTTTTAAAGATCGACAGGTATGAGCTTACTCTTCAGTGTACAAGTAATATACAGGACTTGGGAAAATCTTTCTCCCAAAACTAAGGAATTCTAAAAATTTGCACCCTCACTTCGCCTGTGCAAGCCAATGTACAGAGGATTGCCATGTTGCTTACCGCTTACCAGAGAATGAAGGAAAGGTTTATGGTGGCCCCTCTCCACATATGAGCGTAGCTAGTGCAGGAGCAGTCACACACACATGATAATCAGAACCCTTCTACCTGCCATGCTGCTTCTCAGGTCCATGCGTGGTTCTGAACCCATCCTTTTGGAGCCCTTGGTGAAATGAGAATGGCTAGAACAAAAAAATGGAATACCCAAAGGAAATTTAGTTTCCATAAGTTGTAGGAAGGCCTGGGATAAGATGGGCAATTTGGAGACTAGAGATTATTGATGCATGGCAGACTGAGGCACAGAGAATTGGTGGAGGTGGGTAGACCGAGAGAGGGGGGAGGCAGAAATGGGGAGGGGAGGGGAAGACATGAGGGGGCGAGGAAGGTGAGGGAGGGGAGGCCGAGAGGCATAGGAAGGGGAAGAGATGAGGACAGGGGTGCCCAATGAGGTGGAAACCATGGGGGAAGCAATGGGTTGTCCTACTGCAGGAGCAACATAAATTGCTGCAGGAGGAGGGGGAGGAGGATGAACAAGATGTTGAACAGAAGGGGAGGAAGAAGCACCAGCACCAGGAGATGATGATGTTTGGCCGGTGATCGCTCTG
Organism: Dipteris shenzhenensis; assembly: GCF_047967505.1. Taxonomy (NCBI): domain Eukaryota; kingdom Viridiplantae; phylum Streptophyta; class Polypodiopsida; order Gleicheniales; family Dipteridaceae; genus Dipteris; species Dipteris shenzhenensis. The sequence continues at coordinate 32,041,772 of NC_141624.1, read as the reverse complement.
GCTTGCCCTGCCTGTGAGTTTTCCCCATTTGCAACGCTGGTTATGTCGTGTATGCTCGACCTTCTCTTGTCCTTGTTGATCGAATTCAAACGTATGAAATACTTCTGGGCATGGCTGGCAACCTGTGTTGGCGTCCTCGACACTACAAAGTTCCTCGAAATGCTCCTCCAGTCGCCCTTGCCGAATTTTTCCAGACCCAGAAGGAACAGTCTGTGGCAGCCACAAGGGGTGAGAAAGGGTTCAAATGTCCAAATCTTGAAAAAGAATCATCAAAATTCACAACCGAGATGAGCAAAAGTTCGGGAAGAATATCACACTGAACAGTTCACAATTGGACATCAAAATTCGTAGGAATTCACAATCGAGATGAGCAAAAAGTTCCGGAAGAACATCACACTGAGCCGTTCACCATTTGACGTCAAAATTCACAATCGAGATGAGCAAAAGTTCAGGAAGAACATCACACTGAATAGTTCACCATTGAACATCAAAATTCACAGGAATTCCCAATCGAGATGAGCAAAAGTTCAGGAAGAACATGACACTGAACTGTTCACCATTCAACATCAAAATTCACAAGAATTCACAATCGAGATGAACAAAAAATTCAGGGAACAGTTTCACCATTGAACATCTTCAATGGTGAACTGTTCAGTGTGATGTTCTTCTTGTACTTCTGCTGATCTCGATTGTGAATTCCTTGAAGATGAGAAGAGAATTGGATAAAACGTCGTCAGAATGAGCACGGCAGAGACAATCTGAAAGAACAGGATTAGAATCAAGGTCGGCTATGCAAAAGCAGGATTAGAATCAAGGGCTTAACCGACCTGTGCTCCTCCTCAGTCCAAGGAATGCCCTTCTTCCTCTCTTGCTCCGATGGCTTCGCAGAACACTTTCCTCCTCCTAAGCTCGCTGTATAAGGAGCGCTGGCCTTCCTCACACTGGCAGTGTCGCCAAATTTGTCGCCGCAGCCTTCCCCCGAAGAAGGCGACAAACTGTAATTAGGAAGGGCAATCCGCCCCGCCTCTATGCAGGTCACGTCTTCCACCAGCAATTCGAAGTGCCGCCTCGCGTGCGCCGCGTCTTTGCCGGGAACCCTGGCAGCGACCTTCTCCCACCGCCCGGGGGTGTCATCATCGTACAAGGCCAGAGCTTGCTCGAAGGCCTTATCTTGCTGGGCGGTCCATGAGGAAGCAGGGGTGGGAGAAATACGAAGCGGCGAGGGAGGAGGAGATGCAAGGTGGGTTCCTGGGGAGGGTGCGGCCATGGCCGAGTGAAGTTCGGTCGGTACTCGTAGGGTGCAATGGAAGCGAACTGGCAAGGAAGTTGGCGATGAGGAGCAAGAGTTCTGGCGATGGGGGTTGGAAGAATGGATGAGGATTGAGGGATGCGAGCTGGAAAGGAGCGTGATGCGAGAATTGTGAAAGGCGAAGAATGAATCGAAGGGAAGGAGCAAGCAGGGAGAGGATGAAAGGAGAAAATCAAAGCAGGAGAGGGGGCGGAGGAGGTGGAGGAAGAAGAGGATGAAGAAGAAGAAGAAACTGATTAAGAAGAAGTATAGTGTTATTCCTAGTGTAGTTCTACTTGCAAAAACCCAAAACTGCATAAATAGAAAGAGAGAGAAAGTCTCCCTCCTTTATCCAACGTGGATATGCCCCTATCTTATCCACTTTCTCTCACAACACCTAACACCCCCCCCGAACCTGCCCCCGAACCTCAGGCTCGGCTCCCCCCCTATTTTTGGTCTTCCCTCACACCAATGATGCAATTTTGGCGAAGCAGAAATTAGGCATTTCTTTAATTTTTGGAAGTGCATTTTTTCTATTGGCTCTTCTTCATTGGTTGACTCTCTCTCTCTCTCTCTCTCTCTCTCTCTCTTCCCTTCTTTATCTCCTTCATTCTTCTTACACACTATCTCCACCTTTCCTCCCATTTTTAGTAGATTCCTTTTTTGTTTACTTTTTTGATCTTGGACTAATGATTTAATATCATTCACCTTTCATTTTCCTTTTCTTCTTTGCCATTCTTAGGGTGGTCCTTCCTCCGAACCCTCTCCTCTTTTCTTTTTTTTATTGGTTCTCCGGCCTAGTTTTCACTCTCAAGTTTTTCGCTTGCACAATGCAAATAGAGGAGCCTTTCACTTTCCTCCTCAGAGGTCTCTCACCCAACTTTTCCTTCCGGATGTTCTACGCTTGTAGATAGAGGAACCTTTACTTTTCCTCCCCAGTCGTCTGTCACATAACTTTTTCAGGTCTCAAGGCCGAAATATGAGTACAATATGAAATATTTACAAGTTTTGAGATAAATCTCTCAAGCAATTTTTCACATCTCAAGGCCGAAATATGAGTACAATATGAAAATATTTACAAGTTTTGAGATAAATCTCTCAAGTATCTTTTCACGTCTAAAGGCCAAAATATGAGTACAATATGAAAATATTTATAAGTTTTGAGATAAATCTCTCAAGTACATTTGAAAACTTGAAGTTTTAATGTTACATGGTCTGCCTATTTCTTGTCAACACTGGTTCGGCCATTTTAGTACTACCAAAAAAGACCTTCTCGCCAATGATTTAGGAGACGAAAATTCATTCCGTTTACAATGTGAAACAAGGCACCATTAAATGTACATGTAGGAACTCCACAATCTTTGCTTTAAGAGAGCAAATTGCCATCCTTTTTTACAGCACCCAAAATTTAGTTGTTGTCTCCTGCAACACCCTGAATCCTTTCCCCCATCATGTTCCCCCAACTCGAACTTCCTACACCAATCTTCGAGGCACAAGAATGTGCTTTTACCTCGCCTCACATGATCTTGCTTTCATGATACTCAATATCGTTCACACTAGCTAAACCTTCTTTTGATAGCTATCATCACCGGCCTAATATCTTATATATACAATGCCAACACCGGCTTTGTGCAACATGCCCAGAGTGAGGGTATGAGAGAGATAACCTCCTCATCTCAACGTTCCCTAATCTCATAAGCATACATGCACTGCATAATGGGTCCCCTTCCCATGACCCACATATTAATTGAACCATCTTTGCTTATGGTAAAGTGTTCGAGTAGATAAGGCCTTCTTTGGCTTCTTTTTCAAGGGAGAGTTTCTTTATGTGCAAGTGGGGGGAGGTGCTTTAAATTTGAGCTTTGTAATAGCTAGTTGCAATGTATTGCTAAGAAACTATTGGTCAACGCATGCCAATCTATGAAGTCATGAATATTTTAAAACTAATGTGGTTAAAAATAATAGAATTAATTCTAAGTGCGTTATAACACATCATTTCTAGTAGGCACCATAATAAGCTCACATCTCAAGATTGCATCATTTAGGGCTTCATTTCATAGTGGGCAGGGGGGGTACTTGAAGGGGAAAATACCATTGTTGTTGAATAGTTCTTTATTACCTTGATCTCGTCCACTGATAAGGCCCTTTCCCATGAGACTCATTGCTGCCCATAAATGTTGCCTTTTGGTGTGCTTTTGGATGTGTGGAGACTTGCCTTTTTTCGACTCAATCATGTTCTCATTTTGGGCTTCGGTTTTTCTTACCCTAGCTTTCAAGTGTGTTTCCATTAGCTCTTTCGATTTCCCCTCACAAATGGACTAGCAAACACACACACACACACACACACACACACACACACACACACACACACATGCATGCACATACATATGCATGGAAGCACAAAGAGAGAGAGAGAGAGAGAGAGAGAGAGAGAGAGAGAGAGAGAGAGAGAGAGAGAGAGAGGGAGAGGGAGAGAGAGAGAGAGAGCACTCTCATGTCTATGCATTTTACCCATCCTCCTATCCAATTCCACCATTTCATTGTGCACTTTCTCAAGTGTTTGTACAACTTGTATTCAGCATGACATTGTTGCATCCATGGAATCTTACATTGAATTATGATGTTGCCCTTATGAAAGACAACTTATTTCCCTAGATTCTCTTAGGCGATCTCTACATCAGCAATTATGTAACTCACATGTGACACATATGACAATACTAGATTTATTGTTCACAAACAATCTATTTAATAATAGCATTTGAATAACCCACTCAAGAGGTCTTTAGGAACCTCATTTAGAGTACACACATAATTGGGGCATCACAATATGCCTAATATAAAGGCTAGGCTCCTTGGAAGCATGCCTTTGATTCATGCTACAAGCATATCTTAATTATTCTATATAAAGCTAGGTAGTTAAGAATATTTCACAATAGATATAAATATTGAGAAGGCACTTGAAGCGTCATTCTTGCAATCTCCTTGTTTTGTTTTTTAAATCTTATACGCATTCAAGCTAGTGCACAATTATAGCCTCAATCATCATTTTATGATCTTTAGTGGACTTGAAAATTGCAAAAAGGCTTTCATAATGAGCATATAAAGTAAAGGAGACCTTAAGTACTTTACAACTATGTATCAAAATAAAAAATAAATTACAAAGTGAGACTTTGTCTTTCTTCTATCTAACCAATAAAAATAAATGACTTGATGCGTTACAATATAGCATGCCCTTGCCTTCCCTTAGTAGTTGCCCTTCTCTAAAACCAAATGTCCAAGCATGTCTTGACAATTCTCAAGTAACACTTGACAACCCTTTCACCCCTATACTTCTTGGAAATTTCTCTCTCCCTCTTTTTGTGTGAATGATTGTTTAATTGCAAAAACGATGTTCAAGTCTCTGTCATTGGAATTCTACATAGCCTTCATTTAAGGGAAGCCCCATGTGTTGTTAGGATATAATAACACCATGTGCACATTGTATTTGCACAAAAAGGATGCACACGCGTGTGCGTTCAATAACACACACACACACACACCCACACACACATACCAAAAAAAATAATTTAATTAGTAAATGTATCTCACACACGCAGACACTTATTTCTTTACACACGAACACACACACACACACACACATGAATACATCCCTAACTATGAATTATTCTTTTATGTACCCCCATGAAATCTTCCCTTTACACTTTCTTTTGAACTACTCCACATACCAATCCCATTAATCGTCCCATACCTCCTCAAATCCCTTCTTAACCCATGCACTCATTCAGTCCTTACTCCACTTGTGACTTAAACTTCACTTGTTGCTAAATTGGTTTTTTTAATTATCTAAGAATCCATATGGTTGTATATATTCCTAGGTACAGAGATAACAAGCCAGGGAAACATGCATTACTTGTCTACCCAAATGTAACTATGATGTTCTAACACCTAGTTTGTTTGGATGGTAGCAAGTAAGTGGACCCCGACCTCGGAACCTGGACTGCTTGAGGATTCGACATCTTTTTTCAATATTATGTTTGTCAAACTCAATATTATTAAAAAATTCTTAATTTTGATCGAAAATTTTTCAGACTCTAGTTGCATTTTTCAACTTAGATGTCTCAAACATTTTTTTCTTATATGTTTTTCTTTTTTAACATTTTATCCCATTGATGGAATTAATTGTATGGCTCAATTATTGATGGGACTTTTTAATCTAAACACACACACACACACACACACACGCACACACGCACACACACACACTCCTCTCCTCGGGGATCCCTATGATCCTAGGGTGTGCATGTTGGGTCCACATGACTTTTATACTATGGCTCCCCACATTGGTATGGGAGAGTAGTCTCTTGGCACTCGTTCAACACTTTGGTGACTCTTTGATATTATTATTGAAATTTGCAGAAAAAAGGTGCCTTAACTTTGTGGAATAATTTGGCCCCTTATATGTACTATGAGATTTAGTAATTTTGAAATGTTTTTTCTCCTAGGTGGTTGATCAATGGGAATGAGTGGATAGTGGTTTCACATACACTGTTTCTAGAGATTTCTAAACATGGCAAGTGGATATTAGAAATTGATGGGACCATAAAGGAGATTTATGGGGAGATGGAGAAATCTTAATGGCCATGATTGGCTTATAGGCCCTAGATAACCCAACTAATGTTATGGATACATATTTTTCCCCCCACCTTTGCACGACTATTCCCACCTTCTATGTATGGAGTTCATGCTCCATTGATCAAGCGAACTCCCTATGATAGGAGTGCATCCTAGGCCTTTATGACCTTGACTAAACATGTTGGAAAGGTCCTAGTAGAGGGACTAAGATGTTGAATTGGTTAGTGATGGCCTAATGGGGAAGCCCCATATGACATATGCAATAAACAAAATGGGTGCTAGATTATGCAATAATATCATGGGAGCGAGAGAGTGAGTGGCTCTTCCCCCTAAGTGGCACTATGGCTCTAATTACAAGAGATTAAGGACTGACATGGAGAATAGTACTCGAATAGTCATGAGGAACTCGCCTCCCCCAAACGACTGACAAGGAGAATAGTACTCGAATAGTGACTATGCCTTCACGAGGCCTTTGCTCTTTCATCCTTCCTCTCGCTCTTTGTTGTTTGTTGCTTTTGACATTTGATGTGAGCAAAGCCCCCTGACCTTGATGCATTCCCTTCTTACCTCCTTGCTTGGATACTACACCCTCTGGTGCACTAACCCATCTTGTCTCTCCGTGTGGGAATATATTGGGATAACTGCAAGAATTAGTTGACTGGACTAATAGAAATAGAAAAACCTCAACATTTTTATCTTCTAGAATCACTTGACTCGATGTGCCGCCACGATATTTTAGTAGATGGCGTGGGATAATGGGATCAAAATCGATGTATGGAATGTATGGGCCTAGGATTGGTGCATAGTTCATGAAAATTTTAGAGATTTACAAGTCTGTGTCTTATTTGTAGCCTAACTAATAACTTGATACTTTGACTCTTGCTTTGCAGCCTGCTAGTGGAAATACGTAGTGTTCTTTTGAGTTAGAATATTTTCAGACTATGCATAATTTTCATAGAATAATTTTTGGGTTATAATATTTTCTTAGTGTTCTTTTGAGTTAGAATATTTTCAGACTATGCCATAATTTTGAATGCATTTTGACCACATTTATAGACAAATTACTTTGGTAGACCAATTAATATATAATTTGAGTACTCTTTGGGACTTTCTAGAGAACTCTTTAGGGAGTCCTCTTTAGCATGCCTACCAAGAACCCTCGGTAAAGAACTGTAGGTCCGGCCAAGTGGCGAATAGGGGGTTGGGTGGGTCACCAATTGGGTCTTTTTCGATGTTGATAAAGTTTACACACATGAAACTCTTATGGACACTTTGTATTTATCAGTCTAGAGCATTGTAAAATTGAGGGTCGCTTAAAATATTTTTGCATAATGCTAATGAATTTTATATGGAAAGGAAGTTTTTAATTTCATGTTACTTTGCCTGAGGGAAAGACTTTGAGAGCACTAGGATTCCATAACCAGTGACATAAGAGACTCAAAAGGTAGAAAATTGAGTCTTTGTATTGGTTATGTGTCTCATAATCTTTTTCTTTACTATAGATGGAAGAGAAAGAGAAGGGATTTGGCATTGGAATTTTTTACAGTATGCTAAACTTGAGATAGCTTGGGTAATCTCCTTTATGGATTGGAGGTTGCTTCTTTGAGGAGCAGAGGAAATTCCCTTGGAGAAATCATTTCAGATCTCATGCTTTTGGAGAAAGAGAGAGAGAGAGGGAGAGAGAGAGAGAGAGAGAGAGAGAAGGGGGGGGACAAGGGACGTTCACAAAGAGATAGGAGGTGAGCAGTCAGGTTGAAAAGTTTGATATAGGGGGGGCAGAGGGTGGATGGATGCCATAATACAAAAAATCTATGACAAATAAAATTTAATGTGTAATTAATGCCCTTTGTGGAAAGACAAGCCGCAAACATGTACATAATCCTCCCCACTTTTATGGGCGACCCCATGGTTACAATTCTCCTATCAATCCTGCTGCATTATCTACGAGAGTTACCACGGAACAGTCCTAGATTTTGTATTCAAAAAATCCCTTCCATGTGCAACCCATGGAAGAAGAAACAAAATTGTAATGTTGTTTGGAACTGTGAATTAAATTTTTTTGTATGTGCGTCCAAGTACTGCAATATTGTTTAAAAGCAACTAGCATGGATTTCTATCTAGTTCTTGCTAGTTGCTTCAAAATGGGCATGCGCATTATTTTTCCATCTACACATTTGTGAGACAATGAGATGTATTGGAAAAATTAGTACATAAACATAATGTAGTGGATCATTAAAATAAATGTACAAATTGGGAGAGAGAGAGAGGGAGAGGTTATGCTAAGAGACATGTCTTATTTGCCAAGAGACAGTAGTGAATATAGACATCACATACAAGAGAGGTTATGAAAATAGTGAATATCGACAACTCCCTTTAATGATATAGGTATTGTTACTAAAGGTAGTTTTCTATATTCACTACTATATCCTACAAGACAACATATACAATAGGAAGAAGAAACAAAATTGTAATGTTGTTTGGAACTATGAATTATTATTTTTTGTATGCGCCTCCAAGTTGCTTCAAAATGGGCATGCACATGATTTTTCTATCTGCATTCGTGAGACAATGAAATGTATTGGAAAAAGTAGTACATACACATCGTGTAGGGGATCATTAAAATAAACATACAAATTTGGAGGGGGAGAGAGAGAGAGAGAGAGAGAGAGAGAGAGAGAGAGAGAGAGAGAGAGAGAGATTGCTTCAATAGTATTGGCAACAGAAGTATTGTGGAGTTGAGGCAACAAAATAGGGGAATTCAGGCTATATAGAGTCAGATTAAGAGCAGCTTCTAACATAAAATTGTGAAACTAGAAATACACACTAAGTGAAGTTTTGATTTCTATGGGGGAAAAGGCCACCCACCTAATGAAAGCATAAACTAGGGCCGGTCCATAGGAGAAGGGAAAAAAGCTAGAGAGGTTCTAGAACACTAACCATTAGAGGTGATCAAGACAAATAATAGAGGCAGAAAGGTCAAATTGGGATAAGATCTTTTGCATTGGCACTTTAGGAATGGTCAATAGGTATTCCATCAAATTTTTAATAACTTTTTGGCTTCATGAAACTTATCTTCATTGATAGGGCCCTTAGTCCTGGCTATCAAAGCAATAGTAGAGAATTTTGAGGGTTCCACATTAAAAAGCTTAATTTGAGATATCTCAAACAAAAATTAATTAGACAAAAGATGTTTGGATTATATAGCAATAGTCTTGCAATGATTTACCACGTCGACTAAGAAACTACAGAAAAGGGCTAAGGAGGTGATTGAGAAAGGTGCTCTGTGGTTGATAAATTTGAGATCTCAAAGTTTATGCTCTAATATTATACAATCCATTTCTAGTTTCCGGTGCAAGAGGAGAGGAATAGCACTAGAGAAAGCCGAACAAATGACTATTTGAGGAGACGAGGAGGAAGAAGAAGGTTGGGAATTTAACGAAGTAAAGGCCTTTTTTTCATTGTGGTCTAGAAGGTCAAAATTCAACAGAGGGTTGATAATTTTAGGGGGGGGGTATCTCTAATGGGAATACCATTTAGAAGAAAGTTTATTAACAATGGAAGGAAAGGGTGGAAAAATAAAAGCTAAGATGCATGCATCCTGGCAATCAATTTCGGGTAGAGACACGAGTTTTTTACTATAGGCTTCAAGAAAATCTAGTTGGTCTTTCTTAGATAGGACAAGGAGCAAGATCCAATCATTGACAGAAGCTATAGTGAAAGAAGAAGGTGATTTTTAAAGGGACGCTTTCTTATTAAAATCCAAAATCTTTTTATGGAAGTTTGCAAGATAGAATACATTGTGAACCAAAGAGATGAATCGGGATGCTGGATGAAGTTGTAGCATAGCCTAGTTTAACAAGGGACAAAATCCATTGGTTCTGCCAAACAAAATCACTAGCTAGTAGCCAAAATATAAAAGGAAATGGTAAAGGGAAAATTATGCCAATGCTACAAATATCCTATAGTCATCCTATAATAATTCAATGATTAAGAATCAACTATATGATACTAGCCAACCAAGGGCTAGTTGCGAGATTGAATTGTGTGTTTAGATCCTAGAGCGCCAACTCCCTTTAGTAAAAAAACCTATCAAAATATTGAGTATGAGATAAATTTAACAATATGCCATGAGTAGAAATTATTCAAATTAACATGGTTGTGTTCTACACTAAAAGATCTTCAAACATGTATTTACACCTTGAAATTTGGGTAACACATGAAAAATTACATTAATTTGAAAGGAGATGGGTTTTCATATTTTAGTGTTATTTTTGTTCTACCCTCCCTCATCCAAAAGGACCCCTTGGGCCTCACATATTATGAAAAATATGTACAAATTTTAAAATCTTGCATACTTTTCAAGGTACATATCTTATATTTTGTGGGGAGGGGGACATGAAATTTTCATATTTTTCCCTTGCATATTTGAATTTTTTAAAGGAAATCCATGCATATTATATATGGACCTTGTCCCCCCATACCCTGGATTTTGGACGAGGATAGTAACATATTACATATTGAGTTGGCGCCCCAGGGTTTAGATTTGATAATTCCATCATAATTGAACCATATTGTTAATCCAAGCATTTGGATAAAGTCTCAAAAAAATAGCCAATAAGAAACAAATTCAAATTGCTTCATAACCAGAATATAAAGATTTCATCATTACTCCAAGACTTAGAATGCTAAGGAAGGGTCTTTAAAATGATAACGATCTTGAGAAAACCCATACATGTAAAGTTAGAAATGTATTTTCCATCATTAGCAAATTTTATACAAGAATTACAAGTGTTGAATCCGTCTAAAGTTTGAGCTCCAAGATCGGGGTTAACTTACTTGCCACCATCCAATTAAAACTCTATGTTTGAACATTGCAATTTATATGGGTAGGTAGGTAATGCTTCTTACCCCGGCATGTTATTTCTTTACCCAGGAACAAGACATCCATCAAGATTAAAGAAGTCTAAACAATTTCATAGAACATTCCAAAGGATTATGAAATCTCAAAGCATTAAGACTCTTAAGTAAATAATTTTTTAATTAAGAAACCTACAAAAAGAATATTAGTAGGCATGACCCAAAATAATGCAGTTTAAAAAGGAAAGTAAGGGTATAACAAATGAATCTAATAATTGTAAGGCATATGTAAACTATTATAATTAAAATACATAGTGAAAACATATGTATAAGTTATAATATATACATATATTATGGACATAAATCATAAATACATGTATATGTGTTATAATGCCTACTATAATGGAATGGGGTAGTATTAGCAAAGGAGCATGTCAGGCAGTAAAGGGTTAATGCTATATTTATTTATTTACTTAATTATTTATATTTATACTTACCATGTAAGAAGACTCTTGACTTTCTCAATTCTCAAAGAGTCATGAGCATCTTGTGATGGGGCACATGTCAAAAATCTCCAAAAAGGACATGGATGGTGACATACAAACTTATGTGACTAATAGGGAAAGCAATCTACAGGCAAAAATTATAAATGGGTGAAGGAGGGTGACAAAGTATCTATAAAAGGAGCCCTCCCCTTTCTTATTCAACAGGTCTCCCACCATTAGGCGATATGTTTCTATAGCCACTGTCTTCTCAAGCCTCTTCCATGTCTTCTCTCTCCATCTTAAAGGTGTTCATTTGTATAGAGTCTTGGAATCCAATTCTCTTTAGTTTCTTCTTATCTGAGTAGCCTTGGATCTCTCTCTCTCTCTCTCTCTCTCTCTCTCTCTCTCTCTCTCTCTCTCTCTCTCTCTCTCTCTCTCTCTCTCTCTCTCTCGTATGAAACTTCTATTGATATGAGATCAATGAGTTGTAGCTTCATCTCCCATGGAAATTGAGATCCATGTATGTCATTTCTCTTGCTTTTTTCACTCTTATCTCTTGAGCTCTCTTGTTTCCTTTGAGCGCTCCAGCGACAACATGGGTCAATTTTTAAGAAATTATAAGTATTATCATTTTCTTCTAAACGAATTGTATCAGCCGTATATTGTTGACAAAAGGTGGATGTTGAGAGAGCATTCTTCCTACCATAAATGTAGGTAAAAAGAGTCCATAGTTCTAGGACAATTTGGCCCCATTGGTGGTAAATTGCTCATAACTTGGTGCTCACTTGTTTGACTCTGACAAAACTTACATCAATGCAAAGATCTCTTCAAGGCACATCATTTGGTATATTCAAGTTTTGTATTAAAGGTATATAGATAAAGTTATGAGACTATGTGTATGGACTATCTATTTTCGTGATAGTTTTGATCCTTTGGTAGTGAATTGCTCATAACTTGGTGCTCACTTGTCTAATTCTAACAAAAGTTACATCAACATGAAGATAACTTGAAGATGCATCATTATATACATTTATATATTGAAGATTAGAGGAAAATTTTATGGGACTCTATGTGTGACTCTCTAATTTCATGATAATTCTGACCCCTTCTAGTAAATTGTCCATAACCCTCCAATTGCTTCTCTGTTTCCCATGAAACTTATATAAACAAAAACTCTATTGCTAGTATGATGTATAATATGCTAATCAAGTGAAAGGATCCTAACCGTTGAGTTCAAAAGAATAAAAAAGCTAAGAAGTGCATGAAGTCTCATTACCCCCAACTCCAAGTCATAGTACCTTGTAGTAATAGTTAGCATGTGTAAGTCTTTATGCCAACAACTCAGATTTGAGGCTAAGCATCATCTTCCAAGTGAGGCAGAGATGAAACACGAGTATTGTCATCTGGTATGTAAAAAGAAGCGGGCTTTCATTAACCAGCAGAATGAGGAGTTGAAAAAATGTTTGTAAGTAACAACTCTTAAGACTTTTGATGGAAGTTTATAGAGTGCCGAGCCCCATTCCCTCTCATAGACACCAAACTCTAGCACTCCTATGCATGCATGCTATATGATGTCCCTAACTAGCTAGCACTCAATCTCTTGAATGCACCACACCCCATATTGTGCACACTTCCCCATCCAGTGGTGTTAAACATGCAAATTTGAAGATTCACAACAGTCGAGAAAAAAATCATAGAGGGTCCACATACCAAGTTCATTGCATATGGAATAGATAATTTGGCACAAAGATATTTAACAAAGTGGTGTGCCCTAATTTAACTCTCACTTGGACTCTTAGTACCATCACTCACATTCACAAGGCAGGGGATCCCTTGAACCTACAAAACTACATGACTTGGACATGTCATGTCCAAGATCTATGCACCAGTGCTCGACATAGAGGTTAGTCAGGATGCAGAGCTTTAGAGACTCAGAGTCATGGGACAATGGGGCTTCTAGAGAGATCAGAGACGGTGGATCACATACTCACACTCAGATGTGTCATTGAGGAGGCCAAGGCATGAAAACATAAAATTATTGTTTCTTTGTGGGATTTCGCAAAGCCTTTGACACAATGTCGAGAGCTTGACTCATCAAATGTCTACAGGAATTGGGGTAATATGATCATGAGATCAATTAGGCATTCATGGCACTTTTCTCGAGTAGGGTTCTGATAGGGCACTAGATGGGTTAGCGATGGAGGTGGTAGCAGGGTGGTCGCATCCTATACATACTTGGGGGTTGTTTACTCAAGCTCAATCTTCACGATGTGACCAGATTTACAGGCCTGATCAGGGGATATGCCGAATTGGTGGTAGTGCTTTCACTCTCATTTTTAGGATTCTTATACCAAGGTTCTTTTATACTTTTTAGTCCACCTAATAGGTTTGCATGGCAACCCTTTTTGGGAGACAGGCCTCTATCAGAGATACATTGGGCTCAAGTCGATAGGCTCCAAGTTCTCTTTCTTTCATGGGTGATCCATAGTAAGCCTTCAGTCCCACATTAGAGAGCCGTGGCTAATTGTGGATCACCCCCACTACAACTTGATGTCATCATTCCAGGTTATCACATATCTCTATTGCCAGGAAGTATGGCTCCTAAAATACAGAGTGACTTAGGCTACCGTAGCTGGCCCTATTCTCATCCATGGGAGCAGTTGGTATGCATGTACATGCAATTGGCTTGAGAGCTTGGGGCTCCACATAGACATACTATCCTCCTTATAGTACAACATCCAGGTCACATCTACCCCGCTCACATATCACGAGGTGGACTAGGTTATCCAGAGAGGATCTCTTACAACTACATACATTCAAGACCCAATTGACACCCCATGAGCTCCTTGTGAAACTCAACTTTTACAGAGACCACTACTTGCAAGTTCAATGGAGGGCTTCACTGATCCACTAGGATACACACGGATCTATCTCCCCCCCCTCATTGAGGAATCAATGCAGTCACACATGATAGTGACAATGACATTCTCTTCATGTCTAATTTATCTGTAGAGTTGCTTACCACTTCAGATGATGCATATTCCCTAGGATTGGATTTTGGATTCTGGTGCTTCATTCCATGTTACTCCCCTTATGAAGAATAAGACTTGGGACTTGGTTTCTTTACCACATGGAAAGAAAGCATTACCATGTAAATGGGTCTACAAGATGAAGGTCACAGATGATGATGTGCCTAGGTATAAGACCCGTTTGGTCGCTAAAGGGTTCAAGCAAGAGAAGGGTGTGGAATTTGATGAGATATTCTCTCCGGTTGTGAAGATGACCACACTTAGATGCATGCTTGGCCTAGTGGTAGCAGAGGATATGGAGCTTATGCAGATGGATGTTAAGACAACTTTCTTGCATGGGGATCTGCATGAGGAAATTTACATGGTGCAACCAGAAGGCTTTGAAGAAAAGGGCAAAGAGCATTTAGTTTGCAAGCTAAAGAAGAGTCTCTATGGTCTTAAGCAAGCGCCTAGAGAATGGTATCAGAAGTTTGATGCTTTCATTCGGTCCTAGGGTTTTAGAAGGAGTGAAATTGATCACTGCCTCTAGACTAAAAGGGCTAAGGATAATAGCTTGATACTCCTGGCACTATATGTGGATGATATGCTATTGGCTAGCAAGAATACTTATGAGCTAGATGCATTAAAGGCCAAGTTGCATGAGGCCTTTGATATGAAGGATTTGGGACTTGCAGGTCATATTCTTGGTATGCGCATCACGCGTGATCGGAGTAGGAAAATCCTTTGGCTTTCACAGAAGGAGTATGTTACAAAAGTATTGCAGCGTTTCAATATGGAGGGGGGGAAGGCAGTGAGTACTCCTTTTCCTCCATATGTGAAACTGAGTCATACAGATAGTCCCAAATCAGATGAGGAGAGGGCCATGATGGCCAAGGTTCCTTATGCATTAGCGGTTGGTAGTCTTATGTATGCTATGATAGCTACTAGACTAGACATTGCATTTGCAGTGGGAGTTGTTAGCTGGTATATGGCTAATCTAGGAAAGAGGCATTGGGAGGCAGTTAAGTGCATCATGAGGTACATGAAGGGTACCAAGGAGATGTGCATCTGCTTTGGTAGAGGAGACGTGTGTACTTGGGCACACAGATTCAGAATATGCAGGGCATGTGGATAGTAGGAGATCCACTTTTGGTTATGTGTTCACCTTTGCAGGTGGTGCAGTGTCGTGGATGTCTCATGCACAGAAGTGCATTGCTTTGTCTACCACAGAGGCTAAGTATGTTGCAGCCACAGAGGGTTGCAAGGAGGCTATATGGCTTGATCGGCTAGTGGGAGATTTGGGGATTCATACAGGTGTACCGACATTGCATAGTGATTCCATGAGTGCTATTCAACTAGCATGGAATCTAGTCTTTCATGCAAAGACCAAACACATTGAGGTCAGGTACCATTTCATCAGAGAGGTACTTGAGGACAAGCGCATAGAGCTTGTCAAGGTTCATACAGATGATAACCCTGTAGATATGCTGACAAAGAGTCTACTTAGTCAGCGGTTTGAGTATTGTTGTGTATTGATGGGCATTGGATAGTATGCTCACTGGTTTTTCTCCCTTAAAGGCACATTGTCCTTTAAGTGGGAGGTTGTGTGGGCTAAAGGTCATTGTGCCTTTACCCCGGTTATGTACAATACTCAAACACATATATAAATGAATGAAAAAGAAGATTAGGGTGTTCTGCACCCACTAAAAACTTGTGTGACTCTCTGTTTCACTCTCTCCCTCTTCTGTTCTGCTTCCATTGAGAGCACTCTCAAAAGGACCTAAATACCTTTCTGCCCTTTAGGCCTTAACATTGCACTCCCCATTCTTGCCTAGGCTTAGGATAGTTCCTAGTCCCCGACCCTCTAGGCTCCCATCAACCAAGCACTGTGGAGCCCTCTGGTTTCCCGCTTCACCATAACCACATCAGACGATTCTGGGATTATAGCTGACGTAACATTCCCTTCCCCTTAATAATGGTTTATGTCCTAAAAAACAAAATTGGGAAACCTCCTTTGGAAATTGCTTGCCCTTTCCCATGTTGAACTCTCTTCAGATCCATCTTTCCACTTAACCAAACATTCTTGCCAATAGTATGTCGTGTTCTTTTTTCTTGTTTATCTAAAATTCTTTTTGGTTCATGTGGTAAAGATGTAGGTTCAATGAGTTCAACTAGGACTTCATTTCCAATGAGATTATCATCATCTCGTAATTTTCTTTCTAGCCTACAATGACATGAAAAACTAGATGTACTCTACATCCCTCAGGTAAGGCTAATTTGTAAGCAAGTTCTCCAATCCTCTTAAGTATTGTGAATGGTCCACAATACCTAGGAGACAACTTCAGACATTTGCCTGCCTTTAGAGATTTAGAAGATTCAGGTACCTTAAGGTAGACTTTCCCATTCAAACTCCAACTTTCTACGGTGGGGGTTTGCATAACTTTGTGCTCTATCTTGAGCCTTTCCTATGCTATCTTTAGCTAACTTAAGTGTTTGATTCATATCCTCAAGAAAGTCTTTGGCCGCTTGAACCTTCTCTTTTTCGAGTCCCATTGTCATTGGGGCTCTTGGTTGAAATCCATACATCATCATGAATGGACTAAAACCTGTAGCTGAATGTTGGCACTATCATATGCAAATTCTAATATGGGCAGATATTGTTCCGAATTAGTTTCTCCATCGACCACCACCCTACTCCCATCCTCACACGGTGAGTTTCTTCGAGCCCATCTCACAGCGATAACCTAGCCATCCACCCATCGTCCACTCCTCCCTCTCCATCGACCACCACCCTACTCCCATCCTCACATGGTAAGTTACTTCGAGCCCAGCTCGCAGCGATAACCTAGCCATCCACCCATTGTCCATTGGTCCTCAACAATCCTGTTACATCGAGAAAGACTTGGAGAGCATTGAGGTGACCATCTCTTCCTCCCTTTGGATTTTCATCAAAGTTTTTCGTGATCTGTCAAAGTTTTCCGTCCGTCAAGTTTTTTCTTTTTTCCCCTCCCCCTCCTCCATCTCCCCCTCCACCCTCCCCTCCATCTCCACCACCCCCTTTTCCCCGCTCCCTCCCTCCATTTTCCCCCCCTCCCCCCCTCCATCTCCCCCTCCACCCTCCACCCCTTCCATGTCCACCACCCCCTTTTCCCCCCTCCCCCTCCTCCATCTTTTCCTCCATCCTCCACCCCTTCCATCTCCACCCCCCCTTTTTCCCCCTCCCCCTCCTCCACCTCCCCCCTCACCACCACCCTTTTCCCCCCCCCTCCATCTCCACCTTCCCCCCTCACCACCACCTTTTCCCCCCTCCCCCTCCTCCACCTCCCCCCTCACCACCACCCTTCCTGCCCCTCCCCCTCCTCCATCTCCACCTTCCCCCCTTACCACCACCCTTTCCCCCCTCCATTTCCACCACCCCCCCTCCCATCTCCACCCCCACCCTTTCCCCCCCCTTTCCCCTGCCCTCTCTCTCTCTCTCTCTCTCTTCCCCCCTTCTCTCTCTCTCTCTCTCTCTCTCTCTCTCTGTCTCTCTCTCTCTCTCTCTCTTTCTCTTTCCCTCCCTTCTCTCTCTCTCTCTCTCTCTCTCTCTCTCTCTCTCTCTCTCTCTCTCTCTACCCCCCTCGCCAGTCGCTCCTCCCCTAACCTACCTAATCCTAGTACTAAAGTAAGGGCCTAAGCCCTTGTTGTTGCTACAAAGGCAGTCCATCGGTGCTCGCAGTGCTCGCCTGTGGCGGCGCCCAGCGGTACCTCACACCCGCACTTCCTGCCCGTGCCTCGCCACCACAGCGCCCGTACCCTTCACCACCCGCCCCCGCTCTCCACCTCCCCACCACTCTCTATGCTCCCCCTCCCCTCCACCCTCTGCCTCCGTGCTCCCCCTTCCCCTCCCCTCGACCCTCTACCTCCGCCCCGGCTTCCCCTCCCCTTGACCCTTTGCCTCCACCCCCCCTCCCCCTCCCCTCCACCCTCCCCTTCCCTCTACCCTGCCTACCACCCCCGGTCGTCGCGCGAAACCACCCCCCCACCCCCCCGCCGTCGCGCAAAACAACCCCCCCAAAAAAAAGGATTAAAAAAAAAGATAACAGAAAAAGGAAGTCAAGAAGAGCCTAACAAATTGGTAAATGCAACTATGCCACCTAGTGCACATGGCACATGTCAGGCTAGTTCAACACCATCAGAGTTCGATCTTTGAGAAGTGCCAGAATACTTCAAGAATTACACAAGTGGTAGTGTGCCAATAGCAATGCCAAGACCACTAAGAGAATCTGAAGTTCAAGAAACTGATAGTCTTGGAGAACCTCCAATCTATGAGGGACTGGCAAAAACACGCACAATAAACCTTGCCCTTGAAGGGGAGGAAGAAAAACCGGTTTTCATTGGGAAACAGCTTCGACAAGAAGATGAAACCAAACTCAAAGCACCCCTAATGGAATACCGTGACTGCCTAGCATGGTCATACAAAGAGATGAAAGGAATTTCACCAGGCATGGTAGTACACATGATACCTATAGGGGAAGGCGCTCACCCTAAGGTTTGTGGACCTTATCACACAAATCCTAAGTATGGCACCATGGTTAATGACGAGCTGGAAAAACTCCTAGATGCCAGATTCATATATGAGATAGAGCACACTGATTGGGTTTCACCCATCGTCATTGTGCCTAAACACAACAAGAAGCTCAGAATATGGGTAAACTTAAAAAATGTGAATGCCACCACAATTAGGGATCACTATCCCCTACCCTTAATAGAAATAGTGTTGGAAAAGGTGGTAGGCTTTGAAATATATAGCTTCTTGGATGGCTTCAGTGGCTATAACCAAGTGCAAATTGCTAATAAGACCAATCAAAAACAGCATTTGCTACAGAATGGGGTATTTTTGCGGCGTCATGCCATTCGGCCTTTGTAATGCCGCGGCCACATTCCAACGAGTCATGCTCACATCTTTCAAGTCATTTCTGAATAAGTTTTTACAGGTGTTCTTGGATGATTTGTGCATCCATTCAAACAAAAAAGACCGCTTCAAATGTCTTGAAGCAGTACTAATCAAATGCAAGGAGTATGGCATCTCCCTAAATCCAACAAAATGCCAGTTCATGGTCACCCACGGAGTTGTTTTGGGACACATCGTCTCTCAACATGGGATTGCAACTGACATGGACAAAATCAAAATTATGATGGAATTGCCTCCTCCTACAAATTCCATTTATGGGACATGCCAGCTATTATAGAAGATTTATATTGCGGTATGCCATGATAGCTAGACCACTTTACAAATTATTAGTGGAATTCTTATGGACCGAAGAGTGTGACCAAGCCTTTGAGCTTTTAAAGTGGCACCTAATCACAACACCCATCCTTATATCTCCCAATTGGGATATTGATTTTCATGTTCATATTGATGGATCCAAGTATGCAATTGGGAGTGTGCTTTATCAACCTGGTGAACATAAGAAAGACTACCCATTCTACTTTGCCATTCGACAACTCAATGATGCAGAGATCAACTATACCACCACAGGAAGAGAAGCCCTAGCAATGGTGTATGGTGTAAAGAAATTTCGGCACTATCTACTTGCAAATGATTTTGTCTTCTACACCGACCATCAAGCATTGCTTTATCTTGTGAACCATCCATGTACAATAAGAAGAATAACCAGATGGCTCCTCTTGCTTCAAGAATCAACTTCAGATAAGTGTCCGCAAAGGTGCCCAACACTACATTGCCGATCACATGTCTCATGTCAAGTCGGGAGAAGAAGCCATTGGAGTAGAAGATGACTTACTAGATGCCACACTATTTCAAATAGATGCTATTATAGAGTGGTGTGGAGCAATCATTGGGTAC
This sequence comes from Dipteris shenzhenensis, assembly GCF_047967505.1. NCBI lineage: Eukaryota > Viridiplantae > Streptophyta > Polypodiopsida > Gleicheniales > Dipteridaceae > Dipteris > Dipteris shenzhenensis. The sequence goes on along the minus strand of NC_141624.1, from coordinate 32,021,654 downwards.
TTAATGGCAGGAAGACCACCCCCTGAAATGAAAGTAGTAGATGCCAGAAAATTGATTCTAAAGACTGCACCACCCTATCAACTCATTGCAGGACAACTGTACAAGATGGGCAAGGACCAAATATTAAGAAGATGTGTAATGCCTCATGAGATCATGCCAATCCTGAGTGAAGTCCATGAAGGCATTGCAGGAGGACACTTCCAAGAGAAAGTCACAGCAAGAAAAGTTCTCCTCGCAGGCTACTGGTGGCCACACTATGGGTAGATGCCTATGAATATGTAAAAGGCTGTGATGTATGCCAATGGACTACTAAACCACAAACAAAGACTTCAATCCCCTAACAACAGTTGTTGCACAAAAAACCATTTGAAAAATGTGGGATTGACTATGTGGGTCCCATCCATCCAGCAACAAAAGGAACACAGGCATGCTACATCATTGTGGCCACTGATTACTTTACAAAATGGGCTGAAGCACAGCAAAATTCTTATATGAAAATGTGATCACCCGATTCGGATGCCCCATTGAAATTGTGTCGGATAGAGGCACACATTTTCTCAATGAGGTAATCCAAGAACTCTTGTCTGGCTTTATGGTAATCCATAGAAAAAGCACACCCTACTACCCCCAAGGGAATGGATAGGCTAAATCTACCAACAAAATAATATGCATTATCCTCACCAAGGTAGTAGAACCACAGTGTTCTGATTGGGCAAAGAAACTAAATGCAGCCTTATGGGCATACAGAACCACACTCAAGGTCAATACAGGGAACACACCTTTTCAATTGTTGTACGGCCTTGAAGCTGTGGTCCCACTAGAATTTGTAATACCAAGCCTACGTATAGCAGTACAGGAATGCATGGGAGACCATGAATCCTTGAAAGAAAGACTTTATCAGTTGGAGAAGCATACAAAAACAAGACTAGTCGCCTACCATGCCATGACAATAGAAAAATGCAGAAGAAAGGCATGGTTTGACAGAAATCTTAAAGCTAAAGACATCAAGGAAGGTGACTTAGTCTTGTTATACAATGCCAAAGTACACAAGGGGAAACTAAAGTATCTAGGTCAAGGACCATACCGGGTACGAAAGATGAATCCCATCGGAGCTGTGCTGCTAAAAACATTGGATGGAGTCCAATTCAACACAACAATAAATGGGAGCCGACTAAAGTGCTACTACTTCAACACGCAAGCCATCCCCAACAAAAACAAAGATTTGGGAAACCAAGTCTTCCTTAGTTAGGATTAGATTGTATCATGAGCACTCACTAGCATATGCACATTTTTGCACATATAGTTTGCACTAGATTGTTACACGCACTCACTGGCATATGCACGTTTTTGCACATTTAGGAAGACCTAATCAATTTCGTATTAGGTCTGATTGAGTCTTAGTTTCCCTATTAAATCCCACAAATAAGCATATAGTTAGACACATCACGTGGAGTCACACGATTTTGCATAGGCACATAATATATTGCATCAATAATAGTATCACACCCTTTCATTCCATACTCTCAAAGCATGCAATGAATTCACAAGCAGGACAAGAAGCTATGCCAAAACTTGAGATGAATTGGCAAAAGAGTCTGCAGCCTCAACAACGAGACCCCCGCCAAACATCACAGCCGTAGCCTATATGAAAAAATATCAGACTTGCATAAAACTTATATACAAGCTCAATGATATGGGTGCAATCACATCCAACATGTATGCAAGATAGCAAGAAATGCCAGCCTCAACAACAAGACCCCCGTCAAACCTCTTCCCAAGAAGATTCGATGGTAGAGTCCACAACCTCAGCAACGAGATCCACTCTGAAATTCACAGCCATCTACTCCTCCTTAAGAGGAGATAAGCTTCCTAACTACAGACCACAAATTGTATGGTGCAAAAGCATTATAGCAGGAATGACTTGCATGCCACAAGCTCAACAATCATTAGGTTACGCACATGGCATCCCAACTCTAAAATCAAAATAAGCCATAACCCGAGGACGGGTAATCAAATGGATTCGGGAGTATGTTGTCTCTGTGCCAACATGGACTTAGGTAGAACAGAAAATGTGTGTGTAGAGTAGCGGCAAAGCTCAGCTTGTGTAAGGCTAGAAATAATCCCTCTTAGAAATCCAACTTGCATGTCTACATGCAAGTTCTACATACTATTCCTACATGCAACTCCTACATGCGAGTTCTACATGCGAGTTCTCCATGCAACTCCTACATGCGAGTTCTACATGGGAGTTCTACATGCAACTCCTACATGCGAGTTCTACATGCGAGTTCTACATGCAACTCCTACATGTAACTCCTACATGCGAGTTCTATATGCAAGTTCTACATGCAACTCCTACATTTACATGCAACTCCTACATGCAACTTCTATATGTAAGTTCTACATGTAGAGAGAGAATGTCTTACAATTCCTACATGCAGAGGGAGAAGCTCTCCAACTTGTATAAATACCCCATAATGGAATGAGGCCCATACTCTTTGGGGCATTGTGTTGAGTTTTACTTTAGTATTCCAAGCAATTGTCTCAAGTGTCCATGCTTCCTTGCACTCCACGTCCAAAAGCATGTCCTAACCTTGTAACTCCTCCTCCCCTCTCCTCCAACCTTGCAACCCATCCTCTCCCTCTCCTCCTCCCTCCTCCTCCTCCTCCTCCCTCCTTTCTTCTCCTCCTCCCTCCTGCTCCTAACTCCCTCCTCCTCCTCCCTCCTCCTTCTCCCTCCTCCTCCTCCTGCTCCTCCCTCCTCCTCCTCCTTCCTCCTTCTCCCTCCTCTTTCTCCCTCCTCCTCCTCCTCCTCCTCTTCCCTCCTCTCTCTTGTTTCCCCCATGCTCTTACACCTTCTTCCTCTCCCACTCCTATGCTCCCCCTAAACCCTTAGTTCCTCAACCCTTAACCTCCATGATCTACAAGAGAGACGAGTTCTCCACCATGTACTCTACCCTTAACCTTGGAACCTCTTCTAAACTCTAGAACCTCTCTCTAAACCTTGGACCTCTTCTAACTCTGGAACTTCTTCTAAACCTTGGAATCTCCTTCTAAACCCTGGAACCTCCTTCTAACCCTTAAACTCCTCCTAAACCTTGCAACCCCCAATGAAGACGAAAGCCTTGATGACCTCAACCTGTTTGCTTACCACACTTAAGCCTACGTCTCTCACCGGAACACGACTCGAGATCCTAAGCTACACGTATACTACAAACGACAACCCTGATATATCTGTAGGTGACAAAAATCCTCGGAACCCTGCATACTGAGAATACCTTGCTCTTCCTGCTGCGAAAGCCGTGGGAAAGAGCCAACAAACTTCTGTTTTGAGGTTCATCCAATATGAAGGTGCTTCCCTTCCCCTTAAGTTGGTCCGTCATCGGAACATCAATCCTAGAGTAATCCTGGATGAATCTCCTATAGAATCCTGACAAACCTAAGAATATCCGTAATTCTTCTAGATTTGTAGGATGTGGCCATTCCAATATGGCCCTTACTTTGTTAGGGTCCATACGAACCCCTTCTTGGGATATTATATGTTCCAAGTATTTCACTTCTTTTGCAAAGAACTCACATTTGTATTCTTTAGCAAAGAGTGAATTATCTATAAGCAACTGAAACACTTTTTGCAAATGTTCCAAATGCTTTTTTTTTTGTTTTACTATAAATAAGGATATCATCTAAAACTACTATAGCAAATTTTCCTAGATATGGCCTTAAGACACTATTCATAAGTGTCATGAAGGTTGCTGGAGCATTTGTTAATCCAAATTGCATTACTTTACATTGATAATGTCCATACTAGTACAAAATGATGTCTTAGGGACATCCTCTTCCCTAATTCGTACTTGGTGATATCCTGATCTTAAATCAGTTTTAGTAAAATATTTCACCCCTTGCAATTGATCAAAGAGCTCATCAATGTGAGGCAAAGGATACTTATTTTTTATGGTGATTTTATTTAGTGCTTGGTAATCTATGCATAAACACATAGTACCATCCCTTTTCTTTACCAATAAAATTGGTGCAGACCAAGGTGAGCTACTTGGTTGGATTTGGCCCTTCTTAAGGTATTCCGTTAACTATCTTTCGACCTCACGTTCTTCCGTTTGACTAAGCCTATAAGGGGGTTTACAAACAGGGGTAGATCCAGGAATTAAATCTATTTTATGATCTACTACTCTCTTAGGAGGTAAATCATCAGGTAAATCAGACAGGAAAACATCTTTAAATTCAAATATCAAATCATTGAACGAAGATTTATACTTTTTAACATTATTCAAAAAAATATTACTTCTTTCCGACGCAAAAGACATAAAATCACCAATAAAGGTAAGTTCACAGAGATATACCTTGCATTCTTCTTGGTGTAATAGTCGTTCCAATTCCATCGAACAAATAAGAGGAGAGTTAGGCACATCATGTTCATCTTGAATCTAGAAGACTCTACCCTCTTTTTCAAACATAATGGAGTTATTAAGATAACTCCGCTGTAAGCTATGCCCAAGACTATACAGCCATTCTTGACCAAGCACTACATCTGTTCGGTCGAGATGCATGATTTGGAAATCCAAGGCATCCTGATAACCTTGAATATCCACCTCTGCACCATATAAATAGTGCCTCCACTTTTTTAAAACATAGACTATAGCATATAATTCCTTTGCAAATGCCAAGTAATTCCGTTGAGCACTATCTAACTTTTTTCTTTTAAAAGCCACTGGTCAACCTTTTTGTACAAGTACCACCCCAACAACAAAATCACTGATACCAATGTAACAAGACCACAAATGAGGGCTCTCTTAGATTCACCACCTAGCCTCGATTCCTAGAGTGCTTCCTTGCATCCATACGTGAACCCTCTCTCGAGTTCCCTTTCTTTTTCTTCCTTTTGTGGAGCTTGTCTTTAGAAATCTCCCCTGAACCCAGTGTTTGCCACTTGGAGCCCACCTGAGTGCCACATGTCCATAAAGGACCTTAATACCTTTCTGTCCTCTAGGCCTTAACATTGCACTCCCCATTCTTGCCTAGGCCTAGGATAGTTCCTAGTCCCCGACCCTCTAGGTTCCCATCAACCAAGCACCGTCAAGCCCTCTGGTTTCCCGCTTCACCATAACCACATCGGACGGTTTTGGGATTATGGTTGACGTAACACATGTTGAGGTAAGAGTCACACTAGGAGACATGCCCTCCATGCTTGCTATTGCTAGCTTAGGCACACCTCCAATGGGAGTGATAGTGACACTTGTTCACCACAAGGCCATAGCTAGGAGACCACAGTGGACCACACATACCGATAGCCATCAATGCTCTATCACAGGTTTGATGCCACCACAACCCTGTACATCATGGACCCCCTCTTAGGCTTGAGATGTCCACAATCTTGTAGCTGAACATCACAGTGCTACCAGCCATGAGTTCAAGGATTTCTGTATCGTTAAACTTATGGCTCATTTTTGTATTCATCATGGATGTTGATTCTCTTTTAGAGGCCCCACCCCCTCATCTCATTGTATCAAGTTCTTCAGTGTCATAGACCCTTTGATCTTTTGAAGTCTTTTAAGAAACTCTCTCTCTCTCTCTCTCTCTCTCTCATATGAGGGCTAGCAATGTGGATTCGTGATGTGGATCCATCATTTGATTCATGATTTCATATGGTCACTATGGCTAGGAGCGGAGATTGTGCAATTTCCAAACTTATACGGTCTTAAAATAAGTCCTTAGCTAGATGTAGGCACGGTTGAATAAGTCGTTGGGACGATAAAGGTTACTTGACAATTTAGATGGTATTGTTGCCTAGCTACAAAATTCCTCAATGGACCCACTTGTAATGGAGGCCTTGCCATGTGTCTATATTGATGGTTCTAATTAGACCAATGTAATGGTAGGTACTCCATGTTGTGATGAAGTGGCAGGTAAAAACATTCTAGAAATTCAGCTCATTAGCTGACATTGGAGGCTTCCCCCTTTCTAGGAGTCAAACCCTTAATTGTAGGGGGTCTTACAGACCTACCCTAATTGGAGGCCACCTAATTGGAGGCTCCCTTAGATGAAATGAAGCTTGTATATCAATCTATGTCTTGACCTGACAGGCCCTTGGACAGCCTATATTAGTGACCCATCACTTTAATAGAAGGTTTTGGAAAGGGTACTCAACTTTCAGCTGTTATAGTAGATGATTCATCTTGGCGTATACACTCTTATATGGAGGGATTTTCCCCTCCTCCCTTTCTGGAGTAATGAAAGTGTCTTTTCTTGTCTAATCAAGTGCTTATTCTATTGAATAGAGTCTAAGAGAGCTTCTTTGAGTGCTTTTTGTGGTCAGGGTCCAAATCAGTTAAGAAACCATTCATTAGTCTTTTTCCAACAGTAGCGCCTAGGGTCTTCCCTTGAATAGAGTTTAACAGAGGTTCTTTGAGTGCTTTTTATGGTCGGGTTGCACATCAATTAAGACACCACTCATTGCTCTTTTTCCAATAGTAGCGTCTAGGATCTTCTCTTGTCAACTATTAATAAATGGGATGCTCTTAATCCTATTAAAGAAGATAGGTTTCCATTATTCTTCAATAGCTTAGCAAGTTAAGACGAAGGATTTATTAGGATGGGAAAGATGAGGCAAAGTGGAGACCACTAGAGCATTGTGAGATGTACTCAACATGATCTTGTGGACATTTGGCCACGTGGTTACCATGCATAGTCACACTATAAGCATGCATAATTGGTCCAATGCTATTGAGAAACTTCAACACCACATATGGTCTCAGAGATAGAGAACCAACTTGCCTTTTATAGAGATATGTGTCAAAAGTGTCAGAGTGGCAAAGATGGTGTCAGAAAGTGAGACAAGGATTGAGGACCCACCAACTCTGACCCTCGGGGATTTGGTTCCACAGGCTCGAAGACAAGGCTCCTTTTTTTTTTTTGGCCACACATTTTTAATAGATAAGGGTGTTCTTTGTCCTTCACATTAATATGGCCATCTCACAAAGCTTCGTGGTCTTCATTTATGACTTGAAATTGCTCAAAATGAACTGATTTTTGCCATAGATTCTAGCTAACTTGTTAACTGAAATTGAATCCCAATGCTGAAGCAAGCCAATAGGCACTACTTCTACAAGCAGGTAGCGGGTAGACCCATGATCAAGAAAAGATTGTAAGTACTTCCAAGTAAGTGCCCCAAGATTTCACACAAAGAGCTTTTGACCATCCCCACAATTATCGTTGTCACAAAAGTGCCATGCAATTGAGGCTTCTACTTAAGTGGATTATGCAAGCCTATTGTTGCATGGCCTAATCCTTACGTTCCACAAGCTTTGGGGTATCTCCAAGACAAGGATGACGAAGAGTAGTTGATGAGGTTGCAGTCAGCCATAAAAACACCTGCCATGCGGCGGGTCAGCAGGCACACAACAGGCACGAGTGGTAACCAACCTACAGTTGGTGGCCTGCCAGGATAGCAGCCTAAAGAGCTGACCTAGAGGCGGCTAGAAAGAAGGGAGTCTGAGGCCCAAAAAAAGGGACCTTCAATGCTAACATAGAACTTGTGTACTCGCACACTAGTTCTCAAGTTATGAAGCCAAAATACCCCTCAATCATAAAATATTTTGCAAGTATTGGGATTGCAAAAATGAAACTCATAGGTATATTTTAGAAATTGCAATTGCATAAAATAGCTTGCCGAATTTTAGTGAACATTGCACGGTTTCAAGACCATCAGCCAGTACCAGAAAGGTGGGCGGGGGCGTTTCGCACCCCATGTATGTCTTATGATTAACTGTTGGATGCTCTGTTTGTTACATCTTCAGTTGAGTTCAGGCATGTTTCTGAGCTCAATTAAATGCAACGCATAAAATGATTCATCCTGAAGATGCACTCCATGTCCCTCAAACGAAACTTCTGTGGACGTCATGGACCACAATTATCTAGTCCATTCCGTTGATGCTCTCAAAATCTTGTGCCTCGTGTTTACTGAGTTTCTTCCACGGACTTTCCAAGCTTAGGGAGATGCTTTTTTTGTTATCTCATTGGGCAACAGAGGTGCTTAATATTGCTTCAATTACGCAGGCTATTCCTGGTCACCCACTTATGTTCACACACAAACCAAAACTGGCTGAAATGGCCATTGGGAGGGTCATAATGACCCCTCTTTCGGGTCCACGTGTTAGATGGTGGCTGCGCCCTTCCCCTTGAGCAGCGGTTAAAGGCAGGCTAAGGATGGGCCAAAGGGAAGAGTGCAGACCACCTACAGGTTTAATTTAGGCTCTCTCAATATGCAGTGCCCAAAACAGTGTATAGGTCCCTACAAACCCCCTCAAACTATTGTATGTATCTGACCTATAAACTGATGACTGACCTATACATCTGCTCAGACATGCCATTGTTTGGCCTCCATGCTCAGCATTTCCTGCCCACACATGAGCTCTTCTCCACTACCCTCTACTGCTAGTCTATTTCCCCACCAACATTGGGCTAATCTTCCCTTTCATTATGACACACCTTTCTCTGTAGATCTTCTAGCCTTTGATGCAGATCTTGCTGCCTATGTGGCATATCTCTTGCTATTCTTCATGCTGCCTATGGGCGGCCCATATACTGCCCATATGGTAGCTATACTTGCTGCTACAGTCCACGCACAAGACAGCCCATGTGTGAGCCAATTAGCTAGTTGTCCACATGGCAGACCTTGTGATGGGTTTGATTTGGATTCTGCCCTCGACTACTACCTCATCCATTCCATGCAGCACAAATAAGTCATCTGCAAATAGTAATTCCTTATTGTTGTCTTAATCTCTCTCAACCACCAGGAATTCCAGATCTATCCACGCCAGTTTTGCATTGAGGAGTCAGGACCGAAATTCTCCTTGTGCAGTCAGATAGAACACCTTAAGTTGCACGTTCAAAGCTCATAGTACTACAGAAACTCATGAAAAGTCTCTCGAATCATTGTCAGGCATCATTGATGTATAAAGTGATTGCTAGATCTTGGTCAAGGTTTATCAACTTTGCATCAAATGCTCAAACAATACTAGAGGTCCACAGATATACATACTTTTGACTATGATGATATTCGAAAATAGGCAGCTTCACAGTTGACAAGATCTTCGACACATTATGTGCCATGCTTTCCCATGATGCTTTATTTTCCCAGCCTCCCAAGGGAGTATCGTTCCATTCTATCTTCCATCAGAGGGTCTTTTGGTACAATGTTGGAGTCTTTGACTACAGCATCTTCGCTTCTAGCGGTTCCTCAACAGTACCCAAAGTCCCTACAAGAGGAGATCCTTCTTGAGACCCTGGACGGGGGCGAGTTCTGTCACAAGGTTGAGATCTCAAGATTACCAAGGCTATAGCTTTGATGCAAACAGATGGGACAATTGGCAAGAGCCTGCCCTCGCAGTACTAGTCTAGTTGCCACTCAGCTGCAACCTTGCTCAAGTTAGCAGGAGGGCCATGCAGACAAACTACCTCGTATAAATAGACAGCAGCATTGGCAAGAGCCTGCCCTCGCAGTACTAGTCTAGTTGCCACTCAGCTGCAACCTTGCTCAAGTTAGCAGGAGGGCCATGCAGACAAACTACCTCGTATAAATAGACAGCAGCATGAGATGCAAACCCCGTGGGCTGAGCCTTCTGAGGGGGCTTGGAATCAGGTGGACCAAAGGAAACTGGGTAAAAGAGTTGCGAAGAATCAAAGACGCCGGGAATGACAACATCAGCAAGTAAGCATGAGATTCTCACCAGCTCCCTTGGCCAAGGAGGAGCAAGCAGAGGGAGGCCACATAGGAGAACCTTAGACACCTAAGGGCAAGGTTTTCTTCGATCTCATGCCGATAGCAGTCAGCTCACTAGTCTACTCCAGGCTCATGCTCAAGAGAGGTGCCCCTGCTGTAATCTCTTCCTCTTGCAGTCCCCCCCTCTTGCAATCTCAGTCTCCCTCCCCCCCAACCTCGCTAGCTGCTCAGTGCCCACCTCTCCCAAGCCAGCGGGCCAGAGCACAGCTTCTTTCTCTCAAGCCCAAACTGCCGCCTCACAGGATTGGGGCTCGACTCCTTCAGGGCTAGCACATGAGTCTTCTTCGTTCTCTCAGACTCTGGGGCAGAAGCCTCAGCCAGCCCCTTCCACAAGAGTTTCGACCATTGGGGCCTTGGAACCATCTTGGTGTTTAGGTGACTACCCCATTGCTTTGGACACATCAGTCCTGATTTTACAGACCCGAACAGGGGCTTCCTTTTGCATTCCGCTCATTTTGGGGCTTCGACTTCGCATCCACAAGAGAGGACCCCCATCCTCTTTGACGTGTTGATGAGGAAGCAAATAATGGAGTGGTTGGGGCAGCAGGGGGAGATGACACACGCCCACAATGCTACTATCTAGCTAGCTTTCTTTTGGGACAAACAAGGCCCAGGTCTTGAAGTGGCAGTAATCCGTTCAGGACCTGAGAAGCGACTCAGGCAGATCACACACTAGCTATCGGCGTGAAGATTTCTTTTCTAATGCGGTGGGCACTAAAGGTAGATTCAACACGCCGCCACACAAATAGGTACTATTAGGCATCCAGGCTTCCACCAAAATCACACAAGTCCAGGATTGTTACACATGCTTTCACACATAGGAAAGCCTTGTTTGCCCACCCCCTTCCCCATGAGTTGGACCGTCTTGGGCAGGAAAGTGCATGGCCTTCATGGTTGACGTCACCAACCTAGTATTTGATCTGCATCAGGAGTTGCAATGACGGAGTTGCAAGGGATTAACAGTAGATATCTTGTTGATTAAGGAGCACTAGTTCTCAGCCGCAGATCAAACGACAGCCCCGTCTCTTCCTGGGGAGAGGACCAGAGGTTTGGTCCCCAACAGTGGGCAAGAGTGGGGGTGTTGTATTTTAGTGGCTCGGTCTTTCGCCCTGGATGTGTTTGACCAGGGAGAGCTTATTGGAGGGCGAAAGGCATGGATTGGACTGAGAATGGGAGACTTCAGGACCAAGATCTTGAATCTTTACACCCCCATTTGTCGGCAACAGCGATCCGCTTTCTGGAGATGGCTCACAGAGAGCCTCTCAGATGTCGACTAATGGATTGTTGGAGACGACTTCAACAATCTAGAGTGAGGAGCATGAGCAACGTGGAGCCTCCTAGAGCCGAGCGCAATACCTGAGAGCAGTCACTCCTCACAGTAAGTGGTGGTGACTCCTGAAGGGAGGCAGAGTTCTCCAGACTACCGCGAACCATGGCATGATCGATTGCTTGAGAGACTGGACAGATTCTACATGGAATTAGGAGATGCATAGAGGGGTAGCCACAGGTATTTTGGCAAGGACAGCACTATCAGGTCATTCCCAATCGTGATGCACTTAGAGCCGGATAGCTGCCATCGGGATGGCTTGGCATGTTGGGTAGCAGACGCGATCTAGAGGAGCAGTGAGGAGCTTTAGACACAAGCACTTCAGCGATGACAGTCTTTGTAGGAGCAAGAGAGATCTTTAAGATGGGATCTAGCTTCCATAGAGCGTCTTAGGGAGTAGGGCCCGGCCTCTTCATGGCTTGCAAACACCCCTAGCCATCTGTTCGAGAAGCCCATCCTCCTCATGGCACCCTTCAAAAAAAGCCCTCCACCCTATTGTAAGCCTTCTCGAGATACAAGAAGTGGACTGCTATAGGTTCGGACTCCTATTGGGCCCAATCTACGCCTCACAAAAAATGAAGTGTTGTCTAAGATGATGTGTTCCTAGAACAGAGCCCACTTAAGTATCATGGATGATGTCAGGCAGATGGGGCGGCACCCGCAAACTCAAGATCTTGGCTAAGATCATGTAGGCAATATCCAGAAACATGGTCTAGGACCACTGTCAAATGTACTTTATCTCCCCCTTTCAGGATCAAACTGAGCATTAGGTCGTGAATCCCCACTCTCGTCAGCAGCCGATATCTTCTACAAAGGATAGTGTGTGTCCCAAATGATGCATCACTGCCTAGAACATTTGGGTAGCCCATTGCAGTCTGGTGATGAATGGTCAAGAGGTCCCAGCAGCAACACTCATGTTGCCATCTGGCAAGATATCATCTACACCTTGTGCACCATACAGGAGCAAGGGACAATGGGACCTTGGGTGCCCACCGAGAGCCGCACGTGTTTCTGCAAGGCTTGTCCTGCAGGTGTCTTCTATTATTTCCCTAGGAAGGCATTCGCTGGTTCTATAGTTCACCACCCTAGTTGTTAGCACCTATTCTAAAGATTTCAGAGGCAACTAGCTGAGCTGGATGATAGCCAGTTTTCATGTTTTTGCTTCCATGATCAGAATAGTTGATTTGTATGGTTGGCTTTTGAAGGCATTAATATAAATTTATTTTAAAACGAAAAATTAGACTCTATAAATGTGACACAAGAATCCAACGCCACAGCAAGAGGCGGCCAACTGCGCGACCATCACCTGGCAAATCTACACTTCATTTCTGGTATTCATTTCCCCATCTTTGTATTGGTGTTACCCTGCATTCTGTTACACTACGATTCCTATGGTGAACTGAAAAATAATAATTATGTTTACAATTAATCTACTGGTCCAACAAAAACAAAAATAGGTCACAGAAGCAGCACGGCTTTGTACAAACTTTATTGCACCTTTTGAAATGTCTTCCCTTTTGAAGCTACAATTTTACAAGATGGGTACATATTGTCTAAACGAGTCAAATTTCAATGAGAGGTATTTACAACGATCGGGTAATCTGAGTTACTTCATATCCTTACAGCAATAGGTAGTGCATAGATCGTCGTTCTGAACTGGAAGTACAAGCCGGAAGATATTCTCGAGCCTCCACCTATCATGTAGGTATAGTTTAAGCAATCTAGTATAAGCGCATAGCACCCTTACTTTTTATACAATGTAAACCGCTACAAGAGGACGCTAATTATCAGGAGCAGCCAGTCTTGAAGCTATCGGGGAGTGGTACATAAAATCGTGCCAGGTCTCTGTGCTTCTTAATTCTTGTCTTAGCATCCTTGCTTTCTCGGCCGTAAATTTTGCGCATCGCGAAGTGATAAATTCGGTATCACTTAAAAGCTCATGTTCTGAAGGAAAAGTGTGCGCTTCTGTCTGCTCTTCCATGCAAGCTTCTTCTTTACTACATTTGGAGTGCGACTGAAGACGTCTGGACAAAGCAGCCGATACGGCACTGAGCTGATCTGCAGGTTTACTATCGTGCTCCTCAGTAGACCATACGATTTTCCGAGATAATTTGAAGAGCGTTAGCGCCCAGCTTGCTGCGGGTTTTCTGGGCAGGGTGCCTGCTACAAAGTTTTTCGATCGGTCTGTTCCATGGTTGTTCTCAACTGAGGCACAGTACCGTCCCCGAACAACTCTAGAGTTCTGTCTTAGTGAGGCTGATCTCCGTGCCATTGCGAGCTGAAGATTAGTGGGATGATTCCCGGACAGAGGATGAACCGTGAGTTGTTCGCTACTGAGAATGGCATCCATACTGATCTGTCGGGAAAAAGATGTGCAACAGGGTAGCTATGAGATGAGAGATGGATGGACAGAGGAAGCACGTCATAGAGGGCTTACGAGTGTGATAGGAAAGGAAAATCCAACGACTCAAAGGGTCTCGGGGATGGAGGTATAAGAGGAGCTCGAGATGGTGTGACGGGAAGCTCGGCTATGGCGGAAGCTAAGCTTTAACAAGAAAACACATTAGAATTTAGAAGACGACGACGTATAATACGTTCCCACCTCTATTATACGGTTTCCGTATATACCTGCCTTTTGGTTCTTGATCTTTACATGCCCTCGAATCCAACAACGGCCCAACCCTTTGGAGTTGGCCATAGATACACGAGCATTGCCTTCAATTTTCACGAGAGAGAACAAAAAGAGCTACAAAATAGTTTTGTTTTAAACCATCTAGGAAGCATCCTCAAAGGCCATATGACCCTAGTAGTGTGACATGTCACAATAATGGGCTTTTTTCCCCACAAGAAAATGATTGAGACATTATTATGTACCCATTGCACTTGAATTAGAGGGGTCTTCCATAGCTGTACAGCAAGCACCTAGGATCACCATTCCTTCAACCCAAATTAAGATCACTCCATTTTCCACCCTCCTCTTGTGAAAACAAGTGATTTGCCACCCTTTTTATCTATGCAAGGGGTAAACCTCAATACACTCATCAAAATCATTACATGACAAGCAAAATTTTATATACTCATCAAATCATTACATATGACAAGCAAAATTTTGCATGCAAAGCAACCAAGCAAGAAAAGGTGTAATTTACATCTAGAGTACAAAATGCCGACATGGCAAACTATATACCTTTATCTCCGAAAATGAGTGAGTTTCCATCTAGCTCATGCCTAACACCATTGACCACTTACCACCATGAATGGTTGTTTGCACCTTGGTTTGGTAGTGGTAGGTCTAGCTTTTCACCATTGCAATGTCCATGTTCTACATGACAAGCAAATATGGCCATTGAATATTGTCTACTATCTCTAAAGAATATTGATACTTATCCGAGAGAATAATGGTTCTTTGGGATTTAAAAGTGATACTATGTCCAAATACATCGAGCTTAATAACGACAGAATTATAAATTTCAAGAGAATCTGCATAGGAATTCGTACAATCCAAAAATGGAATCTTTTATATCGAAGCATCCAAATGAAGGGTAGCATGACAAAATGTTATGCAAAAGGAAATAAGATGACACATGCTTTAATTGTAATTGGAAAGCGTATATAAAACCCCCTCCTTCTATTAACTAATCTTAGTGCTTAACCAACAGGATCTCCACTTGAGCTGACAAGTCAAGACACCTAACGTTTTGTAGTGTAAATGTGTGCACTTGCACACCCACATGCATGTGTGCCACATGCTACTTCCAAATTCCTTTGGAAACATAATCATGAATGACGTAAATTTTATTTGCACAATTTGAAAAGGTGACCATAGGAGCAACTTTAACATTAAATAAGTTTTAATACGAATTTTATTAAAGGCATAAGAAGATATATATTATTAAACATACTTTAGTTGAAGGGGCACATTAAAAAGTCTTGATTGAATTGGTCATGATTTAATGAATATTTGAATATCCTTACTTGTATAAGGAAATAAACTCCTATGTTTGATCACATGCTTGTGATATTGAGGGTAGTTGTTTAACATTGATGCTGTTATAAAACTAGTATCATATCTTGGTGGCTTTTGTACACTATCCAATGCAAGGCATTCTTACATGGCACCGCGGACTCCTCTGCCCAACGTTCACCAAAACAAAGGAAAGCCTTCATATATCATTTAGAGAGTGTAGGAGAGCCTCCCTTTCGAAGCACTTGATTGCTCTTACACTAGCAAAGATACATATATTTAAACCTTAATATGAGATAGGGAACCTTTCACCACCATAAGTTAATACTGAATGTTGTTTAAAAGGCATTGATTGCAAATGAAATATTTTGGTTGCTTATTTTGCACGTATAAGGTTTGGCATCGGGGATCAAGGGAATCTTATGTTGGCAAATTTTTGCAGGAACTCCTTTCAAATTTGTACAACTTCATGCAAAAACACCCTTATAAAAGATCCTTAACTTTCGTTAAATAATCATCGACCACATAAGCACTGATGACTAATATTTTAGGCTTATGTTCTGATCCCATATTTAATTCTTGAGTTGGCTTTGGAAGAAACTGCTTAGAGCCTAACCGAGTAATTGTGAGTTGAGGGTCAGCAATACCTCTTTCCCCAACCATATATTTGGTGAAATTACTAGGATACAAGTGTTGTGGTGTAAGCATCTCTTCTTCCTTAATCTTATATTGAGATTAGTGGCTATTTGGAATATGCCAAGCTCTCCTACTGGTAGGATTTGAAGCTTAGAAACTGATTCTTCACTTCTAGATCTTGAGGTTTGCAAATCTTGGGTACCATAAGTAGGTTGATTGGAATTTGAATTTCCTTACCTCTTTCTTTGATTGTCATCATCTTAGGGTCCTAGTCATGCAACACCCTTGGCACTTTTCAACTAGGGTTTTTTTAACAATATAGGATATTATGCATTTTTCTTCCATTTGGATAATTGTATAATGGTTAGAACCAATATTAAGAACAACATCAGAAGGCACACCTATAGGTTCCATGGGCCTTTGATCAACCATTCAAACTCGGAATGGGGATGGCTTCATATTCTTCAACTGCAACTTATTCACCACATCTATTGAAATGATGTTGACTCTAGAACCACCATCCACAATGACTCCTAAAACCTTCTACTTTTTTATTTTAAAAATAATCACCAGAGCTAGGTCATCTACCATTGAGGTATCAATGATTGGAATAGTAACCAATGAATCCACAATCTTGACAATGGGTTCTCCATTTTGAAGTTGTTGCAATAGAAAATCCTTGCAATAAGGTGCAATCTTGAACAATTCCGCTATAGTGAGACTGGCCTTCATCTGTTGGAAAATTTCCCATGCTTTTTTCATTTCAAGAATTGAATCCCCTTCAAAAATTGTTATTTCCTGACTGCTAGAGCTTTCCCCTTCAATTCCTGAATGATTTGGGAGGCAATCTACCTTTGGGCCTTCCAATTGAGATCACCCATGGGTGAGGTGGACCCTTCTTCATCAATAGCTTGCTATTGTGAGCGAGTCACTATATGGGCATCAACTAAACTCGGAAGCTCGGCTAGAAGTGCTTGGCATCCTATGGATCTACCTCTTCTCCTTCTCTATTTTGGGCATATAGCATAGCATACAAGGCTGCAACAAATTGTAACCCTTTTAGTCTTGCATGTGCATTAGAATCAATGATGCCTATGGAATTTGTGGTGCCCAGCCTACGAGTGGCAATCAGGGAGAGGTTATCCCATGAAGCCATACCGAAAAGGCTTTGTAGAGCTTGACAAGCTTCACAATGTTAAGGATGGTGCAAATTGCACCATCTCCATAGGGCATAGGGGCAAACACTAACCTTAACCTTAACCCTAAGGGGTTCACATGTATATCTTCATGTTCATTGTCAATACACTTAGTGTATAGGTAGCTATATTATGTGCACTCCTCTCTCTCTCCCTCTCTCACTTCCGCTATCATGGTGCTCTAATTAGAGCACCAAGTGCTCCCAGCCCCTTCTTGAGTGTTAAGCCCCTCTTTCGCAAGGCATTTTCCATTGAGAGAGTTTTCGCGAGAGAGAGCGCAAGCCCTTGTGCTGTTAAGGCATCAAGCCCTTGCTTCCATCAAGGCACAAGCCCTCTCATTGAGGAGATGGTCATTCAGAAGATGGATCGATTGTAGGAGGAACTGTGGGAAGGCCTTCAATATTATAAGGACCCACAGTTTGTGAGGCTCCCGCTGTGCTTTATGTCATGCCACTATCCTAAAAGCCTTGTGTGAATATAAAGTTATTTAGAGATGGCACATTTGATGTCTTGGAGTTTTGACTACTCTATTTTTTAGTTTTCACCCGTCTTTTTTTTTGTTTCGGCTTCAACCTCAGAACCACTTTTTCATTATGAGTGTAACCAATTCAAAATGTATAAGAGTAAATCTTGGATATATATCACTCGAGTCATACTGAGGTCAATTTAAGAGGGGGTGTTAAGGATGGTGTAAATTGCACCATCTACATAGGGCATAGGGGAAAACCCTAACCCTAACCCTAAGGGGTTCACATGTATATCTTCATGTTCATTGTCAATACACTTAGTACTATGCAAGTAGCTATATCATGTGCACTCCTCTCTCTCTCCCTCTCTCACTTCCACTATCACACAAGACTAGATTAATCATAGAATATGATATAAAAGTTGAGAAGTTAAAACATAAGATATGGTTTGACTGCAATCTAAAGAACAAGGACCATAGAGATGGAGACCTTGCATTATTATATAGTGTAAGGAATACTAAACACAAATTAGAATATCATGGTGTGGATCCTTATTTCAGATTGTGAAACTCTCTC
Organism: Dipteris shenzhenensis; assembly: GCF_047967505.1. Taxonomy (NCBI): domain Eukaryota; kingdom Viridiplantae; phylum Streptophyta; class Polypodiopsida; order Gleicheniales; family Dipteridaceae; genus Dipteris; species Dipteris shenzhenensis. The sequence continues at coordinate 32,003,695 of NC_141624.1, read as the reverse complement.
CACAAGGGTCATGTCGAATCTCGACATTAGATGCGGTTAAAATGGATAGATATATAAATGTTAGCAAGCTTAAATGCTACCATAGAATTGTTACATCAACCATAATTGCACAAATATGAGGCGAGAGACCAAGAGGGCTTGATAGTGCAACAGTGGACATGCAGATTAATGCCTAGGAAATATAGAGCTAGCATTCAGAGGGACACTAAGAGAGGTTAAAAGGGTAAGGGCCTTGGAAATGACAGTTGGCATCATAAGGAGTCCACATGGCATGCACTGGGCATGGGGGAGACTTCTAGAGAGAGGCTCCACAAAGGAAAGAGAGGAAACTGAAGGGAGCACTCTAGTATGTCATGGTTGGGTGGAATTGCACAGTGAAAAAGCCCTTTGAGACACATCATTGGTATTAGAGCCAGTCAGAGATGATTCAATAGATCGTAGCACTGTTTTGACTATGGATAGACGAGCTCTCATGAGCCTGTGTATTTGTTCGTTGGGAGCCGAGGTGCAGTGCTAGAAGCTAGGGTGGAGGATCTCGACAGGTATTTACACATAGTTAATCCGGAGGAAGGAACAATCGTCACAACGGGTTAGGTAGGCCAAACTTTGAGCTGGGCAATGGGAATCGTACCTTGCATGCTCTGCATTAGTCCTGGTAGCCTCCCTGAGTCCTCATAGAGACATAGTGTTATTGCATAACCATGCGGGTTAGCAGCAGTGACTCTGAGGGGTGTGCAAGGGTAGGTTAGCCACAAGGATAGCCGCAAGGATTGGTGGTTCAGTTCTCCTAGTGGTTGAGTCTTCAACAGCCACTTCCCTAATCGTTAGACGGTTTTTGTATGCATGCTATTACTAGCATTCCGATGTTGTTCTGTACACAGTTGTTGTGTGAGCAATTGCTTTGAAATACAGAGTTCTTCGGTGTTTTGTCTCTATTGCATTCTCTATATTCCTTTCCCGTAGATGTTGCACGTATCATTTATCTTTGTTTCTTGTAGCATTTGCATGTAGTTATGACGCTACACATTGGCAATCACAATGTGCATTCTTACCATCACGCAAGGGATTCGCAATCTGGCGATTGATTGGCTTCCAGAAAGGTGTTTTGGGCGTGCTCATGCCATCCATTCCTTGCCGTCATTGCGGAGGCACTTCACATGGAGGTTTGCACGCAATTGCACTCACTCCGGTGGAGATTCGGGAGGAGGTTGCTACGCGGTAGGGAGGCACATCCGTGGATTTCAAGATGAACTCCATCGGATGTGATCCGATCCCCAACACCCTACTTACGGTTGAGCAAGTGTAGAAATTCTAGTGAAGAACCTCATCCGGTGGTCATGGCAGCGAATTTTGTGGTTGTTCTCTTCCTAGTAGGCATGCATACGCACACGTTCAGAAGGACCTCCTGATCCCTTGACACCAACGACGCGCTGCGGTGACGTAATAGTGATCCCGAGCATGGAGACATCATTCTACAAGGATCTTTGGGAGGAGTTGATTGGCGTAAGAGTCCGCTTTGTCATTCAGTTTCACCGCCAAGGCTGCGGGTGTAGGTCTCGCTTGATGCACGTTGGGGGTGCTAAGTGCATCTTTATCTCCAACAACGGTTTTGGCTGCTTCTCGCAATCTCTTCGGTCAAGGAGGGCCGTCTAGAGGAGGAGGAGCCCCAAACGTTGGAGGTGCTGTGATGGTGGCGGGCCAAGTCAAGTATGCTAAGTTTGTGGGGCAAAAGTCAGATGGCTCGGATTCTCATGTCCGGTAATTTGAGAAGGTGTATGAGGTCAACAATCTGCCACTCGTGGCACCACTCCAACAGGAGGCGGATTTTGAGTCAACTTTAGTAGGCAAGGTTGGATGATGGTTCGCAGAGTACGCAGTGGATTACTTCACCACATATCATGGGGTCCGCGAAGCATTCTTCAGACAGTTTCATTGGGAAAAAATGATTCCGCAAACTCTAGATAGATTGCGACGCTTGGATCAGGGAGATTCAGATGTGGAAAATTATGCATCCAAATTCAACTTACTCATGCAACGTGTGCCAGCTGGGGAATGACATGCTCAGGAGGTACTCAATGACTACTTCATTTTGAGGCTATCACGAGATCTACGGATGGCGTTGGCCACAGTGGATTGGACATAGACAACGCTCATGACAGTCAAGTGCAAGCAGTGTGAGTAGGGGAGTCGCTACATGGGAGGACATCCAAGAACCACAAATCCGCGAGAAGTAAAACCAAGAAGAAAATGCCAAAATCTAAGAAGTCAAATGATAGTGATGAAGATTCGGATGGAACTAGCTCTGAAGAAAGCTTTGAAGGTACTAGTTCGGAGGAACCTAACTTGAAAACGGAGACAAAGACCCGAACAGCCTCTAAAGGGGGCAAGGGCACACCAGTGGCTTTTGGAGAAGGATAAGTACCTAAAGGATTGAAAGGTATTTGGTGCACTCACTGCCGCAATCCTTGTCACTCCGAAGTCAAGTGTGCTCTTAACGCAAATTGGTGTGCGTTTTGCTTCACTAATACACACAACACAATGGGATGCCACTATAATGGGCACGGCCAGAGAGTGGTTGGTCAGCAACAGGATGTAGCTACGTCTTCTGTGCAAGAAGAGCAACCACAACAATCGTTTCAACCACAGCAACAATTGTTCCAACCACAATAGTCATTCCAATGAGGCAGGGGTGGCGGTGGTCGGCAAACGCGGACGCGGACACGGAGGCAGAGGTCATGGTCAAAATCGACCGAAAACCTACCTATTTTGCTTGGGCAAAGGCCATTGGCAGAATGAACACCTGGATGCTCAAGGATGGGATTGGCAAAAGATGACAAAGAAAATGCCCAGCACTTCGATGGTACACATTGTTGATGATGATCCGTTGGTGTGCCCAGAGATTAGCATAATCACTCGTGCTGGTACCAAGTTGTGGGGGCCGGCTCCCAAGAAAGGCGACAAACTACTAGATTGGCCACAGCCCAGGAACAGGTACGACGCCAAGTCCACGAGTTGGTGATGGAGGAGCCATCATTGATGCAACTGGCAAAGTCCGCAATGATGCCTAGTGAAGCACATAAGGTGCAGTTCGTGGAACCAGTTGTCCAACCAGATGCAGAGGCACAAGCCAAGTTCAAACTTCACTTACCAGGGAATGGTCCGAAGGTGATTGAAGCAACTCCATTGTTGGTAGCAAACCAAGCCAAGAGGCGAGCAAATTCTCCGCAAAGGGAGTCGGGGTTGGAATGCATTATGGAGGAACCGATCGAGATCTCATTGGGAAGATTACTTAACCTGGTTCTAGGATTCCACCGACAATTATTGCACTCCCTTCACATGGAGTCCGAATTAGAAGAGGTGGATCTATGCCAAGCTGATTCTTGCCCAGTACTGGCAGTTCCTTTGAACGACATGAGAATTTCGATGATATCCGCAAAGGCACAAGGGTAGACTTTTGCTCAGGTGCTGGTAGATGGTGGTTCGAGGGTCAACATCATCACTTTGAAGACCTACCAAGAAATGGGACGGATGTCCTGGGAGCTGGTGCCATTCTTAGTCTGCATGGCAGATCAACACCGAGTTTGACCACTTGAAATCTTATGGGCCGTTGTTCTAGAAGTGGCAGGCATTTCATTCGTGGTGCTCAACATGGAAGCCGCAACACCAAAGTATAGCATCCTATTGGGTAGACCTTGGTTGCCGGCAAGCAAAGGTCAAGCAAAATTGGGAGCAGAACGTATGATTTCAGTGTGGAGAGGAAAGAAGGAAGTGCAGGTCACAATGGGAGTGGCGGCACCTTTGGTGGATGTAGTAAGACCTGTGTTGGTCGAGATGGTGAACATGGTAGATGGATTAGAGGATGATGAGGAGGAAGCCTTTCTCAAAGCAAATCTAGAGTTAGTTCCTATCTTCACCATCGATGTGGAGGGCATTATGGGAAGTTACATGCATCAGTGTCTTCTGGCGGGTGTAGTCAGCATAGTTTCGGAGGATGTGACTGAGTCCCAGCAAGTAGCAATGAATATGGATTTGCAAGATCTTTTGCAGTAGGAGAGAGAGTTTGAAGAACACATGAGCCGAGTCATGTGAGTGCAAGAAGATGCTTTGGATACGATATATCTTGGAGAGGATGGAGCATCTAAACCAGTCAAAATCAACACATTGTTTACGACTAAATTTTGCATTGAACTGATAGCCCTCTTGAGGGAATTTTATGATGTGTTCACATGGGATTATGCGAATATGAAAGATATGGATCCAAAATTTTACCAGCATCGGGTCAACCTCAAACCAGATGCGACTCCAACAAAGATACAATGGTATCGTATGAATCCGCATGTGGCCAAGCAAGTGCATGAAGAACTGGAGCGCTTGTTACTATGGGTGGGATTCATCGCACTGCTGATCGAGAATCTGGAGTGGATTTCCCCGATTGTCATTGTGCCAAAGAAAAATAAAAAATTGCGGATTTGTGTCGACTACCGCAAGCTGAATGTAGCCATGTACCTGATCCATTTCCCTTACCGTACATGGATTTTATGCCGGACGAAGTGTAGGGCATGAGGTGTACTCTTTCTTGGATGGGTATAGTGGGTACAACCAAATCAGAATGGCTCCAGAAGACCAGCCTAAAATAGTGTTCATCACATCATGGGGGGTCTATGTCTGCATAGTCATGTGATTTGGATTGCAAATGCTCCCTCAGCAATGCAGGAGATTTTCGGCTCTTATTTGATAGATTTCATGCGGATTTTCCTGAATGATTTAAGTGTGTTCGGAACATTCATTGAGCACCTGGAGCATTTGCGAAAGTGCTTCCAACGATGCAAGGAGGTCTCCTTCAGTCTGAATCCTATGAAATGTGCATTCGCAGTCCACAGCGGCCGACTCCTGGGGCATGTGATCTTGGCGAAAGGAATTGCGGTGGATCCGGACAAAGTGGCAGTAATTATGCAAGCATCGGCTCCAACAACACCTAAGGAGTGCTTGTAATTTTTGGGTCAAATTAGATCGCATGGCAGACATCTGCGGTTCCTGGCTCACATGGCGATTCCCTTGAATGCATTGGCTCATGTGGAACCAAAGGCATTTGTGTGGACCGTAGAGTGCGACCAAGCATACCGGCAACTCAAGATCCAGCTTTCTAGAGCACTGGTGTTGATGTCTCCGGATTGGGAGAAGAATTTTCATGCTACTATGCAAGCCAACGGCTCTCAACAGCCAAAAAGAATTACTCTATCACGGAGAGAGAAGGACTGCTGGGCATGATCTATTCCGTCAAAAAATTTCGGCATTATTTGTTGGGCCAACCTTTTGTACTCCATGTTGATCATTCCGCATTGTTGTATTTGGTAAAACAGCAGTCTTACGGGCCGATTGGCACTCTGGGTGTTGCTACTACAGGAATATGATTTTGATGTGATTCATCGACTGGGCTTGCAGCATGCGGTGGTAGATTACTTATCTCGACTAGAGTCTAGAGAAATTCCAATGGGAGTGGAGGACGAGTTTCCTGATGTAGAGTTGGCAGTGATTTTTTGGGCGGATCCGAGGCAGCGGATCCGAGGCAGAGACTGAAGTCATTTCGAAAGGCCCATGGTCATGGTATGATGAGATGCTCTCATTCCGGTCTACCGGCATCATGCCCAAGTACATGAATAGAGACCAGAGGAAATGCTTGGCATTATGGAGGCGATCCTTTGAGTAGTCTTGGGCCAGCTATACCAGCGACATGTGACAGAGGCCCTGCAGTAGTGTGTTCAGCCTCATGAACAGGAGGCAGTGCTAATGGAAGCCCATTGCGGGGTTTCGGGTGGTCATTTTGTGGGGTTTACAAAAATTTACGACCTTTGCAAGCAGTTGGGCCAACCCACATATCGGGATCGTATTCCACTTAACCCCATATGCCTCTAGAGCCATTTCAAAAGTGGGGTCTGGACTTCATGGGTCCATTCAAGCCCGCAACTACTAGCACAAGGAATTGTTACACTCTGGTAGCCATGGACTACTGTACCAAATGGGTGGAGCTTGGGCTTTGCAGGACAATACTGCAAATTTGGTTGCAAAATGCTTGTATCGCGGTCTTCATTTGGTTCGGTTGCCCAATTGAAATTGTCAATGACAGGGGGACTCACTTTGTTAATAAGGTCATCAAGCGGATGAATTCTTTCTATATGGTGATTCACAAGAAGTCTTCCCCCTAGTATCCATAGGCTAATGGATTGGCTGAGTCTACAAATCATACTTTCAAGCGGATTATGCCGCTATTGGTGAATGAGCACTGCACGGATTGGGATGAGAAGTTGCTAGTGGCACTATGGGCTTACCGCACATCATTCAAGGTGGCCATGAGGTTGACTCCTTTCAAATTGACATTTGGGCTGGAAGCAATTACGCCAATCGAGCATAATGTTTTGAGTTTGAGGACTTGCTAGCGCCTCCTCTTTTTGAAGCAGGAGCAATCACAGTGCACCCGATCCATCCCCTCTATATTCCCATGGAATGATGATGGTGGTCTTGAGCCCACTTCTGGGAGCTCCAAAAGAAAGATCCCAACATCATAGACAACTTCCCTAAGAAATCTTCCCCAAGGAAATGATGTAAGAAGGAATTTGATTTCAGCTTTTGGAATTTCAATGATACCTACAGCTCAATACCTGACCCCATGGTGGTAGAAACAGTGCACTTCAACAACCTTATCCTCCTACTACTTTGAGATCTCCCCACCCATAGATTGTCTTCAACCCCAACATCGGCCGCTCCCAATTCCCAAACTTGCACCTATTCCATCAAAGTTAGAAATCTCCATGGCATCACATTTGCATGTTTTAGGACATGCATGCCACCCACTTTTGGAAGTACCGACCTTATTTCATAGAGATCACCCCATGGCAATTGGACCACTATGCAATACTCCTTATGGCCGGTCCTCTCCACTCACTTATTGTAGTGCAGCCGATCCAAGGATGGATTAGCAATAGAAAGGGGGACATGTTAATAGCCATTGAGCATGCTAATGGATCTAGACCATTCAAACCCTACGGGTTTTGAGACACAAATGGCTCGGTTTCTAAGTAGTTGCTGAAATCTCCCAAATTGGCAAAGATAACACAAGAGCTATTTGGTTCTTTCATAATGATAATACAAGAGCCATTTGAGGACAGAGAGAAGGTTGGGAGAATTAGCATATGCCTTGGCACCATATGGTCTCAAGTAGTTGTAACAAAAGAAAGAGAGTGGTTCAAGGAATAGGGTTGGCCTTCCATTTAGAAGGTGACATGTATAAAATGCCAAGTGGTTGACCTTGGTCTTTATTGTTGTATGGAATCTTTGAGAAATACAATCTCTCTTCTTGCTCATCTATAGAGATTGAGGTTTGCTTGCTCTCCTTGTTTGCCTTTGGTGTTTGCCATGATCCCCCTTCACCTTCTTCTCCTTCTCCATCCCCTTCCCTTCTTCCCTCCCCCTCGTGGTGGTTGTCAGCTCAACCAAAATTTCTTTTGCACTCCCCCCTTGAGGCAATATTTTTTACCTGATCTCTTGCATGTCCGTTGCATCATTGTGGAGCTCAATGGCCCCATGGTTGACTCGAGTGATGGACCAATATCACCACATTCAATGGGGATACTATGGTGCTTGCATTTGTGCCTAGTTTATCAAAACTTGTGGGGTTGCTCTGGACTTTTGTAGCCTCCTTAACTATGATCTATCAAACTTTAGCTCTAGCTTCTTCTAATGTCATGGGGGCAACTGCAGTGGTTGGTAGTTTGATCGTGACTGTAGACTCGAGATTGGACCCAACATTCCCTTCTTTCTCTAGCTCATTTTTGATTCTCTTTTCCTTGACTTCTTCAGTCGGCTCCATCCCTGTTAGTCTCCTCTCCTATCGTGGATTCCTTCATTGCAGGTGAAGTTGACATTTGTGAGGGCAAGGATTGCACCTTGGGATTCTTAGGAGAAGTTGGAGTAGCTAATGCCTCATGCTCAAGATGTCTCTCTGGGGATGAAGCACGGCTTCAATGTTTGTCAATGCAGACAGGTCGTTGTTGAGCAAGTCTTCCACAAGGAGGTTGGAATAGTAATAGGCAATGGTCCTACTTGAGATCCTATCACTTCCACCTTAGACTCATCAATTTTGTAGCTAGCCTCAGCCATCTTTCTAGATACTCCTACTTTTGTTGATGGGTCAACGTTTGCTTGGGTGTGGCCATTTTTGGTGAGGTTCATAGCATTTTTTGCATATGGGTATCTTTCCTAACCCATAACTTATGCATTGCTCAATGGAATTTGACAAACTTTATCTTCAAGTTGTACTACACATTCTAGTCTTGAACATGAGATCAAAACATATGAAATAAAAATTTGGAACGAGACTGTTAAAGTATTACAAGTGCTATGTTGCATGTGAATCATGCATCCTAAAGAGTATAGGACATAACAATTTATTCAAAAACATCAAAACTTTGTTCTACACATACATGCAACCAAGTAATCATTCAAAAGTACACTATGTGATCTTGTTCTCAACTAAAGGACCTTATTAAGAACCTTAGATGTGGTTTAAGGGGACTCCAATGTGCTAAAATTATGCAAACCCATAAATTTTTCATGTTTTGTGGAAAACCAAAACTAATTGAAAAAATGGGAACCAAACTAATGAGGCTAGTGCATGTGGTCTTAATTGATAGTTGGTGATATTGGTATCTAGATTCACCCTATAATGGAAGAATTCACAAAAGTGCAATTTGTGCATGTGCGAAGATCTTTTACAAATTTTCTTAAATTGTATTGGTTCTTTTTCCATTAAATTCCTTGCTATATGGCTCATAAGCATGTCAAAGGTCATTGCATTTTAGCATTCCCTTTAGCCTATTTGTATTTTGAAGCAATTTGGTCCATATTGCAATTTCTTGAGGGTAGTTGGTATATCCAAATTTTTCGATGTTTATGGTTGGAGGGGGGAAATCACGACTCTTGGAAATTTTGCTATCCCTGTGCATTTTCAAATTTTCTCACCTGTTGCTGTGCAAATCTTTGAACATTAGTCTCCTACCACCCTGCAAAGTACATTCTCCTCTTATCACCTTGCAACTTGCCATGTGCAAACTTAGCTCAAGGTCACCTCATTCTTTTGGTTTGGCATTATCTTCTTTACTTGGGTAAGTCATCTTCTATTCTCTGCTCACCTCATAACTTTAGCTAGTCTCTATTCTAGTGGCAATTCACTTGTTGTCTCCATGGCATTAAAGGCAAGATGCAGATCATTAGACTTGCAAGAGAACCAAATAGAGGCTCCAAGATAAGAAAGATGAAAAGCTTGGTCAAGGCACAACTGATTGCAGGGCCAGTAAATTCATGGCACGGCATCGAGACATAAATAGAAGACACTTTTGCAATGTCTACGAAGCAAGAAACAACGAGAAGAAAGAAGACTTCTTGCAGAGTAGTAGTAGTAGGAAGTGGTCGTAGATGCATGCATTTGATATTGCCATCAGAGCAAAGAACACGAGTTATGATCTCACATTTGGTGGGAGAATTCAAGGCAACAACATCAAGCCACCATCTAGGTGAATATTAGTATTGAGTCATCACAAGAGTAAGCCTTTGTAGCTTAGATTAGCTAGCTACAAAGAGGGGGACATTAGCTATGTTGGTATCCTCTGAACAAATGAGAAATGGCTTGGGAGCACAATGTCAAAAGACGTTGTCAATCAGAAGGACCAACATAGCTCCAATGCTTGGATGCAAAGCGAAAGCAATGCAGGATGATCCTGATCCAATGAGAAGTCTATGGACTACAACAAAATGCAAGAAAAGGAGAGACATCCTGAGTGCAAAAGTTATTGATTGAGTAACAACATGGGATGAGCACATCATACAGATGCTTGATACAATGCAGTTCACTAGTTGCCTAAACCAACCCAGAGATTGTTCGTAAATGAGTTTTGGAATAGTTTGATTATTTAATTTAATTAAATTGGGTTGTCTTGGACTTTCCTAAATGATCTTGGTGGTTGGAACATTATGCAATATATCACTGTGTTGGTTTAGGTCAAACACCAGTTATGTAATTGTCTTAAACTAGTGTGGTTGAACATCAATATATTTTACTAGCCCAGTGGTTGTTTGTGAATGAGTTTTGGAATAGTTTAATTGTTTAATTTCTAAAATGGGCTAGCTTGGACTTAATGTGATTGTCCATGGTGGTTTAGGTTAAGTTATACCAGCTCTCTAATTATTCTGAACCAGCATGGTTAGACGGAAATATATTTTGCAACAGAAAGAAACAACAATATATTGTTATTGTCAAATTGATGAGCAGCTGAATGGTTGAAATTGTTGTGTTTCTTAGTAGTTAAATATTAGTAAGTTTAATTTCTAGGATGGTTTGGGTCATCATATACCAGTTAATTTCTAAAACATGATGGCTTGGACTTAATGTGAGTGTCCTATACTAGCCCGATGATTGGAACATCATGCAATATATCATCGAGCTAGTTCAAGTCAAATAGGAGTTATGTGACTGTCTTAAACCAACATGGTTGAAGTAGAAATATGTTTCACAAATAGAAATAATTGACGACCAGCCCGATGATTGGTTGAAAATGTTGTGTGTCCTAGTAGTAAAATTATTTAATTTTAATTTTCGGGCTATTTGGGTCATGTACCAGTCAATTTCCAAACTGGCTGGCTCGGACTTAATGTGAGTGTTCTAAACCATCCTGATAGTTGGAACATCATGTAATATATCAATGAGCTATCTTAGGTCAAACCAGAGTTATGTGATTGTCCTAAACCACCATGGTTGAAACAAAAATATATTTTACAAAGAGAAATGATTGATGATGACTAGCTCGGTGGTGGTTGGTTGAAATTGTTGTGTTTCGTTAAATTATTCAGTCAATTTTCAAACTGGGCTAGCTTGGACTTATGTGATTGTCTTAAATCTCCCTAATGGTTGAAATTGTCTTGTTTTGTATTTGTGAAACATTTTTATTTACTTGTAGCACATGGTTGTGTTTGTTTTCCTAGTACTAGTCCAAAAAACATAGTGTTAGTTACCTCAAATGGAGATTTTATCCCTATGGACAAAACACATGCAAATTAATGCAAGAACACATTTAGTAATCATGTAGTCATGCACAGACAATGTAGAAACAAAGCACTACCAATAAATATACAAAGCACTTCCTGAAAACCATCACAAAGCACATGATGCACTTGCAGAGCCCATGCAAAGCATATGCAAAGAAGTCCAAAAGTAGAAGGAAAGCAAACAAAAATCTAAACCTAGTGCTTAAGCATTGCCAAACCAGTCACAAAACCATTGACAAAATCAAGCAGTCAGAAAACGCAGTGCCAAAGCACTACCAAACCACTCACAAGCAATGCAAAAGCACTCACAAAAGCAAGCAGTCACAAAGCATACTTAAAGCAATGACTATTTACATGGAAAGCAGTTTTAAAACAACTACTTCTACAATATGAGGGTTGCACACCCCCGACCCCAACAGTATGCACAAGAGACAATCTTAGTATATCGGTAGCTAGCACTAGCACCCAATGCACCAGTACAATGGCTAAATCCCATCCTAGTGAGGATACAACTGCCTCAACTATTGAGAAATCCCAATCCTTCGCAATATCCTCAAGCCCCCAATCTTACTCTAGTAGTTCCGATGCAACAACTCCAACTTGAAGAATTGGAACTACAATATGAGTATGAACATGAGTACCCAATGTACTACACGGAAGGTACCAAAGGATGCATTCCTATATATGAAAATCAAGCTCGGGCGGGTCACTATGTATAAACCCTCTATATCACATGCGTTCAAGGCCTATATTTAAAATCCCTTATCTGTAAAAAAATTCATTAATAAAATGTACCCCTTTTCTATACAAATCTGTAAATTTTTTCCAAAACTATTTTAAATAGTCCCTTATGTATATTTATTTCTGTAAATTTTAGAAATTAAAAAAATCCTTCTGTTGAACTCACGTGATAGGGTTACATATTTTGAGTGACCCCCCCAAGAAATCAAGTAAGGCCAACCACATATCGAACACCCATCAAGTGTTTTGGTTTAATCAAGGATGCATTAAAGGATTTTCACTTCTAAATGGTTCTAATTTTTGTACATAATTTTTGCCTCATGATAACTTCAGTTTGTTGGTTGGAAGGGAGAAAAATTATGCAATTTCTTGTCTGACTTTGAGTTCTCTATGGTCTCTAATTCCAAAATCAATCAAGACAATCCCCTTTCAGTTTGGTTGGGGTGGGATGCCTTACCTGAATGTTATACTCTAATAATGCACTAAAGAAAATGGAAAGGTATAATAGAAATTTTGTATGGAGAGAGAAATGGCATGCCATAGATTGGAATTATATGGTGGCTAGTAAGAAGGAGCGTGGACTTGGGTCAGAAGTATGGTCCAAAAGTGTAGGAAAATGATTGCTAAATGGTTCCTTAAACTTCATTGCAATCAACCATGGGCAATAATTTCCAAGTATTTGATTGATTTGAATGGTCTTAGAGGGGTCAAGGCTCCTTGGCAAGACATAATTCTCTCTAATTATCAAGTCCAAATTCCTCAGTTTGAACTACTCAATAAGATGATTGTCAGGTGGGATTTCATATTTAAGGATGTCACTTGGTTACAGTTAAATAGATGCTTCACTTAGTCGATCATTTTGTCTTTTAGAGTGGGCTTATAGAGGCTTATTTAAGACAATGATAATTCTTCTAATCAATTAAAGAGGATTTGGGCAAAAGGAATGGTTAACTTTAGGAGCATATGGGACCGATGCCATTGTAAGAGGATTTGATTGCCAGGCAGTACTGCTTGTCAGGTTCTTAAAGAATGATAATGCAAAGTTTCTTAAGAAACATTATAAATGAGTAGACAAGTAATGTGTTCTGTTTAGATAGAGGGGACTTGAGAGGATTTGTAAACACTACTAGCAAAGAGATCAGTAAATGCTCTCTAAATGGCAGCATTATTGGGGGATAAGGGTGGGTTGAATGAAGAGCTATGGAAGGTGTGGTAGGTCATGAGGATGATAGTAATTAATTTCAAATGAAAATGAGAATTAAGATGATTTTTTATTGCAAGTACAATAATGGGTGTTGTTTTCAAGTAGTGGATTTTTCTTTGAGATTTGCCTCAATGCTATAAAAATAGATAGCATGCGGGTGATAAGTTGTAAGATTGATGGATACAGATATTTGTTGTAACTATCTCTTATGATACTGATCTTCCCTTTTTCTTATATTAATATTTTAGTATTTCTGCAAAAAACCTCATTGATTTGAGAAGGAGGGGAGGGATATAATTGATTGAATTTACATTGTTATTCTATCAATACAAGAAAGCTCAACTTAATATCTCCCTTGGAGAGCTTAGCATCAAAATTCCTACTATAAAGAATGCTCAGCTTATATACAAAAAGCTCAACTCAACTAGTGAGCTAGGTGTTTTGTCAACACAAGAAAGCTCCGCTCAGTTGGTGAGCTACCCAAAAATGCTTACTTGACACTCTACTCAGCTAGTGGGGTAGCTTTTCTAAAAATGAGATTCATCTCATTTAGGCTACACCTGAGATCGCAAAAACTCCCACAAGATCATTTATGTGGCTTGGTCAACCTGACTATGCAACCCATATAGAGTCCACAAATAAACATAATTAGTGTAGGACTCAAATGTAGTTCTCAAGTGGAATGAATCAAGTAGGTTGCTTGTCCAATTAAGGTCCATTAGCATCTAATACACTCTACAATCATGGGAAAGACCTTCCACCACTGCTTTGGAGATAGCTAGGAATAAGAACGGAATCAACTGAAGGTGGGACATAGCCAAAGGGTGGAAACAAGGATCGAGTAGGAGGAGGGTGTAGAAGGAGACGATACTAGGGTTGTGTGAAGTTAATGAAGGTGGTAGAGATGAGGGTAAAGCAGTGTAAAGTCGACAAAGGTGGTGGAGATGAGGGTGGGAGACAATGCAGTAGAAGATGGCTATGTGAAGTTGATGAGGTTGGTAGAGACGATGGTAGACCAGTGTGAAGTCAACAAAGGTGGTGGAGATGAAGGCGGGAGAAGCAATGTGAAGCCGATGAGGTTAGATGGCACTTAAATAGCTAGTACCCCAATGAGCTTGTCTCATTAAGCTTCTAGTTAAGTTATTTTCATCAAATTGCTAGCAATTAAGATGCCTGATCACTTTAAGGATTACAAGTGAAGACAAAAGTCTTAGTTTTCCATGGGAGGAACCAATGGAGGAGGAAAATTTGACATATAGGACTTGGCTTGAGAAGTCAAGGAAGGTGTTGTATTGGATATCAACATGCATTTTAGAAACTCTCAGTCCACATATCAAGGAGGCCAACACTCCAAAAGAAGGTGGCAAAGTTGTTAAGGGGGCTATTGCATGATGCTGAGGGTGCTACCTAGGAGAGAAAATGAGGCAGATAGACTTGGAAATGCATTGATCTAGACCAAAAAAGTTCCACCTTTCCATTGATGATTACCCTCCTAGAGGTGAATTCTGTTCATGATCAAAGCCTAGTTTTGATTATTTAACCTGAATTCCTTGAGTTGTCATAATGCTCGAGGGAAAGTGCTTCTCAAGCAAGCATACGGCTTTGACGGATTCCACCCTAGCCTTCTCGATGCTCGATATGGAGATCTCTTTTTGAGATATCCACCTATTTCACATGCCATGTAAGATATTTTCATAATCAGTCTACAAATTATTTAGCTTAAATTGAAGAAAATGCAATCAATGCGATTTGATAGTAAGCATACCTCACAATACCACTAATCTTGAATATAGAATTTCTAACATCTTCTTGTAGCACCCTTTTATTGTAATTGGGAGGATGAACTATCAAAGCAACAAAGAAGTCATGTCAACAATATAACATAATCATAATTATGCTAACGCATCATGATTATCGGTACACTAATTCTATAGCTTAGAATACCTGTAAGACCTTGTGCCAATCATGGGACTTGAGCCCACTAAGCTTATTGTCCTTTGAAAATGCTCCTTTCAAGCAATGCAGGTACCCTATCGGTGTTTGAAAAGAGGCAATGTCTGCCTTGACCGTTGCCTCCTCCCTCATAGAGAGGATCCACATTGCTTTTGGGAGGATAACTTTTCCCGAAGCATGCACTTGGGGCCACAAACGAGACATCCTATTCATAGCACGCAAGTCTTCTCGCACTCTTCTCGAGTCTTTGGAACCAACCAAGTGTGCCCAAATAGTAGCCCCCACATTCTTGAAGATATGCATGGGATCCAAGAGATGATTGATTTGTAACTGACCCCAATAAGGAAGCTTGTGAAAGATCAATAGCCTCTTCATACCAAGAGGATGTTCCTTTCCATTCACCCTCCAAGCTTGAATCCAGTCACTTGTCTTCAAATATGATGGTGGTGGATCAAGCTACCTCCACGTGCGAGATGGTCCAGTGGAAGGTATCGAGCATGACCTTCATAAACATTTTTCCTCATATGTTTGGAGTATCATGCAAGCGATTTCAAACCCGGTCCACAAACAGGACAAGCAGGGTACCCACTTGTATGTGTTAGTATAAGACATGCGTGCGAAAGAGAGTCATAAAAGCATAATCCTATATTATACTTGTAGAGACACAACCATGTACTTGTGCACTCTCCATATCCTGGGTAGTCATGCATGGTCCACATCAAGATACCCCTGACCAAAATATCATTGGTATGTCTAGGAGCTCTGGAAATATCAAAGACTCGCACTCCTCTCCATAATATCTGTAGCTCCTCTATCAAAGGTGCCATGTACACGTCCATATTTTTTGCCTTGTACTTCCCTGACACAAGCAGTACAAGCATGAGGTGTCCCTTTTTTATTGTTAGCAATGGTGGGATATTGTAATTCACCACGACTATGGGCCATGTCGACCAAGATGTTGAGCGTAATCCGAAAGGATTCACGCCGTCCATGGCGACAAGATGTAAGTTGCATGGCTCCCTCACAAAGTCTAGCCACTGATTATTGTCTATGTGCTTCCAAGCTGCACAATCTGCGGGAATCCTCAATGTGTCATTAGTGGACCGATGAGATGCATGCCATGTCATCAACTCCACTATATGGATTTGCATCGAAACATGTGCTGTATTCTTGCAATGATGGGGAAGTGTCTCAAGACCTTTACTGGTATCTGCTCACCCTGCAAGTCATCTCTATATCGTTGTTCCCCACACCTCGTACAACTAGCCAAATCTCCATGCTCACGACGAAAGAGAATATAATCACTACAGCAAGCATGGATGGTGTCATAATCCATACCCACCATTGTTAGCATCTTTTTCGCTTCATCTCTTGATGCGAGCATGGTATTTGGTGCAGGCAACATCTTTTGGAGCAACCTATCACAATTCAAAACATACATAGGCTTCTAATAATGATGATTCGGTACACTAATTCATACATGATGATTCCTAAAACAAACAATATCCAAATAGTGAGACAAATTAATGCAAGAGCTAACCTCATCAAGGCCAAGACACTTGTATCCGACCACCCATACTTTACTTGCAGATTCAAGATTGAGAGACAAGCACGTAGTTTAGACATCCTAGCACCCTCGTACAATTGTGTTGATTGCAACTCTCGCATTTTGACCTCAGACTCTGACATCACGTGTACATGGGATGTAGTGCCCCTAAAAATAGAATCCATCATGTCGACCATACCGTCGTCATCATTCGGGAGACTATAGTCTTGCTCAAAGTGTGAAGCTATATGCGTACCCTCGTCAGCCTCCTCATCTTGTTTTAAGATTTCATGTAAATATAAGATCTTGTCTCAAGGCTTCGTACTATAATGGTATCCAATATTGACCACGAACTTAAATAGCTTTGACTTACCGATAATCCATCAACACATGCAACAGCAATGGTGGATACTGGTTTGGGCTCCTCCCCATACATCCACAAGTGGCACATGATAATATGACGTTGATGTCGTACTTCTCGCTTGTAATGAGTGCAATGACAATATAACCTCTCTGTAAGCCACTTTGTGCTCCTGGGCATTGGTACATCATTGGACGAGCTTCCACTCGTCCCTTCCATATGCGCCAACCATTACATGATTAGCTCATTCCATCTTCTCTAACCGCTATACAATCACACATTAGTGACATAAATTAGTAGCATAATGACTCCTGGGTGGTGTGAACCACCACACCTACAGTAGGCCTCCGGATCTATTGCACACACTCCACCAATTCCAACCACTTCATTCCCCACCATCATCATGACCTTGTCCCCGCTTCTGATAGCCATTCTCTGTCATTACGATTACGGAGAATTAAGTATGAACAAATTAGAACCAAAGAATTTCATAAGACCATCAAACATGTCAATCTAGAGGGGAAGAATGGCATTGGTGCAAATCTCTAGAATGCATGAATGAGTCTATACAAAATTTTCATGAAAGCATGAATTATTTCCCTAAAAATTTTAGCAATTTCATAAAACTTTTTCTAAAGCATGAATTATTTTCACCATCTTTGAAAAGGGGAATGGCACCAGTGCCATTCTCCCCATGCATTGACTTGAGAAAAACATTTGTCTTCATAAGAGGAGAACAGACTAGTGCCATTCTTCCTTTGGAAGACAAAATTTTGACTTGGGACTTTGCCTTGTGAGAATGCCAATGGTGCCATGCTCCCTTTGCAAAGCCAAAGTTTTATATTAGGACATTGCAATGGGAGAATGGCACTGGTGCCATTCTCCCTTTATGAAGGCAAACTTTGAATCAAGACATTGCAATGGGAGACTGGCACTGGTGCCATTTTCCCTTTGCAAAGCCAAGATTCTGAATCGTGACATTGCAATGGGAGAATGGCACTAGTGCCATACTGTCTTTGTGAAGTAGAAATTTTGAATCACGACATTGCATGGGGAGAATGGCACAGCCAAAGTTTTGAGTCGGGACATTGCAACGGGAGAATGGCAGTGGTGCAAATTTAAAATTTAAAAATTTTGGCTTTGTAATAGGAAAGTGGAGAATGGCAGTATGCCATTATCCCATTGGAAAATGGAGAATGGCAGTAGTGCCATTCTCCCAATGGAATGTCCTGATTCAAAATTTTGGCTTCACAACGGTAGAATGGCACCGGTGCCATTCTCCCATTAGAATTAGTGGAATGTCAATCTATAGGTTTAGTTTGTCTAGATTACCACTAGCGGAGAACGGCAGTGATGCCAATCTCATGCTGGCAACTACATAATGACACTGAGATCATCAAACTCACATGTGGAATGGAATCGGACACCACTCTCCTATGATCACAGTCTCCGCTTTGTAGAGTTCATATGGATTTGTGTCAATCTCTGTGGAGAATGGCAGTGGTGCCAATCTCATACCATGACCTGAAAACATGCACAAGGAATCCTAAACTCACATGTGCATTTGCACTTTTGCCATTATCCTATTGTGGCCAATAAAATTAGTGGAAT
This sequence comes from Dipteris shenzhenensis, assembly GCF_047967505.1. Taxonomy (NCBI): domain Eukaryota; kingdom Viridiplantae; phylum Streptophyta; class Polypodiopsida; order Gleicheniales; family Dipteridaceae; genus Dipteris; species Dipteris shenzhenensis. The sequence goes on along the minus strand of NC_141624.1, from coordinate 31,985,185 downwards.
GTCAATCTACAGGTTTAGTTTGCCTAGATTACCACTAGCGGAGAATGGCAGTGATGCCAATCTCATGCTGGCACCTACATAATGACACTGAGATCATCAAACTCACATGTGGAATGGAATAGGACACTACTCTCTTATGATCACTAGAAAACCCCTCCTAGAATAGTAGGGTAAACATTTGTACAAGTGGAGAATGGCAGTGGTGCCAATCTCTTATTAGGCCCTAAGAAATGGCATTGAGAAGCCTAAACTCACATGTGTAGAGATCATATGGACTCCATATGGATTTGTGTCAATATCTGTGGAGAATGCCACCAGTGGAGAATGGCAGTGGTGCCAATCTCATACCATGACCTGAAAACATGCACTTTTGCCATTATCCTACTGTGCATTCTTCTATGCAATGATGACTGTCTCCACTGTGTAGAGATCATATGGAATCCTAAACTCACATTTGGATTGGCACTTTTGCCATTATCCAACTGCAGCCAATAAAATTAGTGGAATTTTAATCTATAGGTTCAGTTTGTCTATATTACCACTAGCGGAGAATGGCAGTGATGCCAATCTCATGCTTGCCCTAAGAAATGGCATTGAGAATCATAAACTCACATGTGCATTCTTCTATGTAGTGATCACTGTCTCCGCTATGTAGAGATCATATGGAATTGTGTCAATCTCTGTGGAGAATGGCAGTGGTGCCAATCTCATACCATGAACTGAAAACATGCACAAGGAATTCTAAACTCACATGTGCATTGGCACTTTTGCCATTATCCTACTGCAGCCAATAAAATTAGTGTTATGTCAATCTATAGGTTCAGTTTGTCTAGATTACCACTAGCGGAGAATGGTAGTGATGCCAATCTAAACTCACATGTGCATTGGCACTTTTGCCACTATCCTACTGCAGCTAGTAAAATTAGTGGAATATAGGTTCAGTTTGTCTAGATTACCACTAGCGGAGAATGGCAGTGATGCCATTCTCCCATTGGAATGTCTGATTCAAAATTTTGGCTTCACAAAGGTAGAATGGCACCAATGCCATTCTCCCATTGGAATTAGTGGAATGTCAATCTATAGGTTTAGTTTGTCTAGATTACCACTAGCGGAGAATGGCAGTGATGCCAATCTCATGCTGGCAACTACATAATGACACTGAGATCATCAAACTCACATGTGGAATGGAATCGGACACGACTCTCCTATGATCACAGTCTCCGCTCTGTAGAGTTCATATTATGGATTTGTGTCAATCTCTGTGGAGAATGGCAGTGGTGCCAATCTCATACCATGACCTAAAAACATGCACAAGGAATCCTAAACTCACATGTGCATTTGCACTTTTGCCATTATCCTACTGTAGCCAATAAAATTAGTGGAATGTCAATCTACAGGTTTAGTTTGCCTAGATTACCACTAGCAGAGAATGGAAGTGATGCCAATCTCATGCTGGCACCTACATAATGACACTGAGATCATTAAACTCACATGTGCCATTTTGACTCTGTGAAGCCAAAACTTTAAATCTGGGAGATTGGCACTAGTGCCATTTCCCCTTTGCATAGCCAAGATTTGATTCGGGAAATCACAATGGAAGAATGGCAATAGTGCCATTCCCCCTTTGCAAAGCCAACATTTTGATTTGGGACATTGCAATGGGGGAATGGAAGTGGAGCAAATTTAGAAATTTTTAGCTTTGCAAAATGGGGAGATTGGAGGATGGCAGTAGTGCCATTCTCCCATTGCAATGCCAAAACTTGAGACCATAGACTTTTTGTGTGTGTGTCTGTGTGTGTGTGTGTGTGTGTGTGAACGTGGTATTCATTTGAAACCATACATTATTTTACTTCCATTTATTCATATATGTGGTAAAGTTGATCGACATGACTTTATGAAACCTAGCTCATTATGTGAGTTTATCCACATTAGTTTGGTTATGCTAGGTTGGTTAAGTTACAAAATTTTAATGTTAGAGTATGTTTTTCTTGATCAAGGTCCAAGTAATGTAAAATTTTAAGGTATAGATTGAATTAGTGGATGAGAATGTGATTTTTCTCCATGTTAAAAAAATTGTAATCATGCTCATCATTAGATCACAAGCTATGGATTTTTTTAAAGGAAGATGAGAATAGGTTAAATAAAAGGCATGAGGACAATGTAAAAAAGGAAGAAAATGAGTGTGGAAAATGTAAAATAGAAATAAAAGAAATGCATACGTTAGATATGTTAAATGAAAGAAATAAAATAAATGTTAGATATGTCCCAGTTCCTCCATTAGTTGGCTAATTGGTGTTTATACTAAAAAGCAACTTAAAAAGCATATACTAAAACTTTGAAATAGATCGTCTATCACAAAATAGGAATTGCCTTCATTTATCAATGATGTTAACATCAATGAAAGCTTTGTTGGGAAATTCTTTGTAGCCACTAACGTCTTTGTACTTCTTTTGAGTGTGTGCTTGTTTGATCTTAAGGTTTAGCGTATCTACTTTAGTGTCATAATAGAGGATAAATATGGGATCATTATGATGTCTAAGATCAGGTGTGTGATTTGGCTTTATAATACTCATGTTTTCCAAGTTATGACCACATGGTGGTTCACAAAATAAGGAGTGTGATTTGGCTTTAAGGTACTCATCTTTTCAAGTTAAGATCACATGTTTGTTGTACAACTAGTGTGATTTGGTTCTATGATACTCATTACTACATTATTCAAAAAAGGCAATTGCTAGAGAACATGGAAGCAACATATACTTCGATGGTGACAAGTATCTCGATAATCGATGTAGCTTTAAGTTGTGCTTGCAACTCAAGGAGCTTGCAGGTGATAAAAGATAGCATGTACACTCTTGCACATAAAAATAAGTGCTTCCAAGCTCTGATTGGAAAAAAGTGCTTCCCTAGAAATGTGTCAAGACTTATCAAAGGATTACATGTTGAAGCATGTGCTGCTTAGAATGCAGATGCAAGGAATGGGAAATTACCAAAGAAAGTCTTGCAAGTATTTACTTGGAAAACATCTCAAGGCACTTTAGTGCAGGTTCAGTTTTTAGTTGCTCAAGCTTTGTCCCTATGGTGAAAGCCTTGCTATTCAGAGAATGTGTCTCTCAATTAGAACTCTCTATGAAGGTGCTTCCAAGATAATAAAAAAGCAAGGAGCTATGAAAAACTATAACAAAGAGCTCTCAAGTAATAGGACCTCCAACAACTTGAGCTATACAAAGAAAGACTATGTAGTGTGAAAGGATCTTGATAGATACTTCCAAAACTTGAAAGAAATCACAAACTAAGGCATTCTCACAATTTTTAAAGAGTTATAAAACTTGAATAAAAGTAACAGCAAAGGGATCGCAATAATGGCAAATTATAGGCTAGACAATTTTGACGAAAAGCAAAAGCTTGAAGTAAAAAATTGTTGAATCTGTTTTTTAACGAAAAGCAAAAGTTTAGAAAGGTAAAAAATCAAAATACCCTAATACCTTCTCTGTCATGATTGTGCTCATTGCCCTATGTTGATCGACCTTTCTCTCGTGGGGATTTGCACTCTCGTGAGCCGCTTTCGTGAGCAACGACATGCCTAAGCTTGCTACTTCTCTTGCACCAACGTCCCACAGAAAGCTGCGCCCTCATATCATCAATTGGAACGATCGGTCGATGAGCTATGCCGCTTGAGTCATACGGTCTGTGCTTTTGGAGATCGAGTCTTCAACGCTTGAGCTCTTCAAGGTACTCTCCCACCCGAGCTCTTCATCTTGCGCTATTTCTGTTTGGAACAGTTTGCATGGAGTCAACCAAACAACGGGAGCTTTGCCTCCTCAGATCAGCCGCCTAAGCAAAGAGATGACATTGAAGAGAAGAAGAAGATGGTAGAAAAAATGCTTGTTACTCACTCTCGCTCTTGTTCTCGTTCTCGTTCTCTCATTCAGCCAATTCTTTCAAGTCCTTCAACCACCTCTTTGGTCACAACAATCTCAGTGGTAAAATCCCAAAGAGGACTTCACAAAGTCACCGGCCTCAAAAGGGACTTCACAAAGTCGATTCTGCCCCTGCCTCTGAGAGCTATGGTGAGTAAAACTCTAAGACTCCTCTCCAATTCTGCTAAATTGAAATGAGTTGTTTGGAATGAATAGAAAGTGAATGAGGGAAAGGCATCAATTGAAATGAGAGAAAAGGTCTTGATTTGTCTGAAATGTAGATTGAAAGTTAAAAGTGATAGTTTGAAACTACGAAAAAAATCAAATTTTGAAATATAGCTGTTCCCGCCATTGTTCCCTTTTGAATTTTGGATATATAGAGTGGCGCTTATGCCATTCTCTCCAAATTTAAATTCAAATTCAAATTCATATTGATATTTTTAATTTCAATTTGTATTTCAAATTGAAATTATTCTGTTTGAAATTGTATTTCAAAACCAAAATTCTAGTTTTCAAATTTTGATTTCAAGTTAAACTTCAATCTCAAATTTGATTTTCATGATTGAATGGCAAATTTAGAGATTGAAATTCTAATTTTAAATGGAGAATGGCACCAGTTCCATTCTCCAAGACCTCATAAGAAATCCTTGAGAGTGGCACTAGTGCCAATATGCCATTCTCTCCAAATTTAAATTTAAATTCAAATTCATATTGATATTTTTAATTTCAATTTGTATTTCAAATTGAAATTATTCTGTTTGAAATTGTATTTCAAAACCGAAATTCTAGTTTTCAAATTTTGATTTCAAGTTAAACTTCAATCTCAAATTTGATTTTCATGATTGAATGGCAAATTTAGAGATTGAAATTCTAATTTTAAATCGAGAATGGCACCAGTGCCATTCTCCAAGACCTCATAAGAAGTCCTTGAGAGTGGCACTAGTGCTAATATCCCTTGAGATAAATTGAAAGACCTCATAAGAAGTCCTTGAGAGTGGCACTAGTGGACAATGGCAGTGATGCCAATCTCATGCTGGCAACTACATAATGACACTGAGATCATCAAACTCACATGTGCATTCTTCTATGTAGTGATCACTGTCTCCGCTGTGTAGAGATCATATGGAATTGTGTACATCTCTATGGAGAATGCCACCAATGGAGAATGGCAGTGGTGCCAATCTCATACCATGACCTAAAAACATGCACAAGGAATCCTAAACTCACATGTGCATTGGCACTTTTGCCATTATCGTACTGCAGCCAATAAAATTAGTGGAATGTCAATTTATAGGTTCAGTTTGTCTAGATTACCACTAGCGGAGAATGGCAGTGATGCCAATCTCATGCTGGCAACTACATAATGACACTGAGATCATCAAACTCACATGTGGAATGGAATAGGACACCACTCTACTATGATCACTGGAATACCCCTCCTAGAATAGTAGGGTAAACTGGAGAATGGCAGTGGTGCCAATATCTTATTAGGCCCTAAGAAATGGCATTGAGAAGCCTAAACTCACATGTGCAGAGATCATATGGATTTGTGTCAATATCTGTGGAGAATGCCACCAGTGGAGAATGGCAGTGGTGCCAATCTCATACCATGACCTGAAAACATGCACTTTTGCCATTATCCTATTGTGCATTCTTCTATGCAGTGATCACTGTCTCCGCTGTGTAGAGATCATATGGAATCCTAAATTCACATTTGGATTGGAATCGAACACCACTCTCCTATGATCATTGGAATACCCCTCCTAGAATGGTAGGGTAAACATTTGTACAAGTGCAGAATGGCAGTGGTGCCAATCTCTTATTAGGCCCTAATAAATGGCATTGAGAAGCCTAAACTCACATGTGCATTCTTTTATGTAGTGATCACTGTCTCCACTGTGTAGAGATCATATGGATTTGTGTCAATCTCTATGGGGAATGGCACCAATGGAGAATGGTAGTGGTCCCAATCTCATACCATGACCAGAAAACATGCACAAGGAATCCTAAACTCACATGTGGATTGGCAGTTTTGCCATTATAGAATGCCATCAGTGGAGAATGGCAGTGGTGCATAAGGAATCCTAAACTCACATGTGCATTCTTCTATGTAGTGATCACTGTCTCCGCTGTGTAGAGATCATATGGAACTGTGTCAATCTCTGAGATCATCAAACTCACATGTGGATTGGAATCAGACAACACTCTCCTATGATCAATGGGATACCCCCCCTAAAATAGTAGGGTAAACATTTGTACAAGTGGAGAATGGCAGTGCTGCCAATCTCTTATTATGCCCTAAGAAATGGCATTGGGAAGCCTAAACTCACATGTGCATTCTTCTATGTAGTGGTGCCAATCTCTTATTAGGCCTAGAAAATGGCACTGTGAAGCCTAAACTCACACGTGCAGCCAATAAAATTAGTGGAATGTCAATCTATAGGTTTAGTTTGTCTAGATTACCACTACATGTGCATTCTTCTATGTAGTGATCACCATCTCTGCTGTGTAGATATCATATGGAATTGTGTCAATCTCTATGGAGAATGGCAGTGGTGCCAATCTCATACCATGACCTGAAAACATGCACAAGGAATCCTAAACTCACATGTGCATTGGCACTTTTGCCATTATCCTACTGCCATTCTCCGCTAGTGGTAATGTGCATTCTTCTATGTAGTGATCACTGTCTCCCCTGTGTAGAGATAATACGGAGAATGCCACCAGTGGAGAATGGCAGTGGTGCCAATCTCATACCATGACCTGAAAACATACACAAGGAATCCTAAACTCACATGTGCATTGACACTTTTGCCATTATCCTACTACAGCCAATAAAATTAGTGGAATGTATATCTATAGGTTCAGTTTGTCTAGATTACCACTAGCAGAGAATGGCAGTGATGCCAATCTCATGCTTGCCCTAAGAAATGGCATTGAGAATCATAAACTCACATGTGCATTCTTCTATGTAGTGATCAGTGTCTCTGCTGTGTAGATCATATGGAATTGTGTTAATCTCTGTGGAGAATGGCAGTGGTGCCAATCTCATACCATGAACTAAAAACATGCACAAGGAATTCTAAACTCACATGTGCATTGGCACTTTTGCTATTATCCTACTACAGCCAATAAAATTATTGGACCACTAGTAGAGAATCGCAGTGATGCCAATCTAAACTCACATGTGCATTGGCACTTTTGCCATTATCCTACTGCAGCCAATAAAATTAGAGTTATGTCAATCTATAGGTTCAGTTTGTCTAGATTACCACTAGCGGAGAATGGCAGTGATGCCAATCTAATGCTGGCAACTACATAATGACACTGAGATCATGAAACTCACATGTGGAATGGAATAGGACACCACTCTCCTATGATCATTGGAATACCTCTCCTAGAATAGTAGGGTAAACATTTGTATAAGTGGAGAATGGCTGTGGTGCCAATCTCTTATTAGGCCGTAATAAATGGCAGTGGTGCCAATCTCTTATTAGGCCCTAATAAATGGCAGTAGAGAATGGCAGTGGTGCCAATCTCTTATCAGGCCCTAATAAATGGTAGTGGTGCCAATCTCATACCATGAACTGAAAACATGCACCTCACATGCACAAGGAATTCAAAACTCACATGTGCATTGGCACTTTTGCTATTATCCTACTATAGCCAATAAAATTATTGGACCACTAGTGGAGAATGGCAGTGATGCCATTCTAAACTCACATGTGCATTGGCACTTTTGCCACTGTCCTACTGTAGCCAATAAAATTAGTGGAATGTCAATCTATAGGTTCAGTTTGTCTAGATTACCACTAGCAAAGAATGGCAGTGAAGCCAATCTCATGCTGGCAACTACATAATGACACTGAGATCATCAAACTCACATGTGCATTCTTCTATGTAGTGATCACTGTCTCCGCTGTGTAGAGATCATATGGAATTGTGTCAATCTCTGTGGAGAATGCCACTAGTGGAGAATGGCAGTGGTGCCAATCTCATACCATGACCTGAAAACATGCACAAGGAATCCTAAACTCACATGTGCATTGGCACTCTTGCCACTATCCTACTACAGCCAATAAAATTAGTGGAATGTCAATCTATAGGTTCAGTTTGTCTAGATTACCACTAGCAGAGAATGGCAGTGATGCCAATCTCATGATGTCAACTACATAATGGCACTGGCACTGAGATCATCAAACTCACATGTGGAATGGAATAGGACACCACTCTCTTATGATCATTGGAATACCCCTCCTAGAATAGTAGGGTAAACATTTGTACAAGTGGAGAATGGCAGTGGTGCCAATCTCTTATTAGGCCCTAAGAAATGGCATTGAGAAACCTAAACTCACATGTGTAGAGATCATATGGATTTGTGTCAATATCTGTGGAGAATGCCACCAGTGGAGAATGGCAGTGGTGCCAGTCTCATACCATGACCTGAAAACATGCACGTTTGCCATTATCCTACTGTGCATTCTTCTATGCAGTGATCACTATCTCCGCTATGTAGAGATCATATGGAATCCTAAACCCACATTTGGATTGGAAGTTTTTCCATTATCCTACTGCAACCAATAAAATTAGTGGAATGTCAATCTATAGGTTCAGTTTGTCTAGATTACCACTAGCAGAGGCTGGCAGTGATGCCTATCTCATGTTGGTGACTACATAATGACACTGAGATCATGAAACTCACATGTGGAATGGAATAGGACACCACTCTCCTATGATCACTGGAATACCCCTACTAGAATAGTAGGGTAAACATTTATACAAGTGGAGAATGGCAGTGGTGCCAATCTCATAGCATGAACTGAAAACATGCACAAGGAAATCTAAACTCACATGTGAATTGGCACTTTTGCTATTATCCTACTGCAGCCAATAAAATTATTGGACCACTAGCGGAGAATGGCAGTGATGCCAATCTAAACTCACATGTGCATTGGCACTTTTGCCACTATCCTACTGGAGCCAATAAAATTAGTGGAATGTCAATCTATAGTTCAGTTTGTCTTGATTACCACTAGCGGAGAATGGCAGTGATGCCAATATCATGTTGGCAACTACATAATGACACTGAGATCATCAAACTCACATGTGAAATGGATTAGGACACCACTCTCCTATGATCACTGGAATACCCCTCCTAGAATAGTAGGGTAAACATTTGTACAAGTAGAGAATGGCAGTGGTGCCAATCTCTTATTAGGCCCTAATAAATGGCATTGAGAAGCCTAGCGTGTCGCTTTGTAAGAACTAGTACATGTCATCATCCAGTGGAGAATGGTAGTGGTGCCAATCTCATACCATGACCTGAAAACATGCACAAGGAATCCTAAACTCACATGTGCATTGGCACTTTTGACACTATCCTACTGCAGCCAATAAAATTGGTGGAATGTCAATCTATAGGTTCAGTTTGTCTAGATTACCACTAGCAGAGAATGGCAATGATGCCAATCTCATGCTGGCAACTACATAATGACACTGAGATCATCAAACTCACATGTGGAATGGAATAGGACACCACCCTACTATGATCACTGGAATACCACCAGTGGAGAATGGCAGTGGTGCCAATCTCATACCATGACCTGGAAACATGCACAAGGAATCCTAAACTCACATGTGCATTGGCACTTTTGCCATTATCCTACTGCAGCCAATAAAATTAGTGGAATGTCAATCTATAGGTTCAGTTTGTCTAGATTACCACTAGCGGAGAATAGAAGTGATGCCAATCTCATGATGTCAACTACATAATGACATTGAGATCATCAAACTCACATGTGGAATGGAATAGGACACCACTCTCTTATGATCACTGGAATACCCCTCCTAGAATAGTAGGGCAATCATTTGTACAAGTGGAGAATGGCAGTGGTGCCAATCTCTTATTAGGCCCTAAGAAATGGCATTGAGAAGCCTAAACTCACATGTGTAGAGATCATATGGAATTGTGTCAATATCTGTGGAGAATGCCACCAGTGGAGAATGGTAGTGGTGCCAATCTCATACTATGACCTGAAAACATGCACAAGGAATCCTAAACTCACATGTGCATTGGCACTTTTGCCATTATCCTACTGCAGCCAATAAAATTAGTGGAATGTCAATCTATAGGTTCAGTTTGTCTAGATTACCACTAGCAGAGAATGGCAGTGATGCCAATCTCATGCTGGCAACTACATAATGACACTGAGATCATCAAACTCACATGTGGAATGGAATAGGACACCACTCTACTATGATCACTGGAATACCCCTCCTAGAATAGTAGGGTAAACATTTGTACAATTGGAGAATGGCAGTGGTGCCAATCTCTTATTGGGCCCTAAGAAATGGCATTGAGAAGCCTAAACTCACATGTGCATTCTTCTATGTAGTGATCACTATCTCTGCTGTGCAGAGATCAGATGGAATTGTGTCAATCTCTGTGGAGAATGCCACCAGTGGAGAATGGCAGTGGTGCCAATCTCATACCATGACCTGAAAACATGCACAAGGAATCCTAAACTCACATGTGCATTGGCACTTTTGCCATTATCCTACTGGAGCCAATAAAATTAGTGGAATGTCAATCTATAGGTTCAATTTTCTAGATTACCACTAGCGGGGAGAATGGCAGTGATGCCAGTCTGATGTTGGCAACTACATAATGACACTGAGATCATCAAACTCACATGTGGAATGGAATAGGACACCACTCTACTATGATCACTGGAATACCCCTCCTAGAATAGTAGGGTAAACATCTGTACAAGTGGAGAATGGCAGCGGTGCCAATCTCTTATTAGGCCCTAAGAAATGGCATTGAGAAGCCTAAACTCACATGTGCAGAGATCATATGGAATTGTGTCAATCTCTGTGGAGAATGCCACCAGTGGAGAATGGCAGTGGTTCCAATCTCATACCATGACCTAAAAACATGCACAAGGAATCCTAAAGTCACATGTGCATTCTTCTATGTAGTGATCACTGTCTCCGCTGTGTAGAGATCATATGGAATTGTGTCAATCTCTTATTAGGCCCTGGAAGCCCAAACTCACATGTGCAGAGATCATATGGATTTGTGTCAATCTCTATGGAGGAGAATGACAGTGGTTCCAATCTCATACCATGACATGAAAACATGCATAAGGAATCCTAAACTCAAATGTGCATTCTTCTATGTAGTGATCACTGTCTCCACTGTGTAGAGATTATATGGAATTGTGTCAATCTCTGTGTAGAATGCCACCAGTGGAGAATGGTAGTGGTGCCATGTGATGAATCGAACTTCCGCCATTCTCCTAAACATCATGGAGGATGGCACTAGTGGCATTATCCTCAAACTCTCACGGAGGATGGCACTTGTGCCATTCTGAACAAACTCATAATCCATGTGTTCAATGGCATTTGTGACACTCTTCTAACATCATATTATGTTGGAGAATGGCACGAATACCATTCTTTATTATAACCATCTTAACTTTGATATTATGTATATTTGCTTACTGTGTTGGTGTAGTTTTTCATAATGCATATATAAGTTGCTTCGCCTTGGTTATTTTGTTAATAGAAGTTGCATTGTGGTTGTAATATTTCCTACTACAGTTATGATTTTCTATTATACATTTCATTGTGTCCTTGGTTCTTTTGTTGACAGAACATTGCAAGAATGGCTAGCAAGGGAAAGAGAAAGGTTCGAGAGGTGTCAGTTTATGATGGAGTTAGTTCTAGAAGAGGATGGTTTTTGGATATATACAATAACGAGCTCCAAAAATTCCATAAAGTGCATTGTTTTGTGAACATCCAAGGAACAACTTTTGAAGATGTTGGACAAGTTAAAGAGATGGAGGATACCAAGAAAGACAACGTTCCTTGTCTCAAAATTCATACATTGGGAGGCACTGTGTATCAATTGGATCCTACTTGTTTTGATCATGCGAGGATGAATGCTACTAGGGAGGACAGGATGGTATCTAGAGGTTGGATTAATAAGCCAAAAAATTATACCAATCAACAGATATTAGAAAGCTTTGATTTGGTAACAAAAGGGATAAAGCAAGATATAAAAAAGAGTAGAAAAGTTTCGAAAAGAACCAAGAAAAGTGATGTTGAGGGATCAAGCTCTCAAGTGTCTCAGAACACATTGAAAGATAAGGCTAGAGAGACCGGTGAGGAGGAAACAACAGGTGAGAAGGAAATAAGGTCAGATGAAAAAACAAGCATTGGGGATAAACTGGAGGCTAAAGAAAAAGAGACAACTTTAGGAGGAAAACAGGGAGGTATGGGAATAGTCACTGATGGAACTGGAAGTGGAGGTGATGCAACGGGGAGTGGTGAGACACATATAACAGGACATGGTGAGAAATCATCTGAAGCAACTATCATCCTGTATAAGAAAATCCAGCCAGATGTTGACTTTAAGGCACTACAAAAGAAATTGGAAAGGAAGGACACAAGTATGATAGGTTTGATGGAGTACGTAGAGTACTTCCCATTTGGTTTGGAGTTTGAGGTGTTGATCCCAGTGATGAATTGCTTTAGAGCACCAAGCCAATATGTGTACAGGACATTGACCCTTAGCTATGTTAGTGACTTGGTCAAGAGTTTTGCAATGAATGCACGACCTCCTGCAACATGTGCATATCTTATGCCTTACCACATAGGCACAAATACTCCGATGTGCAAGGAAGAGATAAAGGTGGAAAAGTTAAAGGAGTATAATTATTGGATTCTCGCAGGGAAGCATTCGATTTATGCTACAAGGATATTTATAACTAAAGCACATGGAGAAGCCTTCAATCAACGAAAAGTTTTCTATACACGGAGGAAGGCGAGAATTGTTGTCAATGCACCAGTTGAAGCAAGTTGTAAGATATCATCAATGGCCAACATGGAGGCACAGACTATTTTGAAAAATCAACCATAGATCGATATCTTACAACACCGAAGGGCACAGTGGATTGCATTCGGACGACCAAAGAAACCAGCCCAAGGCCTTGTCAAAGGGCATAAAGATCAACAAAGTTGGGATGTGAGTAATAAACTTTGTTTTGTATGCATTTTTTATTTCAAGAATGTTTATGGCTTTGTAAAAGAAATGATAGTAGTGTCAATTCCTTGATGTGAGAATGGCACTAGTGCCATTCTTCTAGTTACCAAGTCATGCTTTTGACATGGTAATGGGAGAATCGCACTAGTGTCATTATTATCTCTATTACATGATTTGGATTAGAAGAATGTCTAAGATGATTTTGATTTTTTTATATAGAATTTTGTAGGAGTTGCAAGCGTATCGATGGGCGCAAACTTTGCTACCAGGGACACACACATGGTCACATATGATGATGACATCTACGAACAATGGATTAGGATTTTGACATTGGTGAAGCAGGGTGATCTTGAGGGTCGAAATCCCACAATAACATATATGAGGTGTCTGCTAGGATTGGAAGACGAAGATGTACGTGCACTTCAAGCAGAGATTGAGTCTAAAGAAATATTCTTGGTCAAGTCAAGCAAAGACAAGGACTCCATTGAAATGTCTCAACGAGCAATGGAGATTAAGCATGATAGAGCCCTGAAAGAAGCGCTCATCAAGGAGTTCAACTCACATCAACCTTCGCCCCAACATCAAACATGGGATGCCCTTGCAACTTACTTCAAAATTGATTCAATTGTTTATCAGAGCTTCAAGGGTTCATGTGAGTCATGGGTCAAAGAGAAGCTGCAAGTTGGCAAGTCCACACCTGATTTCCCAAAAGCCGCATCAATCTATGTTGATTGGGTGATTAGTTCAATAGAGGGTAACAAGTCTACATCGCAGTCTTGTTTTCCTTGGACAATTATTCAAGTGAACATGGAGATGGAGGGGGAGAGCTTTCTAACACGTCACTCCAAGGGACAACTTCCAATCAGCTTGTGTGTGCTTGAGACCTCAGAGGGATCTGCCAAAGGCATGTGTTGGGATAAGGATGCCTTCAAGAAGTTGCTCTGTGGCTTGATGGAGACCGTTGCCACTCCGTCACAGTATGTATTGCTATCATTTATGACAATGATAGAGATGGTAAATCTCAAGGAAGCAATGATAGAGGCTCGATTTCGGCATAGAAGGTTTGTGGTTGTTATCCATGAATCGGATAGTGCACAAAAGGGTTTGTTTGAGACCTTCTATTTTTTGTCATTTGTCAGCTCACATGATGGGTTTTTTGGATTTGAGCACATGTTAGAAAACACAAGGCCATACACAATAATTGAGGACAATATTCTTTATTCTGATGAGGGCGATGAGTATGAAAAAGAGGCGGTTGTGAAGCATGGCATCATCAAGGAGTGCATCAGGTGCTATTGTAGTAGGGAACATGAAGTTGTTGTCGACATCTTTACTAATGGATGTGTGGCATTACAAGCATTATCAAGCAAAAAAAAAGTTATCTCACTGGTGAAGACATCCCAACAGGCGACAGAGGTCAAGGCTATGTGTGTGGCACATGCATCAAATAATCCCCATATTAAGATTTGGTCTAGCATTGAGAGGCCTCTTGAGACACATAGAGCTGATTCACCTATCGATGAAGGAATTAAAGAGGGTGAGCATCACATTGAAGACTTGCGACCTTTAATTGAAGCAGATCTTGAAGCTATCCCAAAGATTACATTGGAAGATTTGGAGCAAGGTCTTTAGCTACTCATTTATGCCTTGTGTATTCAGTTTCAAAATAATATGACTTTTATGTATTTTCTCGATTGCACATACTCTCATTATATTAAAGATATTAAACATTAGGTATGATAAAATTGTGTGACATAATGACATGGGGAATGGTACTAGTGTCATTCTCCCTATGTCGGGTTATACGTAAGAGATACTATTAACATTTTATGTGACCTCATATGGAGAATGGCACTAGTGCCATTCTCTCTTTGTGGTTATGTAGAAATGGTAATACTGTTATGTTCCTTTCTTTAATCTATGTTAGTTGAAAGCATTACAGAGATTAAAAATTGTATAGTATTAACTATGCTACCAAAGTTTTGATTTGGGTGCTTTCTACAAATCTATTGGACCAAAGTAATACAATATCTATGCTTTCACATCATGCATTGTACATTTCTTTTGGGACATGAGGGGAGGCACTAGTAGTATTCTCTCCTCCCAATGAGGGTATAGAGAAAGGCACTAGTGGCATTCTCCATAACCTTATATGTAAAATGGCACGTTCCACATTGGTATGACCCCATGATGAACATAGATATTGCAGAATATGGTCACATTTGTATTGAATCCATAGATGATATACATGCAGAAGAGGAGCTATTTGCAGACTATGAGTTTTGAATAACAACATTGTATTTCTTTATGCAATCATTACTTATGGGAATTACTACTTTCTTGCCAACTATGTAAATTGGTGCGTAATTGTTGTGTGTGAATAATATGCAAACATGTTCATAACTACATTCATAATGTATTTTGAAGGAGTGTCTCTCGTGCCATTCTTTCCGATGCCATTCTCTTTGGGGCTAGAAATTGAGAGTTTCTTTGGAATCATGATTTATTTCAGGGATTTCAATGGTGTATCAACAAGTTGTTATGTTTTCATCCTAAAGTGTACTTTTTTACTTTGCAATGAGTAATCAACATGACATGTAAAGTTATCGTTTTACAATAATGCTAATCAGTCTAAACATTGAAAGTGCACAATAAATGATTGTCATTGCCACCTAAATTACATCAAATGCTTGTCATTGCCCATTGATTTTCCATCAACTACATATCTTGCATACATTCTCCTCAACTACATATCTTGATTTTCCATCAACTACATATCTTACTAAGTTAAAGAGCCTGTGCATTTTCATTGCAATACTCATGGTTATTAATTACACTCTACATTTTTTAAACGGTGTTTTGGAGATTTTCAAATGAGAATGCTCACAACAAAAGCGAGTCTCAATATCAATGGAAATTCCAGAGACTCGCTATTATGAAGGTGTTTTTGAACATCACTATGGCTCACGAGATGAATCTAACTCAAATGGGTTTCAAAGTTTATTATTTTGTTGATGATAACATAGTTTAGATACTGATATTCTATTTATTATTTGAGAATGTAGTTGATATTTCACACTTCATGAATGGCTATCTAGTCTATTTTCACATATTTCTCCAGTTTTTTCATTGAGGGGAGCTACAATTTCTTCCAAAACTGCCATTCTGGGAATTGGGTTTTTCCCGAATTATCTAATACGGTCTTCATAGGAGGTGATGACTCTGATTATAATTGTCTTGAATTGGCTTCTTGCCTAGTATCCAAATAAAATCCTTCAATGGACTTCAATAAGAAGCTTTAATCATGGACATTCTTCATTTGCGCTGTCTCCTTCTACTTCCTCCATGGCGAGCATCCTTACAAATTCATGTATATGCAAAATACTTTGCTGTGGTATTTTTATTTTTCCTTCTACCTCATATCCCATGTGCTTCTTTGATTTCTTTTCCCTTGAATGCCAAGACACTATGATTGTCTCCGTCAAAACTTGAGAGACCGCTTCATCATCTGGGACACACTTCTTCATTATACAATTAGTATACAATGTGTTGTTATCCATATTCTCCTTCCTGCCCTTTGGCTCATACCATACCGCTGTAAATGTTGTAGCTCTCCCTTGTCATCTCTTTGCACATCAACTACTCTTGCAACCCAAAAATTCACATTCTCATATTCATCATCCAATGGCCGAACCACAACAAAACAATCGACCTCTATATCTACTTGTGGCATAAGCTCTCTCTTCTTCGGTCCACAATATGGATGTGGGAGTAATGATACAAATTCATTTTCAAAGACTGGAGCTGGGCGCAAATTGTTATGAACATTTGGCCAAAACATATTGCATTCTTCCTTGACATCCTTTGAGCCTCGCATTCTCTCAAGGTCCTTTATTAAATTTTTTGTCTTGTTAATTACATGGTAGTGTGTTCTCTCCAAGTAGGCTTCGAATCAGGATATCTTTGGAGCATTTCCTCTTTGTATGTAATAAATGCTTTTAATCCTTCTATTTCACAATTAGACCTCTCATTGAATTCTTGTATAGGAGCCCAGGTTGGATACCTTTCCTTGCTAGGAATTGAAGTTAAGATACTGTAAGGTTCTTCAGGTTCCCATTTTATATCATGAGAATACTGTTGCCATTGCATTACGGGTTTTTCATCTTTAAAAAAAAACGAAAGTAGTGTGGATTGGTATAATCTGTCAATGCATCACCACCTGTTTGTATGAAAGGTAGAATGAAGCTCTTCCAATCATACATTCTTTCGAGCCTCTCACATACTGTACTTTCCTTATGACCACCAACTTGTCTGCCACATCTTCTTACCAAGTCATCTATTGTCTCCACATCCTTGCATTTAAGCTCCCTTGAGACTGTGCTAAAAACCTGATCGATATCCTCATGTGTATGCCCAACATACAAAAATCCACATTCGACCTCATTGAAGATTCGATGAGCAACTAGCATGGAGCAGAATGCAAACATGAGTACATTCTTATTTTCTTGCCAGCAATTACCAGCTTGTATTCTCAAAGTCGGTGGTAGGCGACCTTTTTCTACATGTACATTGCAAATTGCCTTCATAATAGATGTTACAACTTGATTGCTATCATGTAGATGCAAGGAATCAATCCATATATCTACAAAGAACTTAATTCTATGCACTAACACTCCACATAGATGTGTCTTTAGAAATTGCTTTCCTTGTAATTTAGGTGGAGTGGCAACAAAACGAGGCAATGTTGTTGTATTCTGATCCATGCCATCTACAATAAGGCACATGTAGTCATCGGGATGCGAAATAGCTTGCTCCTTCCAAAATGCATATTTTTGTCTAGAATGTCGAATAAGGTCATGATGAGATTTTCGGTTTTTTTTGTATAATTCCCTTTGATTTGGACATGTTGCACTCTCAATCGCTCGCTTTAAATCATCACAGACATTGCACTTTGACATTTTTTGCCTCCTTGGGACTTTAACATATCCAAAGTTCTTCTTCCAAAGAGTATACAAAGTATGAGAAGAAGCTACGGCATCCCCTCTTTGCCTTTGCTTTTTTGCAATAGAGTCAAATACTTTGAGCTTTGTCAAGCCCATTGGAAGGTGCATTTTAGTGATCGCATCACCGTTACGGAGTTTGGTAGATATATGGGGTTGAGGTAAAGCATTGTCATGTATGAAGTCTTGCAAAATTGCTGCTGCCCTGACAATTGAGATTCTTGATTTGGACCTTCCTCTATTACCGTAAATGCTAAATTTGTTGCCACCCTTTGCCTTGGTGACTAAATCCCAATATGTACCATGGGATAATCCAGTAATATTGGGATATGCCTTATTGCAAATCTTTTTTCCATTTACGAGAGGTTTTACCTTTTGTCTTGAACTTAGCCTTTTATTGCCATTCTGAAGAAAGCAAGAGAGACTTGTGAGAAGGTATTCATTTCTTTGGCTTCCTCTTCTTTGCCACACGTGTCCTCTACATTCCCTAATGTTTGCAAGATCAATGAAGCACATACATCTTTGCTTGCAACATAGATATCCCAATGCATTTAACATGTTCACCTCCTTCATTACTCTCTTCCTCTTTGGTTGCTTTTGTGGATCTGCCTGGATTCGTTTTCTCTTCATGCATATGTATGACCGTTTTCGTTCCTCGTGCACGTTATTATCTGTATTTATGCACTTCTTCTCCTCACATTTGTTTGTAACCAAGCATCCATGATTGGTCGTTGCATCCTTGGCCATATCACAATCAAAGTTAAATATTGAATAATCCTCTGTTGATCTCATCCTCGTTTTTAACATACTCTTAGGACCATTCAATGAATTCAATATTCTAAGAACTCTTCCACTCCTGAGAGAACATCACTCATTGGGACATCTTGCATGGCTTTCACAAATCCACAAGCTTGATTGACACCAGATTTGTTAATATGCATGAACTCATCCACACTTGACAAGACATCACTATTGAAACCTTTGCCCTTCTCACTGTGCAAGAATTCATCCACCCCAGATAAGGCTTCGCTTCTAAAATGATTTTGTTTCTCGAAACCAATGAACTCATCCACTCCAGATAAGATGTCACTTCTATAATTGAGTACATTGAAATCATCCACATTTGAAGTGATGGAGCCTGGCACATGGGCACGCTTTTTAAGTCCTTTGATATTGTATTATACCTTGTCTTTATCATTGAAAACCACATGCCTCTTTCTCATGTTTCAAAATTGCATGCTCCATCTCATATTCTTGCCTACCTCATAGTAGGGACCACATAAGGATGTTATGTTATCAACCATACCATCATCAGTGACTTTTAGAATCCTCATCTATGCAAATGACCATTGCTCCACTTGTTCAAATCCCAATACTTCACCTTTTGCTACAGTCTAATTAGCAAATGATCTCATTTGTAAAATGTCCCCTATAGTAAAATCCAGTGCACTTTGTATTCTTGATAATGTCTATTGCATAAGTATCATCTTTGTCCCATGCTATAAATGATTTGTTGGATGTATTGTAGGGCATAACATCAAGTGTTTCCATATCTCCACATTTATACTTTAGCTCAACATGTGCGCTAAGAATCTTTGATACAGTAACTACCACCTTATCTTCGCCAAGTCTTCAAAAGTGGCAAACTGAATTGGGATCACTATCATGGATTGTAGCAAATGCAACTACTTCTCTTTTGCTACATAAAATCACATCCATCCTTGGAACAAAATCTATAGCCATCTCCTTTGTGAGAGTCCTTTGCAAGCAAGCTGCAGTAGCAACAATTACATAAATATTAGTCTCTTCTTAATAATCTACTCATTTATTATAATTTTTAATTAGTACTTAATTTATTGGTGGGAGAAGTTATCGATCAAGTACTCATCAGATGGACACGCCAAGTTATCCTTTGCATGGTTGATCGAGCATTAAATACTATTTTTACTCTAGTGTCATGCACATCCGTAAAAAAACATGATGCTAGGTATGTTATCCAATCAAGTACTTATGGTATGGGTGCGCCACTTTGCATGTAAGTCAATTCCACCTAGTTGAAGGTGCTTTGCATGGTCGATCGAGCATTAAATACCATTTTTGCCTTAGTGTCATGCACATCCGTAAAAAAACACGTTGCTAGGTGTGTTATCTGATCAAGTACTTATGCAATGGGAATGCCACTTTGCAGGTAAGTCAATTCCACCTAGTTGAAGGTGTGTGCAAAGTATTGTGCCCATCGGATATGCTTTGCATTGTCGATCAAGCATAAAACACTGTTTTTGCCTTAGTGTCAGGCACAATCATAAAAGAACACGGTCCTAGGTGTGTTATTCAAACAAGTACTTATCGGATGGGGGCTCCACTTTGCACGCAAGTCCGTTTCAACTAGGTTGAGATGCGTGCAAAGTATCGTCACCATTGGATATGCTTTGCATGGTTGATCGAGCATTAAATACCATTTTTGCCTTAGTGTCATGCACATCCGTAAAAAAACACGCTGCTAGGTGTGTTATTCGATCAAGTACTTATGCGATGGGAATGCCACTTTTCATGTAAGTCAATTCCACCTAGTTGAAGGTGTGTGCAAAGTATTGTGCCCATTGGATATGCTTTGCATTGTGGATCAAGCATAAAATACCGTTTTTGCCTTAGTATCATGCACAACCATATAAAAACAGGGTCCTAGGTGTGTTATTCAAACAAGTACTTATCGTATGGGGAATCCAATTTGCACGCAAGTCTGTTTCAACTAGGTTGAGGTGCATGCAAAGTATTGTCACTATCGGATATGCTTTGCATGGCCGATCATGCATTATACACCATTTTTCCCCTAGTGATATGCACATATGCAAAAAAACACGCCCTTAGGTGTGTTATCTGACCAAGTACTTATCGGATGGGTATGCAAACTATTGTGCCCATCAAATATGCTTTGCATTGTCGATCAAGCATAAAACACCGTTTTTGCCTTAGTGTCATGCACAACCATGAAAATACACAGTCCTAGGTGTGTTAATCAAACAAGTACTTATCAGATGGGGGCTCCAAATTGCACTCAAGTCCGTTTCAACTAGGTTGAAATGCGTACAAAGTATTGTCACCATTGGATATGCTCTGCATGGTCGATTACGCATTATCCAACGTTTTTCCCGTAGTGATATGCACATCCACAAAAAAACACGCCCTTAGGTATGTTATCTGACCAAGTACTTATCGGATGGGTGTGCCTCTTTGAGAAAATTTCAATACCACCTAGGTTAAGGTTTAGGAAAAGTATTGTGCCCATCGGATATGCTTTTCATGGTCGATCGAGCATTAAATACCATTTTTGCCTTAGTGTCATGCACATCCATAAGAAAACACGCTGCTAGGTGTGTTATCTGATCAAGTACTTATGTGATGGGAATGCCACTTTGCATGTAAGTCAATTCCACCTAGTTGACAGTGTGTGCAAAGTATTGTGCCCATCGAATATGCTTTGCATTGTCAATCAAGCATAAAACACCACCATATAAAAACACGGCCCTAGGTGTGCTATTCAAACAAGTACTTATCGGATGGGGGATCCACTTTGCACGCAAGTCCTTTTCAACTATGTTGAAGTGTGTGCAAAGTTTTATCACCATCGGATATGCTTTGCATGGTCGATCACACATTATACACTGTTTTTTCCCTACTGATATGCACATCCGCAAAAAAACACACCCTTAGGTGTGTTATCTGACCAAGTACTTATCGAATGGGTGTACCTCTTTGAGAACATTTCAATACCACCTAGTTTGAGGTGTAGGAAAAGTGTTGTGCCCATCGGATATCCTTTGCATGGTCAATCGAGCATTAAATACTATTTTTGCTCGTGTCACGCACATCCGTAAAAAAACACGCTGCTAGGTATGTTATCTGATGAAGCACTTATGGGATGGGCGTGACACTTTTCATGTAAGTCAATACCACCTAGTTGAAGGTTTGTGCAAAGTATTATGCCCATCGGATATGCTTTGCATTGTCCATCAAGCATAAAACATGGTTTTTGCCTTAGTGTCATGCACAACCATGAAAAAACACGGTCCTAAGTGTGTTAATCAAACAAGTAGTTATCGGATAAGGGCTCCACTTTGTACGCAAGTGCGTTTCAACTAGGTTGAGATGCATGCAAAGTATTGTCACCATCAGATATGCTATGCATGGTCGATTACACATTATACAACGTTTCTCCGGTAGTGATATGCACATTGGCAAAAAAACACGCCCTTAGGTATGTTATTTGACCAAGTACTTATCGGATGGGTGTGCCTCTTTGAGAAAATTTCAATATCACCTAGGTTGCAGTGTAGGAAAAGCGTTGTGCCCATCGGATATCCTTTGCATGGTCGATTGAGAGCATTAAATACTATTTCTACTCTAGTGTCATGCACATCCGTAAAAAAACACGCTGCTAGGTATGTTATCCGATCAAGCACTTATGGGATGGGTGTGCGACTTTGCATGTAAGTCAATTCCACCTAGTTGAAGGTGTGTGCAAAGTATTGTGCCCATCAGATATGCTTTGGATTATCGATCAAGCATAAAACACCGTTTTGCCCTTAGTGTCAAGCACATTTGTAAAAAAACACAGTCCTAGGTGTATTATCGGATCAAGTACTTATATAACCGACACACCACTTTTCATGCAACTCAATAACACCTAGGTTGAGGTGGGTGCAAAGTATTGTGCCCATCAGATGTACTTTTCATGGTATATCACGTATTAAACTCCGTTTGTGCCTCAATGTCACGCACAACCATAAAAAAACATGCTTTTAGGTGTGTTATCCAACCAACTACTTATCATATGGGTGTACCACTTTGCATGCAATGCAATACCACAATTTTTGAGACTCATGCAAAGTATTGTGCCCATCAGATATGCTTTGCATTGTCGAACAATTATTAAACATTGTTTTGGCCTTAGTGTCATGCACAACCGTCAAAAAATGCAGTCCTAGATGTGTTATTCAACTAAGTACTTATGGGATGGGCACGCCACTTTGGATGTAAGTCAATAATACCTAGGTTGAGATGTGTGCAAAGTATTGTGATGAAAAGATATGCGTTGCATTGTCGATTAAGCATAAAACAACGTTTTTGCCTTAGTGTCATGGACAACAACCAATAAAAAACATGGTCCTAGGTGTGATATTCTAAAAAGTACTTGTCAGATGGGGAAGCCACTTTGCAAGAAAGTCAATTTCAACTAGGTTGATGTGCATGCACAGTATTGTGTCTATCGGTTATGCTTTGCATGGGGGATCACACATCATACACCATTTCCCCCCTAGTGTTATGCACATCCGTCAAAGAACACGCTCTTAGGTGTATTATCATACCAAGTACTTATTGAATGGGCATTCCACTTTGCATGGAACACCATACCACCACTTTTGAGGCATGTGCAAAGTATTGTGCCCATCGGATATGCTTTACATGGTAGATTGAGTATTAAATACCATTTTTGCCTTGGTGTCATGTACAACCGTCAAAAAACATGATCCTAGGTGTATTTTTCAAACAAGTACTTATCGGATGGGGATGCCACTTTGCACACAAGTCAATACTGCCTAGGTTGAGAAACGTGCAAAGTCTTGTGTCCATTGGATATGCTTTGCATAGTTGATCGCACATTATACTTCATTTTGTTCCTAGTGTTATGCACAATCATCGTAAAATACGTTTGCAGGTGTGTTATCTGAACAAGTACTTATGGGATGGGTGCACCACTTTGTATGCAAGTCAATACGACCTAGGTTGAGGCGTGTACAAAGTTTTGTGCCCATCGGAGAAATGTAGATGCGATAATATTAGAAAATTCTAGGTATGTGTATATGTGTGTGTGTGTGGCAAACAATTTTGATACAACAAAGTAAACACCTAGTGCACAAATTATGCACTTCATACCTTGAGTATTGTGTCAAAATAAAAGCTGAAATAAGCTTGTTGATGAGGGTAAATATGCCCTTGAATAAAAGCACAGTTGTTGTATGACCACAATAGGATCGCTTTGACACCTGTGATTTTGCCCAAATGTAAGTTTGCAAATAGTATAAAAAATCATATAATAATATATTAATAGTTTGCAAATGTGTATAGCAAGTGAGTATGGGAAGTGGAAGTGGGAGTGAGGAGGGAGGAGTGGAATGGGAGAGGGGAAGTAATAGGGGTGTATGATAATAAGTATAAAAAATAGTATAATAATATATTAATAGTTTTCAAATGGCAAGTGAGTAATGGGAAGTGGAAGTGAGAGTGGGGAGGGAAGAATGGAATGGGAGAGGGGGAGGTAATAGGGGAGTAGGGGGAGGGAAATGAGTGAGGGGAGTTAATAGGGATGAAAAAGAGGGTGAGATGGGGAAATATGGGATTTTGGGAAATGGGAGGAGTATGGGACGTGGTGGAAATGTGGGATGGGAGTAGTGGCAATGGGGGAGGAAGAAGAAATGGATGGGGGGAGGGCCAATGGAAGATTGGGTGAGGGATGGGGGTCCAATGGGAGAGGGGGAGTAATGGGAGCCAATGGGAGAGAGGAGAAATGAAAAGCCAATAGGAGAGAGGGGAGGAATGGAAAGCCAATAGGAGAGGAGGAGGAAAACCTAATTTTTGTTATATATAGTCTTCCTTCTTCATTCATTCTCCCCTCATTTCATTCATTGAAGCAAGAAAGCAAGAAAGCAAGGACGAGAAAGAAAGCAAGGAAGGAAGAGCAAGAAAGCAAGAAAGAGCAAACTTACAAACTTTTTCCAGGTACTTGTAAATTTTTTTGATTAATTCTTTATCTAGATTTTTTTTAAAAAATTTGAAGAGAGAGAAAGAAAGAAAGAGAGAGAGGAACTAGAGAGAGAGAGAGAGTTTAGAGAGAAGGAGAGAAGCCTTGGAGGCCGCGGCCTCCAAGAGGAAGAGGGAAGTGGAGGGGGATGAGAGGGAGGAGCCAAGGAGGGAGGGAGGAGCGACGGAAGAGGGGAGGGAGGAAGAGGGAGAGAGGGAGGGAGGAGCTCAGGTAGGGGGAGAGAGGGAGGGAGGGAGGAGCGGGGGACTGGAGGGAGGGGGGGCGGCATCGAGAGGGGGGCGGCGTCAAGAGGAGGGGGGCGGCTAGAGGGAGGGGCAGCAGCAAGAGGGGGGGAGGCACGGAGGGACGGGAGGGAGAGGGAGGGAGGGGGGGCAGCGTCGAGAGGAGGG